>NW_008795041.1:4080248-4089581 GCF_000699145.1 Aptenodytes forsteri | reverse complement strand
CCCCGCCATGGGCTCAATTCTGTCACCTTTGCTCAAGTTGAGTAACGTTTTCTTTGGGGAGTTGTGCTGATTTTAATGGCAGTTCCTGCACAGCATGGTACTGGAGAGAGCATCTGGACGTAAGTGAATCGGTTACAAGCACTTGTGAATATTTGATGGTGGTACTTTGAAGCTCCTCCTGTATAGGATTGCTATGCAAATCCTAGGAGGTACTTTTGTTAGCTCTTTTAATTAACCATCGCAACCCCAATTTATTAAACATACAATTCAAATTTTGATTGCAGCTGAGAGGCAAGCTAACATCTTGCTTTCCATGAGCAGTGGAGCTTAGCTTTGAACACTTTGCTGTTTACAGAAAGCGAACACAAAAGATCAAGAGTGAAGGCTAAAAGAAATGTGCTTGAGTGTGCAGTCACTCAGAATTTATCTTGTTACCGGCGTTGCTTCTGGAGACTGCCCACAGGCATTTTTTCAGCATTGAGAAAATGCATTAATTACTTCTGTGCCTTCCTGTTCCCTGCGACTGCAGTTCTTTCTGGCAAATATTTTTAATATAGACCTGGCCTTTGACTGGGCAAACGAAGCTTCCTTCTCAGCTTCCAGCAGCAGTGACTGAAGGCAGAGCTATCAGTGTAGATCGTGGTCCACCTCCACTGCAGTACACTCTCCCGGATGCTCTGCGGCCACCAGTGCCACCCTGCTGTGCAGAAGAAACTTCAGCCTGGTGGCTCTGTAGGCTGGTGTTTTTCGCTCCCTGGCTAGCTGTGCTTCTGGGTTGCCTCCTGTTCCTCCCACCTAGCTAAGGCTGTGGGAGAAATTTGGCCCGGTTCTGCCTTGCTAGCCTTGGCGAGAGCTGGCCGGAGCTGCTCGCTGACTTGGGTTCTCCAGTTGCTCAGAGTAGCCTCAGGGAATTCACATGTGAGCTGGTGTGACTTGCGCCATCCAGCGTAGAAAGGGCTGGTGGCTCCCTGCCTCCTCCCCAGCACTCGCTGCCTCCTCTGCAGGTCTCCGGCGAGGAACTGGAGTTATGCAGGACTTTGCTTTGTTGGCAGACAGAGGTGAAGGGGGAATGAGGGACCCTTGAACACCCCTCTCAGCAATCATGTTTTGGTTGACAGTTTTGTGTTTTACAGCTAGCTGTGGTGGGCTGAACTGAATATTTTGCCTTTCCAAAAGGAAAGGATGACTTTTTCCTAAAAATCATACCATCTCTTCCAATGATTGGGTCAGAAAAGGTCTCTTTCAACACTCTGCCAAGATTTCTCATTCTTCCTGTGTCAAAAACAAGAGCGATCTCAGAGGGGAAGATTTTGGACTAAATATATTCAGTATTTTTACATAAAAATGAAAGATGTTTTATGTAAGAATATTATCCAATATTTTATACACCCACATTTTTTCTATGTGGGGATAAATGAGCTACCTGAAACGTTCTGCCAATGTGAAGTACAAAACCTGCGACAAAGCCTTTGGAGCAAACTGCCGTGCCTCCGACATAGGGATTGCAGTTGTCTGTATGATGGAGAAAGGGCACCTTATCAAGACACCTATTTGCAACAGATATGCCTGCAGTGTCTGCACTAGAAAGTGGTTGCCTGGTTTTATTAAAGTTCAAGCCAGCCCGGAGTTGGCAGGTTTGGAGTACTTTGAACCCGGTCCAACACTTAATTTGATGGACAGATTTGGAATAAGGCAGTTTAGTCTATGACAGTAAAACAAATACAAATAGTCTCCTGGCTCTCTGATGGTGTTTACAAGAGCATTAAAATGATTTCCCGCTAATGATACACAGTTGTAGGGATTGCAGCACTATATCATGAGGGTAATGCTGCTGCCACTGTGGTGTGGATCTAGAGAGATCCAAAACAAAATGCCAGCAGAGGTACTGGACAATGTACAATACCAGGAATGACAATCCAGCAAAATAGAGTCAAAGCGTTGCTGCTGTACTTTTAAAAAGAGAGAAGATAATTGCAGGAAGTGTGCCTTCACATTGGCTTTGCCTGATGCTTTAGTGATGTATTTGTTATTATTTACCTGGTATAGATAGACCTGGTTTTAAATGCATCTCCTCTTTGCATGGTCTAAGGACCTTACTCCAAATCAGGTTCCTCACTTCTTGTATTAATTCACATCGTGCCTTCTGTATAAAAGACCTCTTATAACGCACATTTAGGTTCAGGAAGACATTACAGAGCTCTTGCAGATTTACTAATTTAGGCTTGATACTATAATTTATTTTTAAAGAAAGTTTGAAGCTTGCTTTTCTGTAACCACTACATTTTTCCTTAAATGAAAGGCAATAAAACAATGTTCAGGAAGTACTTTTACATACATACATTTTGCATAAATACTGCCTCGGAAAGCAGAGAATTTTATACTTGCCCTCTGGGCCTTTTCTCTGCTATAATGCAGGTTCTCCTGCAACAGCAGTGCCCTTTCTCCTTTCAGACACCAGCACTCATCTGGTTCAGTGGGACCACAGAAGCCCCCGATTTCTTTTTGTTCAGGACAGAAGTTGTGTTAACCTTGCAAATGCAGCGAATGTCAAACCGGTAAACTGCTGACTTGCCTAGCATCTGTCTTTTCAGCCTGTTTATGCCATAGCTGTATGTTAAAGGGCACCGTAAACCACTTATGATTTGACCCATTCTGTGCAAACGAAGCAAAATCTGCAGATAACACAAACCATAATTCCAGATGTCAGTAGGTTGCAGAACGCTCCCTTATTATTTTTAATGAAAGATGAACAATGAAGACTCTTTTATCTCATTAATAATCTACATATTATTCATATTAATAGAACTGGGCCCTGCAAACTCATAAATATCAGTAGATGTTGTGATACTGGCCTTGCTGTGAGTGCTTTATGGGTTATAAAATACTTTAAATTATCATTAGACACAGGTTTCAGTGGAGCTGCACTGAAAAGCCCTCCCTCCCTCCTAGTTTTCAAAGGCATCACAAGGCTATACTGATGCTGAAAACTGGTTATCATCAGCTGTAAAATTGGAACTGATGTGTGACTTGGAAGTTCAGATTTTGTGGTGTTTCCGGTTGTGCCTTGTGCAGGAATTCGCTGGGTTTCTTGTTTCAGATTTTGAGTGTGATTTTAGGGGTTTACTTTTCCCTGAAGACTGAATTTTTGAGAACCTTTGCAAACATGGTTGCTATGGAGGCTGGGGAGAGGAGGTATGGAGTGGGGGAGACATTTCAATTGCAGTTACTAGAGCTCGTTTGTGTGCCTGATGCATTCACTTCCCAAAACAGCTGATATGATCACTGATGCCTCTATGCCAAACCAGCAAGGCAAGGACTAAACTATAACACTGTTAAAAATTGTTATAAAGCTAAGGCATTCATAGGGCTTAGGAGAAGATAAAAGTCAGATTGGCCAGGAATAGGAGATTTCAGAATTTAGGATTCCCTTTGTCTTCAACTTCACTGCTTTTGGGTTTGTAATGAGTGAGCTGAACGTAACTTTACGTAGGTTCATCACAAGGGGGAAAAATGCTGACAGGGATGATTAGTCATACGGCCAGTAGAGTTACAGGAGATCTGGCAATCAAGCAAATAGGAGAAAAAGTAAGGTTTTAACAGATTGATTTCTCTTTGTGCTAATCTAAAGCTTATTTACAGCGATATCACCCATCAAGAGGCTATTTCTCCCATTGCTTTTCTCTTGGGCAGACTGCCATGTGCCAGCACTTGGTGGCTTCACCGTGCTTTTCATGCTGTTCTAATCATTGTCCCCTGTGCACAAGAGGAGACAGCCAACAGCCCATGACAATGCCTGCTTTTTGGGGCCAGCAGCAGAAATGAGAATTAACTCTGCAATGACTTGGATTTTGTTGTTTTGAAATCCCAACTTTGGATGCATTAATTAACTTTCTACTTGGAGAAAAAAGAAGTCTGTTATAACCTAGGAGTGTAATTTTGGGTTCTGTGCTTTCTCATTGCTTGTAATTGTCGGGATTAAGAATGGTTCCCAGATTCCAGCTCCTCTGTCTGCTCCAGTTTGTTCCCAGGATTTACACTGCACTAGGTTGCTTCAGCTTGTATTCCCCTTGCTCTGTTCCCTCCCCATACATTAACTGATCACCAGGATTAATGCATTCCTGAAAGGTAAGGAGCAGAAGCCTGTCTCCTTGACAGCAGGGGACAAACTCGTAATAAATACATAAAAATAAACATAAATAGTTATAGCCAGCAGCAGATTGTGATGGTAGTAAAGAATAGTTTGCTTGATGCTTTATGGAAATGAAAGCTCTATCTTCTGCCTTCACTGCCATCATTATGAGGGCCCTGTTAACAGGCTCTCTGAACATGATTATCATTTCTATAAACATAAAACATGCTGCTTTAACTCTAAGTCTCCTCCCCCAGCTTAGTGTCATTGAAAGTAATTGCAATTAAAATAAGGGGCTGTGAGGCAGCCACTGCAAGTGCAGATTCAGATAACAATAGAGCAAAGTTCAGCAGCTGGTATGACGCAGGGAGGAATACCGTTCCCAACAGCCTTTCTCCAGATCAGTTGCTTTTCCCCTGGCATCTGGCTGGTGATGGAAGCTACATCATAGGTGGCTATCCAGGGTGGGAAATGGTTTCAAATAGATCCTACTGGCCCTTGTATCCTATGGGACCTGACAGAAGTGACTGATGTGAAACTGGCAGAGGCTCAGTGCAGCAGTATAACAATATACATGAATTACTGCAATATGGATTAAGTGCTATATACAGATATAAAATGACTGACTGACTCAAATTGTTCAGCTAGAAATAAAATAACTAGAATGCTGTGTGCTAAGTTTCATCTCACTGTCTTAAATTATACGTCCATATAGCACAGCAGCAAACCCAACATAACGGTAATGTTGTCCAGTGGGCTATCCATTTCTGGGGACTTGCTGAACCTGATCATGGTAACGTCCAGCTGTCTTCTGTGCTAGATAAAATTATTTTCTGATCCCAGGTAAGCTCCTGCGGGACTACTGGGAGCCTCTGACTTCTGTGAAGCAGAACGTTTAGGAACTGCGAATGAAAGCTTTATGCTTGTAGACATTGCAGCTAGCCTTGCTCTCAGTTTGTAAATGTCAGACCCAGTGCTCAGTTTCCCCATGAGCTCTTCATGCCTCTCTGGCAGCAGGGAATGAGAGTAATGCTGGTGTAACTGGCTGCCTCCCAGTTTCTGCTCCATGGCAAAGTGGAATCCTGCTCACGTGGGTCTGCAGGAGCCATTCTCCATCCCCATGAAAGCAAGCTAGTGTGAGGAACTTGATGGAGAGGAAAGGGCTTCACTGGAATAATTTAGCTGTCCATGCCTGCTAGGCCAGCTTCTTAACATGATGGATAGCTGGATAGCCTCTAGGATCTGACCACTTCTGGAATAAAAGCAGCTCAGAGCCTGAAGGAGGCAAACTGAGGAATAAAACCACCTTTTCTTGAATTTCCCTACCCCTTCACCTACCCTGGGAACAGCTAGCAAATGTCAGCAGTTTTAATTACAGATTTAGCTTTTTATCGGTTTACAAATTGCCTTACAGATCGTTTCAAACTAAGCGCTCTGTTATTTTACACCTGTGGTCTGGGATAGAGCTTATGGTAGAGATTTCACTGAGTAACTGAGCAATCTTTCCCTTTTGCCATCTTATGGGTTTGCTCTGTAAACTGTTCTTTGTAGGTAGATCATTCTTTTGAGAGAAGAGGCTGCAGGAGTTTACTTTTCTCTGACGGTCCAGTTCCACTGTTAAGTGGCCAAATAATTTTTACTAAAGCCTTTGTTTATGTAAAGAATAGATATACAGACTACTTTTACCATAGTTCAGGCCTGACATTCATCCCAACTACCCTGTTACTTGAAAGACCTGCTTTCGTGGTAAGCGATACAAAATATGATGGCCTGGCCTGGGTCTGTCTTCAGAGGATGGAGGTTAAGACAATGTCATAGGTGTACAAAGGGAAATATAATCTTGTCTTACTTTCTCTTTCTCCTCTTGTTTCAGGTTGCCAAATTTTTGGTCCTGTTTTTGTTGGTGTGTCATCCCCCCCTCTCCCAAAACTGGTGGGATTGCAGTAAAGAAGCTTTGAGGCAGAGACACAAGCAGAAATTTGCCTGTGTCTCTTCTAAAGCCAGTGCAGGAGAAAACCTCCTGAGGTGAGCTGTAATAACTTTCTGCGAAGAGCAAGGAAGACTTGGTAACTACCTGGTCCTTTCTTTGCTCCAGGAATAGTGCAACTACATGCTGTCCCTTCCCTTGGGCAGATGGTGATTTGGATGATAATCTTGCGTAAGTCCCTCCTGCTTAGCTTGTTCACACTGTAACTGGGAAGTATTTTCCATGTGCTTGTGCTGCGCTGATTTCTAAAGCTATGGAAAGAAGGGCTGTATCGAGGTGAGACGTTCAAATTTCATCTAAAAACTTAAAAATAGCACTGTGAAGATAAACCTGGAATAGCTCTCTCTGTCTACTGTGTACTTTGCTTAGCATTTCCTTTCACCCCGCAGCCCAGCCCATCACTCCCATGTGGTGTTACCGTCGCCATAGCATATGTTAGTTACTGGACCAGTGCCATCGGTTTCCAGTGAAGTCGTACATAGTTTTTGCATACACCCCTTCTGATAAAATTCTGCATGGTTTCTTTGCTGTGACTCAGTAAATTGAATCCTTCTTGTAGGAGAAAGATGAAAGAGTGCATGAGATAAACGACTAAAATATCTAAATCTTGTGATGTTCTGCAGGTACCTTGATTAAAAATACTTCAGACTTGGTGCTTTTGTTGTATGTGAGCCAAAATGGCAGGTACAAATCTTTATCACTGGGTAGATTTTATAAGGTCACCTGTCATCTGAACACCAGCCACAAAAAATTAGCATCTTAAAAAACTACCATTAATTCTTTTCATATCCCTTTTAATCTTCATTTTACTCCTGGCCTTATACTGTGAGTTCATGCAAGGTGACAAACTGAGACCTTAAAAATGCACCGTTTCTCTGGCATTTCATGAACACCTCAAGTTTCATGAACTTTACCAGAGTCATGATCAAAAAGTTTTAAAAAAATCCCCAAAGTTCCTCATGTCCTTTGTATTCTTTGGAATTAAGCTATGTCAGGTATTTCTGCAAATGGACAGCACCCATTGCAATTCCACTGAACTAAGAGAAAACTTTGAGCTCTTTTTTTTTGCCCTGTCGCATTTTTTTTAACCCTGTGAAGAAACAACAACCGGTAGTAAATCACAAGAGAGGACAGTCAGTCTTATGTTCTGGAAAGATAATTGTGACAACAGTATAAAAAGCTCCCTTTTTTGGCACAGTAACTCAAATGCTTGAAGAGGACAGGTTGTAGCTGCCCCCAAGCTCAGTGAAAGACACTTCACTTTCTCAGGGGTACTTATTAACCTGTAGATTCAGCTCTCACATTGTATGTGAGAGAAGTGAAATAATTATGCAAATAAGTGAGGGAAAAGGAATTACCGATACTTTACTAGTGCACATGCAACACACAGCATACATCTTTCTCATTCATGAGAGAGCCTTTAATCCTGCTGAAACGAGGGAAAAATATAGGAACTTGCATTGCAGGTCAGTGTGCAGGGGGCCTGAAGATCTAATAGACTGAAAAATACTACCCGTGGAGTATCTTGACATAGAAACCCTGGAGCAAGCACACAGCACATGTATCGAGTTCCCTATTCTTCAGCTGATGGCTTTGATGTTTTATGACAGTTTTTAAGGCTGTTGAGGCAAAACAACCTCAGAATGTGCAAAACCATAGCAACTGCTGCAGGAGGATATATCTGGAAACAAATTGTTCTCATCTCTTCTAATTTTACTGCATTTCTTCCCCTCTAAGCAAACGACGGTTGTCCCTCCATGAGTGGGTTTTGTGTTGGGATAGGATTGGGTTGGAGTTTCAGCAGAGACTCGAGCCCAGCGATATGCAGGAGTAAGCACACATGCTGAAACCTGAAGTGATTTTGCTGGGATAAAGGAGTGCCACCCAGTGTCTGCTGATTATTTATTGGATTAAAAGGTCTGTGGGGGAGAAACTGCTGTTGCCCAGACTCTGCCGGGTGCTCCCCAGTGCTGTCGGCAGAAGGGCACGTGATAGTGATGCCTCCTTCTGGGCCCCCAGCGCTGGGCTGGTGGCCTATGTGGGGGCTACGGTGGTTTGTCTCTCTTGAACAAAAGCTGGAGCCAGATATAAGGGGTTTTTCTGACGAAAATTCTCTTGGAAACTGGTGTGTTTCCGTGGAAACTTTCGGTTTAGCAGAGCTGGCCGTTCTGAAGGAGAAAAATATCTGCTCTGACATTTCCCAACTACTTTAGCTGTAAGTGGTGCGAATGATGGTCTGTAAGTCATATTGTCAGTAGGTCTTGATGTATCAGATTCAATAAAATCACACACATTTCTTGCTTACTAACACCTTCAAAATATATATGGTCATGCCTCAGTTTTGCTTGTTGAAGCAGGAAATATACAAAACAACTTCAAACTTCTCCTTGGGTAGAAAAAGTTAATTTCCAGCGCTTAAAAGAAAAATCTTTGTAACGAATATATGATCAGAAATCGTCAAATTAATTTTAACTTTTATTGTAAGACACTATTTTAGTTTACAGCCTGAGTACCACAGGATTTGGGAAATAAAGCAGTCCCACAAGGATCCAGACTGAGAGACCCATTCTTTTTGCTGCAAACAAGCTGCAAACGAGAATACTTCAGTCAAAACCAGCCAGGACCCGCACAAAGGGGATCAGCACTGAGCGGGTGCTGTCTAGCCCAGCTAGCCGCACGGTTACTTTACTACAGAGCCTCCGTCAAATTCCTGGAATTGATTAGTTGTTTAACTCCAAGGAAAATAGTCGTGTAGCTGAAGGGAATGGAGGCAATTTTTGAGTGGTATAACTTCTCCTGTGATCTTTCCTGGACACCGGTGTGCCCTTATGCTACGGATAGGAGAACTGCAGCTGAATTAGTCAATACAATGCCACCGCTCTCTGCCGTCTGAAAGCCTTTATTACCGAACAAGGAAAATCCCTACTGAAAGCGAGGCCGTGTTATCCATTTGTCCAGGTAAAATCTGCCCATGATTTTTCCACCTGCTGCGCAGGGTCCCGGATAGCAAAGCCGGGTAACAGCGGTCTCTTTCGGCTCCCCGTGCAGTGCCGGCCGCAGGGGCTGGCAGTTCCTACCCAAATCACAATTACTCTTTTTGAAACAGTCCCCGGCTTAATAAATGAGCGGGGTTTATTGTGCCCAAAACTGGGAGAAATCTGCCCAAAGACACCCCCCCCAACCCCTCATAGAAAAAGCTGCTTGTTAAATTTCCACC
>NW_008795041.1:4049040-4079776 GCF_000699145.1 Aptenodytes forsteri | reverse complement strand
CGCCCGCAGCGGGAAGGTAAGGGGGCCCTGCCCGTGCGGGGGCGGGGGGATGGAGGGGACCTGGGACATCGCTCGGGGTCAGGTACAGGGGCTTACCCCCGGCCATGGCATGCCTCACCTGCCCGTGGCCCGAGGACTCGCGGTTAGGGTGCAGCTCCTCAGCCGGGAGAAGGGCCCCGTTTTCCTGGGGCCGGGGCTCGCAGGCTTCCCCTCTTACTGCCCCCTACCTCTGCCACACCGCATTGACCGAGTGGGGCTTCTCCCCTCCCGGCCTCCGCCACCCCACTTAGCTTCGCCGCTGGCCTCCTCGTGCCTAGGCGGCTTTTTCCAGCAGGTGTGTGTGCCCGCTGCCTCCCACCACTGCCCAGCCACCCGACCCTGCGTGTGCCCCCAGAGCCCGCTTTGCTTTTGCATGGGCCTGGGCTCAGCGAGGCAGCGTCTCCCCTTCCGTCTGTATCAGCCGGCAAAGGCTTGCCTGCTTCCCACTTAATTTCCTTCTTGTTTACATCTATCCTCAGTGAAGGCTGGCAGGTCACTGGCTTCACTGGTGCCTTTTCCTCTCTCTGTCAACACGGGAGCGCTCAGCATCTGCCTGCCGGGATGCCCGGTCCACATGCTCCATCTTAGTGCCCTTCAGGCTCTTTGTCTGGTGTCCCGGGCATGTATATATGGATGCCTGCTGGCTAATCTCAGCTTCTTTTGCTGGGCACAGACGCATCAGGTTGGGCACAGGTTTGCTGTAATGAGGCTATGTGGCTCCTGGATGGGAGCTGGCTCCTGCGTGGGCGGTGAGCTCATGTCTGTCTGCACGTGCCCCCGTAGACAGACATGCCCGCAGTCCAAAGCTCTGTTCCCTCGGCGGGTTGCGGGTCCCCTACCAGAGGAGATGCCTCGGTCACATCCCGGGATGCACGAGAGGAAATGGCCTCTCAGCGCCAGGCATCACCTCCGATGTTCACTGCTGGGTGAGGTCAGACGGAGATGGGCAGTACTGGAAGGCTTGCCATGTTGTGGCCAAGTAACTCCTTTCCTACTGCTTTATTTTCTTTCCCTGAATCTCAAACCTAAAGCACAGGGAAGAGGAGAAGAGAAGAATGGATGTCCTGGTACATATTTAAAAAAAAAAAAACCTTTACAAAAACTAAAAATATAAAAAAATCTTTAAGAAAAGTTCTTCAAAAAAATTATCCCCACTTAAAATTTGCCTATTTGTTTTGTAACAGTAATGGTTCAGTAGCGCTTGCTGCTGAAGTTAAATGTCAAACAGTCTTCCCATAAAACTTATCAGGAAAATGGGGCTGATTGGTGACCTCAGGCACTAATACAACAGTAGCAAATAGGCCACAGCATCACAGACAAAGATACAAATTGACCCTGAATGTCAATTAACAGAAGGCTTTCTCCACAATTTTTTATTGCACACGAGATCTCTGGGCTCTGCTGTGTCCCTGTGTTTCCTTTGTGTTGTGTTTGCAGAAAAAGAAAAGGAGCACAAAGCTCCCTTTATTTTATTAAAACCAGAAGTTGTTTATAATTCTGTGGCCAGTGTGATATTTCCTGATAATGTAAAAACTCAATTCAAAAAGGAAATAATGTGTTACCTTGCATTGTTCCCACAAATAACTTAGAGGGAGATAACTTGATAAAAACATTTCTATCACACCCTCTGGTTAGTTAAGTGTAGTTGTTATGTTTCCAAAAATAGATCTTCCCTGAGCATGCCTGAAATCTGCAACGTGGAGGTCAGTTCTGTGTCATGCATAGCCTTGTCTGCCACAGCCTTTCTGCCTTAAAATTGTCACGGACTTCTCCTCTGTCTATTTCTTTAATTCACTCATAATTTTGCATCGCTCTACAAAGTAGATGCATGCTTGTAATCAGAGAGAGACAAGCTTGTAATCAGAAAGTAGCCAACAATAGTTGTTTGACGCCAGAAAAATAAAAAATGTTCAGATGTTTGAAATAAGGGGAATTATCACTTTTTATGGCTTCTGGCAAAACTCCATGACTAACTTCTTTAAGAAATGTATCTACTAAATAATAAATAATGAACCAATATCTCTTTAACCTCTCCACAGAATCACTTCTTTGTCTTATTTTTCAATGACTTACAATGTTTTGGCTTTCCCAGCATTATTGATACTAAATCAGCTTGCTGACTGTGGGGATGTCTTTGCAAAGAGAGTGGCCAGGAACTGCGCAAAGCCCGGGAGGAGCCTGCTGGGCCGGGAGCTGGCAGATCGGGGCCATTCCAGAAGGAGCGGGATGCTTTTCCTTGTGCTTAGCCTCAGGCGTAGACATGGCTTACTCCTTCCCTCAGTCAAAAAAAGGAACTTCAGAGGCTTAAACATACACTCGGATGGCTGCTAATGAGACTGTTCTGTCTCTTCATACATTTCAAAATCTACATGCCGTATTTCAGTCTCGGGCCTTCTGGGCGTTTGTGTCTAATTAGGCTGGAGGGCCTCCAGGTCGAGATTACCTATGCTGCTTGGTGCCCAATTTCTTTATATGACTTTGGCAATAAAGCAGATTACCGTGGGTTTATGTGCAAGCAAATTAGGGAGAGATGTAAGCATTCTTGTAAGCCCTATTCCTGCTTTCTTAGCACTGATTGAATTCCACCATCATCTGGTTCTTTCTACATGAAATGGCAAGTGTGCCGATTATAGCATATTTGTAACTAGGGGTACTCTGTAAGGTGCAAGGCTTTTAAATACCTTGTCTTCTCTTGCCTTTTGTTTTTTCAAGGGAGAAACAATACTGCTTCAAGAAAAGCTTCCCAGTTCCAGATTCAAATAATGAAAAGGAGGAAAGTACTCTGAGCTGAGCTATACAGAGCACAGCAACAAATGTTTTGGGTTTGTTTATGTTTTCATAACAGCTTAGAATAGAATGGAGAAAACACAATACATAGCACCTGAATTGGCGTCTAGCACTATGCAGTAATATTCCATTGGTTAGGACTCCTATTTATTACTACTTTAGGAAAAAAAAGTCCCTCTGCATTATCGGAGGAATATGGAAAGACTGCTATGGCTGTCTCCTCAGCCATCACTGAATAAATAAACCAGATCTTAATTCTCCAGATTGTTGTCCACTTTATGCGTGCTAGAGGCACTCTTAGGATGTTATCCCTGGTTTTGTCAAGCCAAAGCTTGAAGTGAAATCCCAATTCCAATTCCAGTGAACTAAATGACAAAATTTGCTGAACAATAGTTTCATCTTGGATGTCAGGAGAACTGGATACATGTTCAAAGGCAGCCACCACCTTAAATGAACCTTAAAAATATTTGGAAATATGTGTTAAAATGCAATTTGTGAAATGCTACGTAGCAGGGATGAAACCCAGATATTAAAGTACTCTTCTAAATGAATAAACCAATTTTTCAGAATGATAGCAAATATGTACAAATCTTCTGGTACTTGGCATCCTGCAGTCTTACATAACTGAATATAGATTTTAAGTGCCTAACTTCGGACACTGGTAGGTGAATGTTTTAGATTAATAACTGCAAAGATAATGCACTCCAGAAAGCACCAGATTCTTCACAGTTATAATTTTGGAATATTAGACTTACAGCTCAGAAATACTGTGTTTGAAAATAAAATTCTTCATGACCTCATTAGGAGGACCTAAGAATAACTGTCTCCTGACATCCAAACTCCTGTTTAAATATAAATCTTAGGGATCCTTACCTCAGGTCCCCCTGTGACAGCTCTACGGCAATGTTCTGATGCTGAGACGGTGGGGAACAGTGCACCATGAAAGTGTCTGTCTTCTGCCTGTCAGGCTCCCAGATTTTTGCTTGTGATTGTGCAGTTGATAGAGTCAGTTTTATTTCTTTGAAGAAAAAAGATTATAGTTGAAACACTGATACCTAATTCTTAGATTTAAATCATATGACATTAATTAAGCAGTTCTACATTTTAGAATGCTCTAAAAAAAATCAACACCTTGTGTTTACAGGACTTGGAGCCACAGTAAACTCATTACTCCTAACACTGCATATATTATGAAAAAGAAAAAAGGCTGCCTGAATGTCAAATAGTGACAAATGTGTACGACAGAAATACCGTGCAGCCACCCTTTTATAGACAACTTTTATATTAAAGGAATTTCTTTCCTTTATGAAGTGCTGAGACAGCTGGGACAGGCAATCACATCTGAAATGTCTCTGCTTTCATCTCTGGAATATGGAGGAGTAAGCAACGAGGGGGCATGGCCTGGTGGCAAGAGCAGCCAGAGAGGCCCAGGTCCTGAATGCTCAGAAGTGGGCACATCTGTCTTGCTGCAGGTCCCCTGCCCTGTTCCCTACCTCCCCAAACCATGGTGAGGGGTAGCCTTGCAATGCCTTTGAAATCTGTGCCTAAACTTTGTGGCGTGAGCCACTATCTATTTAGGAATACAATAGCGCACTTTGATGTATCGTATGGTCATTCATTTTCATAGAAAGCAAAGTGACTGCTCAATAATAGAATGTGCCTTCAGAAGAAGCTGAGCTACTTTTCATGGGAAAACGAACACTTTAAAACCTCTTTTTCATCCCGTAACATTCCAGAGATCAAAGTAAATCTGCAAATGTTAACCTTGAAAAGGAAACTCTTTGATGCTTGGCCCTGAAGGAGGAAATGCAGGTGTTCTTGTGTCAGAGAGCAAACTTAGACCTCAGAAATGACAAACCTGAGTCCACCTGGTCTTTGCCAAAATAGTTTTATAGTGAAGGGCTTCAGAAATATTTTTAGGTAAATCACATACTTGTTTCCCAGTGTTTCAAATGTAAAGGAGAAGATAAATGACTTAATAAGTTAGGAGGGCAGTAGCCTCATTTATCAAAAAGATAAGAGGAACCCAGATGACAGAATTATCAATATTTTGCAGAGAAAAAAGCTTATGGTAGGATGAAGCACTGTACTGCAGTGTGTTACTGGCTTTGTCTTTCGGTCTCAGAGCACTAACCTGAACTCTGAAAAAGCGTTTGGGGAAGAAATATTCTTAAAGACCCAGTCTGGACTCTGTGTGATGTTACAAATGAAATGCAAGTGGCATTCTGCGGGTCTTTTTGGTTCGTATAGAATTTGAGTAGGGCTCTGTGGCTTGGATAGTTCTACTTTTTTTCAGCACTTTCTGAAGTCATTGTAGCTGCATCTTGGCTGTCATGTTCTTCCTTTAATTGGAAGCTGGCCAAGGGGACGGTTGGCAAGCCTGTTTTTTGGAAGTCTGGACATTATCTTGCTGCTTTGGGGCCTCTGCAGTATTAATAAACCACAAATAAATTTCCTGGCATTTCTTTAACGACATTTTGGTTAAAGAACAATCAGTTTAAGCCTTCAGAGAATAGCTATTGCAGAAGAACAGAAAACACAGTCCACTGACATCTAGCAAATGACTCTTTCTTTGCTAAAGCAAAAAGGCTTGTTGGATCTTTGCACGGCAGAAAGAATAGTCCTGGGACATAGTATAAATAATAAACTACCACTACTAAATATAGCCCTTCCACTCTAGAATCTTACGCATACTGGTTAAGAATCTCTTTTCCTCACTTGATCTGCGTATGATATTCATTGGATTTTGTGTCCTGATCTTGAATTTATGTTTTGGGATCTTATCTTGAAAATGCCGTTCAAGTTGCTATCCAATGTGTATCTCAGCTGGCCAGAGCCGAGAAAATATGCCTAGATTTAGCAGAGACCTACTTAACTTTCCTTGGACAGGGGGCCGCAGGCAGAATTGCTCAGCTGTGTATGTGGAGGACCATTAAAAAGCATGTTCTGTAGAAACCCGCTGTGTAGGGATGCTGCAGGGTAAGCCAGGAGTCCATCTGGTCCGTGCTGCCACTCTTTGAGGAGCTGAGTGGCGTGGCCAGCAAGAAGACCCCATCTGTGCCATGAGCCTTTGGTCAGCAGCTTCTTGCAGGTGCATTTTTCAACAGCAGAGAAGGGGACTCTGGGGGATGCATGTAAGGATTTTCCTTGACGGTGTTGTTCTGTGTTGAGTGTCGTGGTAGCTGTAGTCAGCCACACCACAGCTTTTCCTCTCCTACAGTGTATCTCTGTGTGACATGCAAATCACTAATGAGTAGCTAATTAGGCATAAGTGATCATGATTTTACTCTGTTTTCCTACAATAAATATATTCGAGTCCCTATCCTCACTGGTTTATGGAAATGACCAATTTTGTAGTGCTGAAAACAAGTTTCAAGACAAAAAAAATTGTAAAACTTTTTCTTTCTGTCTAAGAATGTTAAACTTGATGACCAAAAAGACAAAGAAAACTCGATGAAGAAAAGTTATTACTATGGAAATCCCCAAGTGAGAAGGTAGGGGTGTGAAGGTTTTATAAAATAAAAGCTAAGGACCTCAGGAAATTGATAAAGGTACACAAAAGTCTCAATGGTGAATAGAATTATGGATGAAATATGTTTTTCTTGCCTTTTTTTTATTTTAAAGGAACACAGTAAGAACAAAAGTAGTCTGAACAAAAGAATGGGCCATTGCTGGATGAAAAATGTCCATTAGAATTAGAAGGAAGTATTCATTGAATTCCTTCTCTTCTTCACGTGTCAGTGAAGGACAGGCTGCTGCACCTCTGCTGATGGTAATCATGTAGTGTCTAACACCCTCCTCCACCTTTGCTGTGCTGCTGTGCTACTGTGTGAACTACTGTTGTGCTACTGTGTGAACTGTTACTATTAGGCTTATTTAAACATCTGGACCTGACAGCTAATACCCAGAAGTTTTTAAGGAATTCACTGGAGAGTTCTGTGGGTTATGAAGCTTGAATTTTTCAATATGCTTTGGAACACAGAGAAATTACAGAGAACTTGGGAATTTGTCACCAATGCTTTAAAAAGGAATCCTCTGGATAATTGCAAGCCTATCAATTTGGCTCTGGACCTGGAAAAAGTAAAAGAAATTCTCCTACTGGATGACATTTAAACTTCCTATCATTCTTTAAGACTAGTCACCCGTGATTTTTGGGAAACAGATTTTATCAAACTGACTCTTTATTCCTTTCTTTATTTTCTTATTTGAGAGATAACAAATACAGTTTGATCAATGCCATTGTGTTGAAGTAATGTATAATATGCTTCTGTGAGGCATGATTTTTTGATGAAGTAACTAAACTGAAATGAAATCAATGCGAAGCTTCTTAAGTGGGCTAAAAGCTGGCAGACAGGCTATGAAACATGGCTGTAAATGGGAAATCCTCACTGACTATGAGCCTTTCTGTTGGATCCTATAAGAACTGGTTATTATCAGTAACTATTTAGCACTTTTATTGATGACCTAGATGGTAACTCTATCAGTTTTCCACAGGACTAAGGGAAATTTAAGAAAGAGTATAGCTGTCTGATGCAAAAAGATCTGTCAGTAAAGTGGGTACAAGCTGTAGTGTGTCATGAATGAGGTTTTAGTGAGCTAGTGTGGCTGTTGGACACATGCTTGGCAGTACTGAGTAAGGGTAGAGAAATATTTTGCATACGCAAATCGTGTTCCTACAGATAAACATGATTTTAGGAAGGAGAAAGGGGGTTCGGTAATGTCATGACAATAACAGACTAGGAAAAATTGAACTCCAAGGTCACTATCTACTGGATTTACCAAAGAGGTAAATCAGTGTAAATTCAGTGTAGCCAGCAAAGGCGTAACAAAATGCGGTTTCTGGAAAGCGAAAGTGGACCCAAGCAAGATTTGCCTTTGCAACAGTCAGGTAAACTGACCATTGGAATATTAATATCAGTACCAACATTATTTAAAAAGAAATTCTAGTTTAAAAAGGCCGTGATTCTGGAAAGTCTTGTGCTTTTCAGATCTGAACTCTGAGAGGGCTCCTGTCACATAAGACATACTACCTAAATTCAGTCTTTTTTTGTGCTTAATCCAGATATTTATATATATCCAAGAGAAGCATGGCTCTCTCTCTCCAAGGGCTTAATCGTTTAGAGAACTTTGAAGCTGTATTCAGGCCTCTGAACATGGATGAAACTTAATTTAGTCTCTTGTTCCGCTCAGAATTTATAAGCAAGAATTGGCTTTATGTTAAAGTTTTTATTTTGAGGAATGGAAGCAGGGAAAGTCCTGTGTGTATTTTAGAACCTGGCAAATGTCTGCACGCCACGCTCCTCTCTCCTGTTGCTCTCTTACCCTGTTGCTTGAGACTTCCTAAGTTACCAGGACAAAGAGAATGGGAATTTGACTTACGTATTGCTTCTGTTCTCTGATGCAGCTGGTTTTGGCCTGTAACTAGAGCAGCTGAACGTAGTGCTCAACTTGGGCAACTTTTCTGAACTGGCCAAATGCAGTAAGGGGCTAAGATGAAATTTTTACTTTGAGCTGGATGAAATTCTGGACTGCTCTTGATAGAGGTTTCACCAAAACCCTGGTAGAGAGTTTGCCTGTGACTGTGTTTATATTATTGCCCCTTGAGAGAATTTTGTGGCTCTCTGCAGGGTGGTGATTGCTTGAGATTATACTGAAATTTCTTAATGTTTAAGTGGTGTGTGACAGAAAGCAAAAGCAACTTCTGTATTACAGCTTAGACATCTTGGTTAGCCCGAGGGATCTCAGATATACAGAGACAGGTTCTGCTCTGCTCCATGTTCTCAAGAATCATTAAAATTTAGAAATTTGATCTTTAGAAAGTCCATCGTGTTTAAATACAGCCCTGATTATCTGTCCATTTTCTGCTTATGCTGTTCACTACTGACAGGGCTCTGGAAATAATGCATGAAAAAGTCTTGCATCTGGAATAGTTAATGCTCACCTGCAGGTTTTTCACCTTTTTGCTAATTAAAACACAGCAATGAAAAATGCTATTCAGTTGAATCAAGGTATTTCATATAAAATTAGTAAAGTTAGTAATTATACTTACCTTGTCTCTATCACTTTTGTCCACTGGAACAATTTCTCCTTCCATCCTACTAGAATTGAAAATAATGAAGCTGGCTTGCTTTGCAGAGGACTTTGAAATGACATGCCCAGATCACCTAGAAACAGAGCCAGGACTAGTATCTGTGAATCCCAAGCTGCTTTTGTATCCAGTGGACCATGCTGATGACACCACTAAATACAGAATTTGGGAAGTACCCAAGTGCAAATGCATAACCAAATTCCAGGTCTTGCTTTAGGAATATACTAAGAATGTTTTTTAAAACTGTGATGATAAGCTCTTTTTCAAATAGAATTTTTTTTTATTTATAAAACTATAAACAGAAAATGTGACCCTCCATGCTTGTTCTCAAGAACAAATTTACATTTTTTTCCTATGACCATAAAAATACTTGCATTTTTTTTCCTATTCCAGTTACTGCCTTGAAACCTTACCCTTTGTTCATGTTCAATTCCTGTCTTCAGTTTATCTGTGATAGCAGCCTACAGCATGCATAGTCTATATTCTCTAGCAGTTGCAGCAACTCTTATACGTAGGAGCTGTTGGTGACATTAGTAGAAGTATCTCTTTCTCCTCTTTGAAGTCGTGCCTTAAAATGATCCTTTCTCTGCAATTTTTGGCACCGATTGAATTTCTTGTAAGAGCTGATCATTTCCCGGCAGGCTTAAAAAGAACATCCAGTTGCTTTCTTTTGCCCCCTCCCCCCCAATTTGTGCTGAGCTGCGCCCTCCTGTTTTAGGGTTGGATTGAAGGTGCCTCTGATAAAGGGCTGTCTATTGTTCAAATGGGACTTAGTGTAATGATCTCTTAGTCTTGTGTCCAGGTCTTTTAAGTGTTACAGTCTACAAATTACCATCCTTATCTCTTTTTGTCTTGCTCTATCTTGCTGAAAGAATGAACCGTGGCTGTCTCAGCTGTAGCCCGGACTATCAGTTTCCTCACTGAGAAGACAAGAGGGTTCCTGCTGTACATGTCCATATTCCAGTGACCTGCCTGACGGTAGACATTGCAAACTCATCTGAGAGGACTTCTGTTCACCTGTCTGACATGTCTGCTCTGAAGATTCTGGTTATTAAAGCATCTGTATGAAAGATACTGGCTTAGGTTAGCCTTGTGTTTGCTGAGGTTTGTAAATCTAGTTGTTGAATCAGTTTGATCTCCACAATCACTGCTGTCTTTCCAAAGACAGAAGTAGTATTCAATGACTATTTACCATTAACTGTTCTGTTAAATATTATCCCATTTCATTAACACCAAGCTTAATTAGAACCCCAGAAAGGACAGTCTAATCTTTGAATAACTGCACCAACCTGCCACAATGTAAATCAGGTTTTAGCAGGGTAATTCAACAACCTTGCCTTGTTAGTTAAATGATTAAACATCTGCTGTGTTGAAGAGAGAAACACGTTTCGTCTTACACTTGCAGCTCATCCAATAGCTAGAAAGTGAAGCTGTTGACTATCAGTGACTAATAGCTTGGAGTCCTGTTTTTGTGGCACACTACAGTTGGCAAGAGTCTGTCTGCTTCAAGGTTCCAGGGAAAAGTGTGCTACTTTCTGGGGGGAAAAAAAAAAAAAGCCAAAATAATTCTGTCTTTCACTTATTACTCTGAATTGTATGCGCACAGAAATGCACCCAATATAAACTTAGAAATATTATTTTATGTTTAAACTTCGAAGTTAAAAACAACATGAGATTTATTTTAAAGCTTACAACCAATACTGTGAAAAACACAAAACTGATCAGAGTTATCATCTGTTTTGTTAAATGCTGATCAAACCCAAGAAAGGCTTGTATTTTTTTAATGTCAGAACAGGAGCATACCATGTAATCTGCACTGTGTGGTGCTGCAGTAACTAAATTGTACCAGTAATGTACATCATTCCCATGCAGTGGTGTAAACTCTGCTGGCTTCCCCTACTGGTGCACTCCTTTTCCCCTGCTCCTGCATGCAGCAGAGGGGTAGGAGTTTTGGAGAAGCTGGCTGGCTGTCCCTGGCTGGCAGCCCCATCTGCTTGCAGTGTGCCTGCTGCAGATTTGACTGCTGAATGACCAGCCTCGATGGAAAAGAAATATATGCCAATGGCACGGACATACGTGCCAAGAGAGAAGTACTAATTAGGAGCTTTCTGCTTGCAGTCTAGCACCCAACCATAGCTGCATGAGTATTTTGTATGACCAGTAGCTATTTATGGATGACTCCTGAACACAAGCACCGGAAGGATTAGCAAGTTGTACAGCACGTGATACTTTGCCCTTTCCACAAACATCAGGGTCACAGCACTAAAGAATTGCAATGAGGTCATAAAAATATTCTTTTTTTCCAAGCTTTAAAGATCAGCACTATTTGTCATGGAGCAAAATGGCTTGGAAGTTGAACTTCTTGTTCCCACAATTGTATTTAAGAAGTGCTCATGAATCTTGACAGACTTATGAGTGATTGTAAGCAGCTGAATGAAAACAATAGGCCTGCGATAGCCACGGGACATGGGTGGGCCCCACCATCAGTGTATCTGCACTGATGAAGTCTTGTGTGGCAGGTAGGCTACGTCAGGGCATAGCCCCGGGAGCTCAGGCAGTCACACTGCAACACATTTGAGCTTCAGTTCCAGCTATTCCTCAGCTGCTCAAACACTCTGTCTGAAGAAATGTGTTAAATAAAGTGCATTTTGCGTGCTTTTTGTAAAGAGGCTGAACTGTGTCTTCCCATAATGCAAATTCACATCTAAGAACACGCTGGCTGTCATAGCTTTAACCCCAACCCGCTCTCTTAGCTGGGGGAGGCATATGTTGCCAGCTCAAGGCTGGCTCAGAGAGAGGTAAATACAGATGGGTCCATGTGTATGTGTGTTCATATATATGTTTATAGCTAAATGTTGTATTAACATGAATATAATTAACTGAGGAAAAGATAATTCCTGGAGGAGTTGTCTAGGACTGAAAGTCTTACGTGGCCAAGGGCAGAAAAGCTTACAAAGGGGTGAATTTTCTTGATGCGTAGACCTTACTTCTTAAAAGATGAAGAGAAGATACAGAAGGGGGGAAGCAGGATATAAAAAAGCAAAGTGGTGAGTTTGTTGATTGTGGTAATTGAGGATAGACTGATAATGGGGAGAAGCTGCTTGTAATTTACTGCCCACTTACAAATTACAGAGGGAAAGAAATAGCTATTCTGCAAAACCTGATATGACAGAGGCCCTTTTCCATCTGTAACTAACTAAAAATCTACTGCTGTGTTGTAATGCCATGTAACTGAATCAGAATCAGTAAAACACTTTGCTTCTTTCTTTTAAATGCGATTGCCTTTGGGTAGAAAATGTTTCCTAATGTCTGCTAAACTCTTTAAGTGGTGTTTCTGTGAGTATATGAAGATCTATTCTGCACAAAGGAATACTGTAGTCTGAAATCTGTATTTTGGAATCATGTTGTCAGATAAATTTCTTTATAAGACATGACAAGCTAAATAGTTAATTGCATTGAAAAGGCTTTAAGTTTAAAGATTATTATAATATTAAATTACATATGTATAATTTTAAAGGAAATAGAGTATTGATCTGTAGAACATTGAGAAAATATTAGTTCTGTAAAAAAACATTTCTGGAAATATATTACTTATGGCTAAAGGGCTGTTTATATACAAAATTTTTCATATCCCATGTATATTAAATGCAGTGTACTCTGTCTATAAAGATCTTTTGCAGCTTACTGTTTGATCTGAACACCATGTAATGAAGAGTTCTGCTTGTGATGAAATTTTGTGTAATTGAAAGCCCAAATGAAGAAGATGTCTAGTAGGGAAGGAATAAAATGCACAAGCTATAAATAAATGGACACTCTGAAGTTAGTATATGAGGTGCTTTTTATTTCTACAACCTGGAGTGCTAATTTCAAAGAAGAAACTACAAAAGATGGAAAGAAATTGCAACCCCCCCCTGCCACACTCAAAAGGTCTGTGTGACAGAAGGCAGGTGAAAGAAAAAATGAGATCACAAAAGATATTTTTGCAAGAAAAAAGAGGCTCTTACCAGACTACAAATAAAATCAAAATGTAGTGAAGAATTAGAAACTAGGTACTTTAAACAGTGGAGGGAATTCCGTAGTCCAACAGTACTACACAGGTGAGAAGGTTGTATCCCACTTATTGCATTTTAATTTCTGTATCAGTCGAGGTATGTCATTTTCAGAAAAAGAGATGTGATCTGATTATCTGGTAATTCAGACAACCCATTATGATGTTTAATTTGCAAATGTTCATGACCTAGAACATTTCACTAAGCAGCTGATAGCGTGAGGAAGAGTTAAAGCTGTCGGTTCAGCCTCCTGCTGTGCAGGGAGTGTGTTGGTAGAAGTAGCTGCAAAAGAGCAAGACAGATCTGCAAGTCGGGCTCCTGCTACATCGGCTTGGAATGAAATCGATACGTGGATGAGACGGGATTTTCGTCCTCCGTGTTCTTCAAGGAGATACACACATGGCAAGGATTTGATGAGTGGAGTTATTAGGCTGTATCTGAGCGGTGCTGCGCAGGGACGTAATACTTTGTATCCTCAAGTCTCCGGGGATAACTACAAGACAACAGGATTAACTATCAGAATGGATTCGCTCTGTAGACAGAAACTCTTGTCTACATGATTGGAATAGATAATTGATGGAAGAACAGATAGTGCAGACTTCTGGAGCAGATTGGTTTTGCACTTTTCTTTTTCTCATTACAGCCTTTGTCATGAAAATGGATATACTTTATGCCATTTTCTGTTCTCCTTACAGTCATTACACTGGAAATGTTATCACTTTTGATTTTTCCAATTTTTACATTCCTAAGGCCGATACAATTATTTTCTCATAATGTATTCTCTGTTTCAGTGTCTTTATAAAAAAAATTAGCATTGGTGGAGTTTGGTAGAAAATTATATTCTTCCCTGACAAGCTAAAGATGGCGTTGTTTAAAGGAATAATTAATTATCTTAGGAAGCCATTTTCATTAAGACCTAGTTTTAATAGCTGGTTAAGCATAAGAAAAAGTGGCGATGAGGACTTTCCGTAGACGCTAAGAAGGGAAGGTGCTATATTGCTCTAGTCTGACTTTCAGTGTGAAAGAGATCCAGGGATTCTTGCATCTGACCCTCTGTATTGCTAGAAAGTCATCTAGCTTTGATCTGCCAGTGGCAAATGATGGAGGATCTAATACAAGCTTTTGGAGAGCAATCCGATGACTACTTACTCTGGTGAAAACCAATGAAACTGAAAATAACTGGAATAACTTTCTATTTGTGGGATGAATTGTCTGTCATGGGCATGCAACCTTAAAAAAATCTTTTTAAAAGTTTAAATCTTTAGAAAGGGATACTAGCTTCGAAGAAGAATTGATCAACAGATATCCTTTGGCTTCTGCTGTACTGGACTTCTGATTTCATAAGCTCCTACTGTTCAAACCATATGCCTTATTTCTAGACTGAAACTATCTAGTTTTATTTCTATATTCTGCATTTTTTACAATATTTTTGTCTTTTATATTATTCAACATCAAAATAATGAGCAGAGATGTCTATTTTTGGTGTCTGCATGGTTTGTAGGAAGCACAGATTTGGTTCAATTGGGTCACTCAGCACCTTCAGTTCCCACCCCATTCAGGGTTGGAGGGATTAAAACCCACACAGAATTCTTAATTACCTGTAATTAAGTATCCCACTGATTAGATGTTGCTGAGTTATAGAATATCTACATATAATATATCTCCCATTCTTATCATAAGGTTTTCTGGACAGAATGCGTTCTCACCTATGGTGATGTTACTTTTCTACTTCGGTCTTCTAACAAACTGGCTTATATTTTCGTTTTTGTGCCCATTAAAAACAAGCCTTAAAATGGCTTAAAATGGGCTGCCCCCTTTTGGAGATAATCAGACTTTGTTTCAATGGTTTTTAAAAGCAAACCCGAGGAGAAATACCAATAATCTAAATAGAGGATCCTGAGCAGAGCAAGCCACTGCAGTGCAGAACATAATTCATAGAAAGCATTTGACAGTAGAATTTTTGATGATTCATTCTCCTGACTCAGATGGCAGAGAGAACCAGGCATGGGAGCAGTGTATTTCTGCAATAAAAGAATGAGAGATGCAAGGGCAGACTTGTTGTGATGACCCTGGAAATCATAGGAGGTTATTCTGGTGTCTGTTCTGGGCCAGGTCGTGATGGGTGAGGGAGAGGGAGGGAGAGAACAATCAGTAAATGCATGAATACAATATAAATTAGTGAAGGATGTGGGGAAAATGCCTAACCAAGTATAGCTGATGACTTTTTTAATAAGTTTGGCTGGTAAAGATAATTTCAATTGCTGTAGGGCATGCAGTATTGTGTGACATCCTAATTTTTTTCATAAATTGTTCTGTGAGGTGGGGGCAGTTCTGCACAAGATTGTTTTCATAGTGTTGTGTCTTGTATGTGCATTACCCTGTGACTAACTAGCAATGAGGTCTGCCTGAAGCTTTACGCGCTGCTGAGCCGCAATAAAATCTCTCTGCCCCGTGAGCACTCCAGTATCTGACATTGTGGTTGTTTTAATGGGATTATTTTTTCTTGTAGGTTAAACTACCTTCAAAAGAGTTGCCATGCAGTGCAATCTTCCCAGGGAGGCCCCTACTTGGGAGTTTTTCTACTTGAATCGGGGCGGGAGGGAAAACCAAGTGCACTGTTGCCTGCGATTTGCAAATCTCACACCACATGTGGTCCAGCCAGATGTGCCTGACAGCCCTCGGCACACGACAAGTACATACCTAGTGACATGCTGAGTCGGAGACTGTAAGTATCCCAGAAACAGAAGGATCCCTTTTGCAGGGCAGTTGTGGCTACATTTTTAATCGGGTCAGAAGCCTTTTCCCTGTCTGCTGCTGAGGAGACCTTCAGTAAGGGTGGCCAGGTGTGGAATGTACAAGTTGCTGTGGTAGCGGTGCTCAGGGCCTGGGCAAGAAATGGTCAGAGGTGCTATGTGAGACATTTTCCACTGAGCCCCAGCTTTCTCCCACTCTTGGTCCTGCCATGAATATACAGTGGTTCCTCTGTGTGCCTGGCTGCGGTCGGGGATGCCTGCAGCTTGACTGTGCTGTGGGTACGCACAAGCTCTGGCCAAGCAACTTGGTGACACGGTTGCAGGTGTCCTGCCCTGCCACTGGAAGCAGATGTGCAAAGTACTGATGTTTTTGCTGGCTACTGCCTCTTTGTGCTGGCCTTCAGAGGATGGTTTGGGTTTATTTTTGAACCAATGAAGCATAGGAAGGTCCTTGAAACCCAGGGAGAGTGAGGGGAGATGGGGTGATACAGGTTCCTCCCCATCTTTAATTTTGTTGCTTTCACTGCTGCCTCTATGTGTTTATGCACACTAACTTCATAAATGCATGGCAGTCCATAAACTTTTCATTGTCTTTCCTTCAAAGTTGGCTTATCCTGTCCGGGGAGTCTTCCGCAAGACTATATGAGTCACAAAAAGTAGCAATATGCTAAGTTAAATACAGTAAATGATTTATCTCCTCTCCCTCTGGTTTGTGTTTTGAAATGTACGCTGCGCGGTTTGATAGCTTCCTACCACTGCTGCCAGGCCACCTGTCCCACACCGCGTCCAAGTCTTTGTCTCCAAAAATACCACTGCAGCTCAGACAAACAGCTTGGCAGCCATGCCAGGGAAGACCTTTAAAATGACGATCTCGTATCGCCACAATGGGAGAGAAAGATACGTTACACATCTGACCCAACACTTCAGAACTACAGAGCTGGAAATACCACGCCATGTCTAAAACGCATGTAGTGAGTTGATCAGCCTCTGGAAACAGGCATCGTCTGGCTTCACAATAGTTAACGTAATACTACTGCTTTCTGTGATATAGTCTGTTTTTTTGTCTTTTTTTTTTTTTAATCAATCAGTGACTCAAGCTATTGGTATTGGTAAATTAGGCTTTTATCCCTTGCCACAAACGCAGTGCTTTTTCTCTGCTTACTCTTTTTTTTTTGCCTGTTAGTGAAGCTATTGTAAGTATGTAATGCCATGTGGTGGCTGCGGACAGACACTTGAAGTTTTCAAAGAAGTAGGTTAAATGTAAACAGACGATTAAGTGGGTGACCCACTGAGATGTAGGTTTCCAGAAGCAGTAGGGTTGCCTCTGTTTTTGTTGCTGTTGGTTTGGTTTATACAGACTTTGCCCATATGTTTCCATACCCGAGCAAGCTAGCGGCAGCCTGGGAGACAGCAGGGAGCCCAGCGCTGGCGGCACCCTCACTGGATAGGACTGTTAGTGCTGAGCCCTCGGCTGCCGTGGCTGGACGTTGGACCTAGGTGGTGGCCCTGACATTGGCCCATGTGACACTGGCAATGCAGTCTCTGGGACTGCAGACACTCATCTTGTGCTGGACATCAAAGAGAGCGAGAGAATGGAGTTGCAGTTGCTTGGGATTTATTTGTCGTGTGGAAGGATGTAACCGAACTTTTTTCCGCAGAGCTGCAGGGCGAAAAAACCCAAGCGGGATGCAGCTCCTGCAAAGCGTCCTTGTCCCTGGCAGCAGCATCCTCTGGTGTGCAGCAGTGGGACTTCAGGGATGACACAGCCTCGCCACTGGGCTCTGCAGAAGGCGCTACTTTGCAAGCCATCATGATGGACTGCCCAATATCCTCTGGGTCAAGGCCAATATTGATTGTGAGAGATGTGGCGAAGCCACTTTGTAAGCACACAGCGTTCAAGGGGATGACGTGAGGGAGGCAAAATGTCTCAAGTTTCTGCCTACGTGCAGATAGAATAAGGAAGCACGTCTGTTAAAACAAAAGGTCCGTGCTACTTGTTTGGTTTTAAGAAACTTTGCATCCTCCCATTGACAGAAGCCCTTGGGGTCGAAGGAGTGCAGTTGCGAGGGTTTAATATTGTTGGCGTCTGTTTCTACCGAGGTTACATAATTGCTGTTTTCCTGGGAAATGAAATCATGGAAATGAAAAACTAAATCCACCAGAGCATAAGCAGGCACAACTTTGATTTCAGGCACCTGTCTGTGCCAGTATTTAATTTGGCACAGGAAACGTAGCATCAAAACGAGTATAAACAAGTAGCACGGGAATAATGGCACAACTGGCATTCCGACACCGAGGTGTGAGAACAAACACATCCCTCCCCAGCATGGGAAACTTCACAGTGTATAGTGTGTGTGTGGGACAAGGCCAATGTCAGGAGCAGGCAAGGGGAGTCCTGTGCAGCAGGAATGGCAGGGGGCGTTTGGGAAATACGC
The DNA here is from genome assembly GCF_000699145.1 of Aptenodytes forsteri. NCBI lineage: Eukaryota > Metazoa > Chordata > Aves > Sphenisciformes > Spheniscidae > Aptenodytes > Aptenodytes forsteri. The sequence goes on along the minus strand of NW_008795041.1, from coordinate 4,061,625 downwards.
TTGCAGAAACCCAACAACCCACACCTTAAATGGACTGGAAGGAGAGAAGGGCAAGCTGCAACCAAAGAAGAGAAGCTGGAAGGCTGGAAGGCCTTTCCTCTGTCTCGCCTTAGTAATTATCTCTTGTTTGCAGAGCTTCCATTAATTGGAATGCATTTCCTAATGAAATTAGGCTGGCAGCCAGTATTCAAGTCTTTTTACTGCTAGGGAAAATTTGTTCTTTGAGCAACTCAGCCATTGATTTTTGTTTGTGTTTTCATTCATCATGAGACTGTTACGTGCCAAAAATTCCACGCTCCGTCATATTGCCTTGGACAGTCTGCGTTATATGATTTATTCCCTTGCTCCTGTGGCTGGAAAACTGAATTCTACAGCAGTGCCCCATTTGTAGTTACTTTGTTGTATGGTTCCCCCCCCCCCTTTTTTTAGAAAAACAGTTGGCCTTCCTTTTAACTACCTATCTGTTAGGACAGCATGAAATGCATGGCAGTGCAAAGACACTAAGAATCCCTAAGAAAAAAGTAATAAGGCTTCAAAAAATCAGTTGAAGTGACATTTGCATTGTGGGATTTCTAAATTTAAAAGGATTCTCAAACTTGCCTGGTTTATAGGGAGCACAGGAGCTGGACTATATCAGTACAGAAGAGCACATTTTGAAGAGAGATCTTTGACAAAGCGAAACTGGCAACAGTTGAGCTGGAAGGGGTCAAAACCCTGTTCAGACCTCCGACAGTCTTTGAACTGTGCTTTCCTTATCGCTTTGAAGAAAGGTGGGACTGGAGACAGCAGTTGAAGCGTTATTTGGATGTGGTGTCTTCTTCGCTTCTTCAGCCAGGCCGGGACTAGGTATTGCTCATGGGTGTGCAAACGGCCTTGTCTATCTTACTCTGCAGGATACTGTTTGATATATTGGCAGTATCTACATACATACCTTATCCGTCAGGCTGAATTACTTTCAAGAATTAATCTTTCTGCCACATCCCCGCTACACGATATATATCTGTACTGATCATCCTCCATAACAAATATGAATCTTACAAAATGCATGCAGCCATTTTACAACAGACTTGTTGTAAAGGTAGTTGATCCACTGGTCTCCTTTCTCATTCAGCACGTAGTAAGGATAGTGAGCAAGGCTGAAGGTTAGATGAAGAGAAAATGATTTGAGTTACCTCCGGCTCAGAATGATCAAAAATATGAGACTGGCTTTAAAATTAGTTTTTGAGAAGCAATATGCTTAAGGTTCATCTTAGTTTCTTTGATGTTTGAGACTTAAACGAATGCACTCAATTTACCTTTACAGATTTGTCTCAATGCATGCTAGCATAAATGGTTGTGAATTAAATCTTAGTCACCCACATCTGCAGCAACTGGAAGTATAGGGACAAAGTCAGTATTATAGGACCTGTGACTGAAATCAGGAGAGCAAAAAACCGGTGGAATTCTGTACTTTTTAGGACTTTACTGTAGTTTCTGGAACAGTGACATTCTTTTCTTCAACTTACTAACACTTCCCCCTGTGCGTGTGTATTAGACTGTATGTATGCATGGAAACTCACACAATTGGTGCTACTTACTTAAACAAAAATAATTTTCTTAGGTGTATTTTAATTCTTTCTCCTTGTAATTCAAGTAGGTTTATTTCCTATCCAGAAAGCAAATAGTGCAGTAGTAGTCATCTTCAAGAAACAGGCTGTTATCGTGAGAAGTCACATTGAGAGATTATGCTGAGAACCCACAAACACCATGCATATTGTGGATGATGTGAAGAATTTAGTGGTGTTGCCAACACATGCTTATGGTGAGAAAGAAAGTCAGCCAGCTTCCTTTAGCTGCTGGGCTGAGGCTGTGGCCTCTTTGCGCAGCTATGATGAAATTGTGTGTACAGAAGGTATGTGCTTCCAGAAGGACTAATGGACTAGTTTAATGGGATGTTCAACTGGAACAGTTCACAAAGAGAGGCAGCCCTCAGATCAAGATAAAGATGCTTCTGAGATTATTGGAACAAACAAAAGAGGCTTTAGGCCTGTCTTTCATTGGAAAATGAAAGGGGGAGAAAAAGGAGTGTTGCAGAGGGTGGTCTTGTAAAGGGAAAGAAAGAAGGGCAGGCATATTTGCATCAGGTTGTTGTAACTGCCCTCTGAAGACGCATGAGACGTTTTCTCTCTCTAGCTTTACAGATAACTCCTGGTAGTCACTTTTGAAGCAATGTGATTATCAGCTACCTAGAGTACAATATCAGAACTGCACCAGATATTACAGCAACTTGAATGGCCTTTTAGTCATACAGTTACAAACAATGGGCGGCATTTTCCTCTAGCCAGAGTTGATCAAACTGTCCATTGCAGTGCTCTCTAACAAGCCCTGGCACTTCTGTGAGATTTGCAAATAAATGTCTTAGTCGACCACTTCTTCAGGCTATTGATTACTGACCAGCAAATAGTCCTCAGTGCACCTCCCATCTATAATGAAGATATTCTATATATTTCTTCGCATTATTCATGTCCTTCTGGTCTTGGGATGTTGTAGAAAATCTAGCAGGCTGTAGCTCATAGTTGTAGTCTTTTCCTGCATGTTATAAAGCAAATAAACTGGCCGCCTCCTCTTCCTAAACTTGCAGCAACAAGATCAGAAAGTGACACAAGGCTTTCGTGGATTGTTTCCCTCTCAACGTACAGCTGGTACCTGACTGTCTTTCCATTCACAATGAAATGGCTACAGAAAGCAAGGTGTACAGATGCAGAAGAAAATAACTGTGGGAAGAACAGGTAGTATCTTAATGATGCTAGAAGTACATTGCCACTGGGGAATGTGCTGGTTTATGGTATTGAAATGATCAATCTCTTTAGGGTCTGAAATTCCATGGCTACTGATGTGTTTACAAGAGCAATTTCTGCTTTTTCCTGTGGCTGCATTGTCCCTATCTTAAATATGTTATACATAAATATGGAAGAAGAGAGAAATACAGATGCACACAACATGCAGGTGTCTGAGTCTGCATTGTGAGACTCGACTAGCGTACAAACACAGTACCAGAATAAGATCATGTTTGACTGCTGGAACATTTACTTTTCCCAGCAAAGCATCTATTTACTTCTCATTATTCTTAATGAATGGAGAAAGGACATAGATTTGTGTTTTGCCTGCCTGTCTTTCCCATGAGGTGTTTGACTTTTATAAATAAACCAACAAAATAAACCAAAAGACAATGTTTCAACAGAGTGCCTGATTGTGAGGACACGAAGTTGCAGCTAAGAGGATTCCTGTAGGATTTGCAATACCAGGCAGTCCTGGGGAGGAGCAGCTGCCACTTCCCTTTGCAGAGCAGGGTGCAGGAATGCCCCAAGGCATCGCAGGGAATGGCAGGGGTTCTGTGGGATCATCTACAGCAGAGGATCAGTCACGCAGGGCTTGGCATCAAACTCAACTTTTCTTTTTGGGGACTGTATCCTGATGCTGTTATGGCAAGTGCCTCATCTCATGGTTCTCCCAACCTGAGAGGTAGGTAGTTAATTTTTAAATAGTTACAGTTCCCACACCTCTTTCTTCATTTTTGTCTTAAATCGATTGTCTCTACTTGCAGTTCTTTCCCACTGACAGTAGTTAAGCGGGCGGTGATGGTGGTGTGGTGTATGGACCAGACAACCTCCTTTCCAATCTAAATTAGTCTATGTTTTGGGAAAGAATACTAGTACAGACTCACCAGAAGAGTAGCAGACTCATCTGTGCTGAGGGAGAAAGTGTGATGACAGCACTAGAAGACAGTTCTGGGTTGAAGACGGGAGCCTTGTTGAGTAGAAAATGGAGAATTGAGACCTGCCCCAGGACACCTACAGACCGTTAACAGCGGCTAGGCTGTTGGTATCGATCAGGGTCACAGGCAGCGGTTGCAACTTATCTATCATTCATGTGGTCTCTCTAGGCTGACCAAAAAATGTGCACTGCACCGTGACCATGTATGTTCTTCACTTGTTAGCACGGTGCCCAGCACAGCTGTGACTTGCGCCAAGTAGCACTCTCCCAAACAGCTTAAGCATCTTCTAGGAACCCAGAGAAAATATTTGAGAAATAAATTTGTCAATAGATAGGCCTGGTCACACCTATGTTATAAACTGAAAATATTTCTTACTATGGGAATTCTTTCCAAATCCTTCAGGCTAATGGTGATATAATGGTGTTTTCGCTGGAAACAAGACATGTTATGCAGGAGAATATTTTACTTGAAGACAGTGATTGGTTCCAGACTTCTCCAAGTGGTTTTCACTGGAGAAAACAGCAGCTCTTTAGGTATTACTGAGATCTGTAAGGTCGCTGCTGAACTGCTTCATGCTACAGCTCTGTGACCCCTGTGAACGTTACTTGTTTTCACTGTGATTGCAGCCCCCCTGTGCTGCAACGCGTTCTCCCACATGCATGTATCTTGTCTGAAACAGCCACTGTGGCTCACATATAGAGTGGCTTTTGAAACTTTACTGATCGAGAAGCGGTGAAAGTTTTGAATGAGCTGCAAGATGAGGTGAGGACTGAGTTTCATTTTGCATTGAGACCCCCCTTCCGTTGCTGTGGCCTTTGCATGCCTGGGGTTCAGGCCATCCAGACAGTGGCCCCTTTTCATTTTTTTTCAGTAAATTGCTTCAACATTTTAGGTTGTAATAGTTTCAGAAGTTTAAAACCATGGGTTGTTAACCAATTTCTTCTTTGAGAGAAGATGTGATGCTTGCTCTGAGAGGTCAAAAAATTTTGCAGGCCTCCAGAGAATATGTGTATGGGCTTGCACATCTGGGGTAGACTCAAGAAGAATGCTCAACAGCATAGAAATGTGGGAAGCCAGAAATATGTTCAGACACACTTTTATGGTTTGTCTGAGTTTCCCCTGTGGGACAGGATCAGAGGGTTTTCTAGGCTTACGCAGATATTCTTTTGATACTACAGCACAGAAGGGCTGGGTCTGCTCCGTGTGCTTGTGTGTGTCTTCATATACTAGCTGTGCCAGGGCCTATAGGCTCTGTCTGTTAAACCCTGCCATGAATAATGAAATACTTTGAGGTTTTTCTGCAGTCCTGCAGCAGGGAATTGCTACTCCTGTAACCTTTATTTCTCTTCCTGGAAGGAATTGTGTGCAGCATCCAATGTAATGCTCTGTCATCAGGATTACAAGGCTGATACTGCCTTGATAGCTTCCTGTTTGTTTGTGGTTTTTTTTTTCTTTTTTAGCATATGGAAGCTACAGATTTTAGCAGTTGATGTGTCCACCTTGTCCACTGATTTACCACTTTCTCTGTATTTTCCCCCCTTACCACCCAATTTCTGCAGGGTGGGAAGACTAAGCCCTTTCAGAGCAGAAGAGCCGAGACAAAAGCTGTAGTCAGGCAGCAGGTTGTAACTGGCATCTAGATGCTTTCTGCTGGTGTTTTTGAAGGTGTTTCCTCTGGGCTTCTGGGAAGGGTGGATGCCTCACTGGCAGGGTTTTCCCCACAGAGGAATGAGGGGAGGTGGGGCAGGCACAGAGGAGTGCTGCACTGCAGCTCTCTTTCCAAGCCGGGCAGCAAGGTTTTAGTACCTGTGGAGTACCAAACAAGACTGAGCAGCATATAATTTTTCCTGTAATTCATTCATATGCAGGCCATGGAGAGGCTGAGTTGTGTCTCTCAGGGATGTGCTGTGAACACGCCACGGGAGGAGCTGTGCAGTTTCACTGGTAATGAAGTCGATGTCAGAAGCGTCTCTGTCTTTCTCTGGGCTGAGATAAGTCATGGGATGATAAAATGAATTCCTCCCAGTCCTTTTGCCCAGATAGCACACAGCTATGGGCAGTGATTGCTTTGTGTCCCACATCTCTCATCCTGAATACTTTTCATTTCATATTCTGGGTCACACCTGAGCCTCTTCCCTTTTCTTCACCAGTCCTCCATGAAGTTCAAAGGTCCTGCCTGTTTTTCTGTGGCAGGGAGGAAAGCACTGCTGTCCCACAGACCCACTTGCTTGTGGCTTTGACAGGCTGTGTGCAGAGGAGTTGGAAGGAGCTGCTCTCATTCCCTCTTCATCTTCCTGTCTCAGCTGGTGGGAAGAAGCTCCGTGCTCCTACTTGGGAGAATTATGCAGGTGGTTGAGCGAGCTCCATGATACATACTACAGATCTGATCCTGGCTTCGCATTTGTTGCTGCCAGGAGACCTTCAGTGGTGTGAAACAGAAATACGTAAATCCATCTCCGGTAATGCACAACTAGGCATCATGGCAGCACAGTCAGTAGGTGAACTGTGCTTATTTGTGAATTATGTCGAGGAATGGTGTCCTGGTTTCGGCTGGGATAGAGTTAATTTCCTTCCTAGTAGCTGGTACAGTGCTGTGCTTTGGATTTAGGATGAGAATATAACATTGATAACACACTGATGTTTTAGTTGTTGCTAAGTAGTGCTTACACGAGTCAAGGACTTTTCAGCTTCCCATGCTCTACCGACTGAGAAGGCTGGAGGTGCACAAGAAGCTGGGAGGGGGCACAGCCAGGACAGCTGACCCAAACTGGCCCAAGGGATATTCCATACTGTAGGACGTCATGCTCGGTATGTAAACTGGGGGAAAGCTGCCCAGGGGGGGCCGCTGCTCAGGGACTGGCTGGGCATCGGTCGGTGGGTGATGAGCAATTGCATTGTGCATCACTTGCTTTGTATATTCTTTTATTTATTTATTTATTGTTATTGTTGTTGTTATTACTATTTTATTTCAATTATTAAACTGTTCTTATCTCAACCCACGAGTTTTCTCTCTTTTACTCTTCCAATTCTCTCCTCCATCCCACTGGGGAGCGGGGAGAGCGAGCGACTGGCTGTGTGGTGCTCAGTTGCTGGCTGAGGTTAAACCACGACAAATAGTTAGTTGGAGGGGTGGCCCTGACACCAACGTGTATCTTTTTGGGGATCTGGGTAGTGTGAATGAGGCAGGGGACCGGAGGAGGAGGAGGAGCGGAGGGGTGGTTTCCTTCTGGGGAGAGATGAGCATCCTTGAGAAGAGCTGGGCAGTCTCTGCTGGTGCTTCTGAGTTCTCTTATAATGCTAGTACCCCCACTAACCATGCTCTTGTCAGTTCAAGCTGGTCATTCATTTTTTGTTAGCCTAACAATGTTCTTGGGATCCAATTTTAAAAAATGCAGAATGCTTACAGCTGCAACTACAGCACATAAAGTTTTTGCTGTCAGCTCAATAGCAGAGAGAATGCTAAGTATTCTCAAAAAATGAGGTTGGTGGTATCTCAAGTGGGATATCCAAAATCAGGGGAAACTTTTGACCTTACATGTCCTGTGCCAGGTATGTAGGCTATGATAATGCTATTTCCTGAAGTGTTCTTACTGCAGCGATGAGCTCTATTGGAAAGGATAAGGGCGCTATTAGTTTTGCATTCACTGTAAAGGGACGTGGCAAATGGGAAACTGCTCCATACGTGAGACGGCAAGCACTAGATACTAACTTCTACAGTGGAGCAGAAAAGAAACTAGAAAATGCAGCATATACTTACACAAAAATTGAATTTTCACGGATATGCTATTATTCCCTGTCATGACCTTACAATGTAATGTCTTTTACCATTAGATTTTTATAGAACGTGTGTGTGAAAATATGTCTTAGAAAGAAATTTCATGCTGGGGAAAAAGGAAATATTAGAAGTTTGTTTGCAGTCCATTCTGTGTCTCAACAGCCTTTGGCCCTGACCTTCCCGTTGATTAGGGCAGAGAAAAGAGGAATCTTATCTGGGGGATTGTGGTCCCACCTGCCTTGAGCTCTTCTCAGTTTGGCCTCAGCGTGAAAGACTGAACAGGAAAAGATCATTCACCTTCAATTGCTGCAAGACACAACCCTGTTATTGTTAAACTCACTGTGTCTTGGTTTCCAGTGCAGTCTTAAAGTGAAACCTGTTGCAAATATAAAGGTATGTTTTCATACAAGTAAGGGATTTTTCTTGTAATTACTGTAACATTAATGGCAGTTGAGATACACTGAAGAACAAACTATTGAATGAGTTAGTACAGCATGAAAATCCTGTGAGTTTTGCTGGAGCAGGGGGAGAGCAGAAGACAATTTCTCCCCTCAGTGTATCAGAGTATAAAATTTGCCCGACCACTGGTAAGAGACTGGTCCCAGCAGTCAGGGAAGCGTCACTGTGCTGGCCTTGTCCAGTATGGTTTTATCGATGTATTGTCTGCTTTCTCTTCAGGTGTATTGAGCTGGTTTTAAACCACCACTTGAGTTTGTGTCATTTCCTACAGCAGGGCTTCTTGCTGTCTGAGGACAGTTTACCTTCTCCTTACCTCCCTGCAGTCATCTGGTTCACTGGAGAGCAATGGACACGCTCCTGGTGGACTGGCTGCTGGGGAAGCGTGACTCGGGGCTCTTTCATTGTACAAGTGCAGGCAAATGGTGGGACACGACTATTTGACCCACCATAATGCTGTTCCTCAGCATGTGGTGCACCACTTCCTCCGCGTGCCGGGTGGGGGAAGACCAGCACCCCCTTGCTGCATGGCTTAGAGGGGGGCCCCCAGGGACTGGGACAGTTCCCCACCTGTCTGGTGGATCTGGGGACCCTCGGCTGGGTCTCGTTGATAGCAGCAATCCGATAACCAAGCTAGATGATGTCCCATCGCTGCATGTCAGGCCCCCTTCCCCGGAGCAGGTCTGGTTGCTTCCTGGGCTCCAAAAGCCGACAAGCTCTCACAGACTTCTGTAAAAGATTGCAAATCTCTGGCCTTTGTTCAAAACTCAGTCTAAAACAATAGCTGAATGTCTTTTAAAAGTCTTGAAACCGAGGGCAACATGTGTCAGCTCTCCTCTTAGGGCTTGTTTTGTAAGAAACTCCTCTTTTGTTTGTTAAGTGTAAGGGGAAGAAAAGAACACCAAAGTTTGATTTAACCTTGTCAATACACTAATACCTATATTTTTTGGCCTATGGTACTGGCTGTGTTTGGCAAAATGGCCAAGATGGAAACAAAATCAGCAGCACACTTGATTTCTATGGATTTTTGATTTGGATTTACAAAAGACCCTGAAATTAAAAAAGCAAACCTATTGTCTGAAATCAGACTTGCTTGCACATCATGTTGACCTTACTGTTAGTAATAATATTGAATCATGCAGAATTTTGTTCAGAATTTGGCAAAGATTGGACTGTTTAGTCTTTTCTGTTCTCCTACATATATGTCTCCGTTGTTCGGAATTGGAAGAATAGAGAATGTTGTCTTCACTGAAACGAGGTTTTTACTCATTTGTCTGTGGAAAAAGTACTTTTTCTGTTAATCCAGACTCTTTACTTTATTGGTAATAAAAATGCAATTTTCCATTGCTGATGCTGTCTATGCAATATACTTTTACAGTGCTGCTGCCATCCTGTTCTGAATACTCTGGGGAAATTGTGACATACTTGTTCAGAAGCCTGTGTGACTTGCAAATCTGTTTTCTGTTTTGTTATGTTTTGTTTGTGAGTTTCCTCTTTTTAAATTTATGCTGAAGGTGGGTTGCAAACCAAACTCTGTATCCAAACCAGTTACAAAGCAGGATATTATCTTTTCTAGCCAAAGCCCCCTCATCCAGCGGGGGCTGAGACTTTTGGTCAGCTCTAAGCCAGACACAGTTGAAGCATGGGTCAAAAATCTGCATGTGGTATTGCTAACTCCTTTGGCACATTAAAGCATAGTTTTCAGGGTAGCCTAGATGTATATAATTTCTCATTTTGCACTGTCCCCTTTGCATTGCAGAACAGCCTTTTCTCTGCTTCTGCTTAAAAACCAGAACATGTAATTTATTGGTATTTTCTGTTCCAGTTATACGGGTGAGTATCTCTCTTTTAGTTTGGGTCCAAGTTGTTTGCTTCCTGGACTGTTTTCTTTTTGCTCTCCTCCCAGGGGTTCGTAGCTGCATTTCCTACAGAAGGAGAAGACTGGGAAACCCTCTAATCCAGCAAAGCTGTCTTCTTTTCTCTTGATGAAGTAGAATTTCGATGAAAGGTCTTCAACACAATGAGCGAAGAAGACAGACTTACAGTCGTCATTGCTTTTGGGCCACCTTCCAACATGAAAAAAATTTCTACTTTGGTCTTTCATATAGTCTCCTATTTACCCTCTGGCTACCTTCGTCCCCACTTCTCCCCTGAAAAATTGGGTTAAATTGTGTCCTAATACTTTTGTGTGAATTTCCAAGTCACGGAAGTGTATATACTTTCTGAAAGAATCTATTTTTCAATTTTAAATCCTTGGCTTGGCATTGCCAGATTACCATATGGAACAAGTTCTAATAACCAGCCAAGATATAAATAAATTCAGCAAGAACATTAAGAGCAAAAAAACAAAGAAATCCCTAATCTTCCAAACAGCCTGTCAGGCACCACTTTCATTCCAATGGGGAAAAGAAAAGTAGCTAGGAAGAACAAATGTCTGCAATTAAAATGACAGCTTTCAAAGTTATATATGTGAGACGGACTCTGACAGAAGATGTTTTCCCCTCACGTCTCTGAAATTGTATCCTGTGCTTCCTTACCCTGGCTGTCCCACTGTTCATAGGACTGACTGTACAAGAGTTTAAGCAGCACCTTGAAAATTCAGCCTACTTGTTGGGTGGCGTTGCTTGTGTTTTCTGTGCACTGGGCTGTGATTCCTCATTTCATACACCACTGACAAACTGCAGTGGCTCCAGAAAGCCACATCATATCATACCTAAGCATGCATGCATATAGTGACAAATTTTCCATTGATGTTCAAAATTTTGGGAACATGGGGTTTGCATGGTGATATACACAGGTGTTTGTTTATTTTTGACTACCTTTCCGGAGCTGAAAAGTGAATAATGCTTGGTACTGCAGTCCAGTGACTAGCCTGTGTTATCTGTGTGTAATATGCAAGGATTTTGTTCAAAGATAGCAGAATTAGAGCTGGAAAGCCACCCTTGGTTTAAAACCAAAACTCTTCAGACTTCTGCTACATCTTGACCCAATTCTAGCTCTATTGTTTGAAGGTCTACATGAGCTGGCTCTATCTGTGCTACAGCAGTAACATGGCAAAAGGCTTTTCGTGTGCTTTTTTGAGCTGAAAGCAAGGATTACCATGAATCTTCTGGGAATTTGTATGTGTGAGATTCCACGGCAGAGTTACACCATCCTAAAAAACCTCTGAATGATCACTATTATGAAGTGGTTAAAAAACAGTTTGTGATTAATACTGGTAGATAAGTTGCAGGGTCAGGCTTACCTGCTCTCTAGTGAGGCTGCTGCCAATGATTCTGTGGAAATTGTGAAGGCTGCCAAAAAATAACGCATGAATGAACAGTTCAGAGGCCCAGCAGATCTGTGGAGTTCACAGCAAAGCATCACTTTCTGTCCAGACGGTAGCAAGTTCAAAGTAGCTGGTTCCCATTTCCACACATCATGGCATGCATCCCGAGGTTTTCAGGACTCTGGTGCTTCCGACAGGGCTTTTGTTAGAGTAAGTGTTTGTAATTTTCATCATTTCTGGAAGAAATATCTGTATTGCTGGAAAGAAATCTAGCTGGAAGCAGGGCTCTGGTTTTTTTTTCCCCCCACTAGGCTAATACAAAGCTGCTGCTGCTGCATCTTCCTCTGAGTGGCCTCAGCACAACACCCTTGGAAATAAGAATGACTCATCTTGATGGGGGTCTTCTTGTTGGGATATTGGAAATAAACACAGTTACTGCAGGGGACCTAAAGTACAGTAATTTGGATGATGAAACTTGAGGCATTGCTGGGCGAGGAGAGGCTGCAATCAGAAAGCTGTCAGAGGCAGCAGAGAAGCCCTGGGGGAAGAGATGAGCAGAGTAATAAGATATGTCCAGAATGTTTTGCCGTTAACTTAAAATATTGTGGAAGTAGAATATTGGCTCTCAGTTAAATCACGCAGAGACTTGGAAAAGGACTTTGAGAAACATACAGACATTGTGCAGGATTGCTGCAACACCTATGCCAAATGCTGCAGCTTAGTGAAGGTCCTTGACAGCCCTGCAGCAGTAAGCATCCTGCATAGCTCACTCTACCCTGTGTGTGCAATAGCCGTATGCTTCAGGTGTGGTTTAGAGCAAAGTTAATAGCAGGACTGCTCTGAACAGCCAGTCCTAACTTTTTGCATTAAAACCTCATCTCTTCCCTTCCTTTGCCCTGGCCCTGTTGAGACAGAAGTGAATCCTTACGAATTTCCTTACAGAAATATGTTCAGATATACCAGGTAGCACGTGAGGCAGATCTGTGCTCATATAATGGTCATTTATTCATTATTTAGGGGCTTTAATGAGTCCATTTAGAGCTGCTGCTCATATGAGCTACTGAATATTCAGGATCTTTGGATGAAAGGTGGATACCAGATTTTTCTTCTTCCACACATACATTTTGCTGTTGTTTTTTTTTTCTTACGCAGAGCTATTGGTAGTTTGGGGAAACTATGACTTTACAAAGAAACATTTGTGGATACCAGATTTTTCTTCTTCCACACATACATTGTTGTGTTGTTTTTTTTTTCTTACGCAGAGCTATTGGTAGGTTGGCTATGACTTTACAAAGAAACATTTTTGATGACTAGAGGAGTCGGCTATGTGAA
>NW_008795041.1:4023096-4049005 GCF_000699145.1 Aptenodytes forsteri | reverse complement strand
TTACGTGAAGCTCTCCTCTGCTCAGCTTGATGCCTCGTCCTGCTGGTTTGTCTTTCTGTCAGTTTTTGCAGGAACTCCTGTTCCCCACTTGCCTGCCTAAACCCTCTCCATGGGCTCTGAGCTGCGAAACCGTGCCTGGGGAGGGGCAGAGCGTGTATGACAGTACACATGGCAGTAGGCTATTCTGTATCACCAGAACAAGCTCTCAAACTTGATCTTGTGGGGAAAATCTTCACAGAAGATGCAAATATTCAACTGTTGTTTTCCCAGGATGGGAACATAAAATCCTGGAGTGCTTTCTTGACTTCTGGAGGCTGACTTCTGGATGTTGAACCATAAAAGAAATGGCACGATTCACACCCTGGGAAAATATTTTCCATGTACATCGTAAAAGCACACTCCCAAATCATGGCACTAGGCCTGCTGAATGTGTGCAATAGCTGGAAGATTGTTATGTAAAATCAAATTAGATTTTTTTATAGCAATCTTGGTCTATGACTACTGGTCTCCTCATTCCATAATGATGTGCTAGAAGAAACTTGTGCCAGATATATGTCATGGGGGGTGATGCCGTTTCCCAGCAGGATGCCTCTGTTCAGCCTGTTGTTCTGTCTTGTCATCAGGCAGTACTTGGAGGAGTTGACCAGTATCAAGGGGAGTGAAAATCTGGAAGTGAAGAGAAAATGTTTAAGCTTCATAATTTATAAAACCAATGTAGAAGTTAGTGCCGATTCTGAAACAAACTTGTGGTGTAATGCTAGGACCTCGTCTGTCTGGGGGGAAGAGGAGTGCTGTGATGCAGTGAAACCCACAAAAATCACGCTGAATTTCCAGTGTACTGTATGCCAGGATGCAAGTGCTGCTTGTGCTGTTAATATATGCACAACATAATGAGTATTATTGCTATCATTAATCATTTTCATTATAAATAATGTAGCTACAGAATGAGCCTATTGAAAAATAGGAGTTAAATAGAGAAAAGAATAGGGATTACACAGTCATTGTATCTTAACAAAGCCCAGTGCCATGGAATTTTACCTATCCCACAACATAACTAACCATAATGTCAGCTAGCAAGTGCAATTACATGGTCACAAAGTTAAATAGTGCTCTATGCTTATATACTAATCACAGAATGACTGAGGAAACTTGGACAACTCATAAAAAGTTTGACAACTTGACAAGTAAAAGATGTAAGTGATGCTTCATAGTCCCTCAATAGTTTATTTAGATAAGATTTTATGTCTTTTTTAACTGATGTAAATACATGAGGATACATGTCTCACTCAAAGATCTGTTTGGTTTGTGTCTAAAGATGGGATTCTTGCTCTTTTCTCTGTAAATGATCCTGCATCACGCTGTAATTAAATAAAAATGCACTCTATCACAGAAGTTGGATGCTTATAATGCAGCATTATTTATGGAGTCTTGTTTCTTAAGTACTTCATAGGTGCTTCTATTTGAAAGCTACCTCACCATAATTTATGGTTTAGGCATTCAGCATTATCTTACACTGTGGAATTCAAATTTACATTCATCAGAAATTCTGAGGAGAAAACCTTTGTAACAATGCGATTTCATATCACGTCTCTATTGATTGTGGGGATGAATTTTTTCATGGAAAAATCTTTGAGAGCTTGTATAACACAAGCTTCCTTTCTCTCTGGCATAATTAATTTTATGGCAAGATGTAAAAGATGCATTTAATTTAGTGTACTCAGAAATACTGCACTTTTAAGCTTTTGCATTTTAACCTTTTCCATTTCTGAAACTTGAAAAAGCTGCTGAGAAAGACCAAAAAAACCCCCCCAAACTTCCGATTAAATATACTCCAAAGCAAATGAAAATTTGACCACTAATGTTCCATCCCAGTTCAAAGGCAGAACTTCAGTTTAACTTCCTTTAGAGCAGTATTGAGAATTTGTTGTATTTTTGGTCACCATTTAAAGCAGGAACATCTTCGGTTGTCTTCTTCAAAGAGGGAAAAAGAGAAATAGTGTTGTAGTACAGCATAAAATATTGCTTCTCTCGGGTGTAGATGCTATATAGGCCATTAAGAGAAAACACTGCACATGGAAAACGGATGGATCTGAAGAACCAAAAGGAGCACAACAGCAACATTGTATCTCTGAGTCCCTTCCAACTCATTCATCTAGTGCAACTGTAAGATCAGTAGCACATTGGATAATTGGTATTGGCAAGTGAATGGCATTTCTGTGCCTACATCTTCCTGATTCTCCCAAACTATTGCATCCCAGGAGGGCTAGGAGAACAACACAGGAAGGGGGTAAAATAACCAGGTTTTTATACAAAATACTCATTTTTGCTGTCTAAAAGGAAGAAAAAAATACAAATGAGAACTTAATTTCCTCCATTTTAATTGAAGCAACATGTAGCAGAGGACCTGATTTGAGATCTCTTGAGCTAAATCTTGAAATACGTTACCTCCAGGCACCGTGGCTCTACCTGCCCAATTACTTTGTTCTCATGATATAAATCACTGAAATGAGGAAGATGCATGGACCCTTTGGCATCTCAGGCTGTGAGCGCCATTTGCACACTGTGCCCATTTCATCAGTATGACACTGGACAGGCTGTAAGCAGAAAGAAGTGTTTTGTTACCCGGATTTGTATGTTTTTAAGTTGTTCTTAGTTTTTTTTTTTCCAGATCCTAATGACAATATGTATTGTAATTACTAATGCCTACAGAGAAATGAAGATCAACTGCAGTAATAGTTACTGAGTTCACCCAGTATCTAGTATGTAGCTCCTAAGCAACAGGTTGGGCATAACTATTAGTGCTTGCCAAAATCAAATGGGAAACAGGAAAGTCTCCAAAATAACCAAGGTGAAATTGGTAGGGATAGTAACAAGGAACAGATGCTTGTACTGCTGTTTCTATTGAAATTGGTCACAATATTCCCGATCTATCTCTGATAGAGGAGAAATTGGCCTCTTGCTTGGTTTATCTAGTGAACATAAAGGTGGATGTGATTTAAGTCTGTTGTGCAAATGTTGCCACAAGGGAAAATAGTAAATTACTTTATATACCTTGACCCTTATATAAACAAATGAGAAGACCATTTAAACATTTTTTTTGTGCATGTGTAAGATAGTGCTTGCCAAAATCAAATGGGAAACAGGAAAGTCTCCAAAATAACCAAGGTGAAATTGGTAGGGATAGTAACAAGGAACAGATGCTTGTACTGCTGTTTCTATTGAAATTGGTCACAATATTCCCGATCTATCTCTGATAGAGGAGAAATTGGCCTCTTGCTTGGTTTATCTAGTGAACATAAAGGTGGATGTGATTTAAGTCTGTTGTGCAAATGTTGCCACAAGGGAAAATAGTAAATTACTTTATATACCTTGACCCTTATATAAACAAATGAGAAGACCATTTAAATATTTTTTTTTGTGCATGTGTAAGACTTTCATGATAACAACTGTAAGAATAATAAAAAAGAAATATATTTCCAACAACTTTCATATGATATCACCAGCTTGAGTGCAGTACCCCTGACTTGCGTTAGTGCCATAATGCAAACACTGAAGTGTTTACTCACATTTTTCCAGTCCTATCTCTAAGTTATACAGAAAGAAGGGAAGAAAATACTGAAATATTGAAAAGAGAAAAGGCTGCTAGTTTTAAACAAGAAGGAAAGTTATTTGCAAAAGTGTAACTTTCCACTAGAGATTTTTTAAATAAATTCATCTGGAGTTCTAAATACATGAAGGTTTGAAGTGAAGCAATAGTCTCCTACAGTACTCAGAAAGGTTCATCTTGAGTGAAAAAGTTTGCCAAAACTTCTTTTCAATTTTTCCCTCAAACTCTCAGTGTTTCCATACCAGGCCTGATGGAAGGGGGAAGAGGAAAAAGGCAAAAACAGGACTTCTGAAAATTTCTGCTGTGTTTTTTCAAGAGTCTCTCATCTCTCCTCATAGTGGGTGGGATTCATTTTGGCAAACTTTACTACAGCCTGGAAGTACCTACCTCTGAGCTATTCTAGGTTCCCTGTGTGCTCCGCAGAGAAAAGTAGGCTCTTTTAAGTCGTGACTCATGTAATCTAGTTCGAACACCTACTCTCAGATAAGATGTCCATATAGGAGCCAAGGGTGTCTGGCTCAGATGTATATGTCTACACTTGGCCAGATGAATCTTACCCAGTATGTCTATGCTGCAGACTGCCAAGAAACAAGATAAGTTTAGCTGCATAGAGCTCAGTGCTGTCACAGCGGAGTTTTTAAAAGCTAGCTCAGGTATTTCTGACTCTACAATGTAGTTTTCCATAAGACAGTGTTCACCTGAGATATCAGAGTGCCTCACGGTACTTATAACTCAGGCGTTTCAGGCCCTTGTTTTCCACAGCTGCCACCCCTAACTGGGCATCGTGGTACATAGCCATTGTGCAGTCAGGAAACTGGAAACCACCCCGTGTGCAGTGTGGGATTAAGGATACCAGGGGATACCTATGTATGTATGGTGAAGAAATATCCAGTAGGAGTTAGGGGATGATAGGACTTCTGTACTGGTGAAAGTGGTGTTGAGGTCTGAGTCCAGTTGTGGTGCTGATGTTTTAAACGCCTCTGAAATCCTTCCAGCACAGTCAGAGGTCTGGACATGCTGCCTGTCAGCAGAAGTGAAGAAGCTCAATCTTTTTATTTTGCCAAAGAGAAGGTTAGCCCATTACTTTATCGTAGTTTGAGAGTTGTTACACAGTGACATTTCTGATACGGGATGACAATTTAATCTAGTGAATGAAAGCGCGATGCTACTCAATCTCTAAAGTAAAACCAGATTAATTCAGGCTACAGAAAGGAGCATATTTTTTACAGCAAGGCTAAATAACTGCTGGAATAACTTTATCTAGGAGTTTTATAGATTATTCTTTTCCTTGAAAATCCTTTTTAATCTAGATATGATACAATGAACTCATTGCTTTAATGAAGGAATTAAACAGTGAAATGTTATGGCCTGTGAAATGAGACTCTGAAGATATCCCTTCTGGCCTAAAAAGCTGTTTAATGGGCCAAATGCAGCATCGGAACCCAATGTCTCACAGTCCCGGGAAATCTGCATTTCAGAAAGGGCTGCGCAGCCTTTCCCATTTCCAGTACAATCGCTGTCAATCACCTGGTCCTATCATTCTGTTCCTTTAATAAGGTTCTTGATCTGAAAATGTGCTCAGTGAACTAGCTTTCTGTGAGCTGGACTCGTTATATAGAAACGTAGATAAGGGAGCTGTAGAAGCAGAACGTGCTGGAGCTGAAGGTTGTGACTGTGACGTATGTAACATGGAGGTTCTGCGTCCTGGGCTTAGGTTTGGGGTATTTTACTACTAATTCTCTGCTGGATTTTTTTCACCGTTATGTACCAGAATACCTTTGGTAGGCCAAACATAAATCTCCCATTTAATTTTGACAGAAGAAAGTGAATACCTCTCTTTAACTCCAGGCAACGAATATAGGTCCCTGTGTTAGCAATCTAGTCTGTCTTTGCTTCTCATAGTGGAAGAAATTTGAATTCTTGCTTTGCACCACTCTCTGGAGGATGCTCTGTTGATAGTTAAAATCATAGGATATGAATCTTTGCGACCCGCCCCCCGCCCCTTAAAGCTTACATCTGTATCTTCAGTCAGTGCAATTTGTCTCTCTTTCCCTCTCTTTCTTGCCCAGACTTTATCGAGGCTGAGAAGATCTTGGGATCTTACCTCTGTATCTTCAGTCAGTGCTAATGGGAATTTGTCTCTCTTTCCCTCTCTTTCTTGCCCAGACTTTATCGAGGCTGAGTAAGATCTTGGCCACACCTGAATTTCTCATCCCATCAGCTAAATATGTTTCTCCTTTGAATATTTTTGGCTTAGGCAGAACTACAGTGTTTCTGCTAAAAAGCATAGAATTGCAATTCCATATAGTCCGCTTTGTTTTGTAGGTGTTCCTGTTCGGGGTATGTTCTCCTCCCCTCTCTGGTCAAAGCATGGAGGGCACACATCTGAGATGAACTGTGGAAGACTCCTCTAATGTGTTCCCCTACCTTTACCAAGAGGCTAAAAAAGGGAATACACTTTGGAAGTGCACAGCCCCTAGAGAAACATGGAAGCACTGATCGTATGAACTAGTTTCTGAAACTGAAATTTATTTCAGTGTGGAAACATCTTTTGGTTTTTGCACAACTGGATTTTCTACTCTGTAGTTAAATAAAAGCAACTTCACAGAAAGCAGAAGCAGCTTAAAGAATTGATGCATTTTGTAGAAGAAAAACACTGTCATAGTTAAGATTTAATTTTTTTCACTGATTCCATCCATTTATCTTTGACAGAATGGCAATAGCAGTCATCTAACACTGTAGCAGCACTCTGATCTGCACAATTGAGAGATTTTGAAAAACATCTCATCTAGAAATCAGACCTTTTGCATAAAGGCTTTCAGATGACACTGCATCTTACAGCTGTGTCTTCAGGAAGGACTGCTTCCACACAGGAGTGAAGGTACTGCTTTTCCTCTTCCCTTCCAGGCCCACTCACTCTGTGTGTTCCTGGTTGTCTTGGTCTGGTCCGGTCTATCATACCTCCTGACTGCTTCAGGGCAAGCCAAGGTTTCAGTTCACTTCCTGCCTGCTTCTACTCAGGAGCGAGGAGGCGGATAGATTCTTAACTAAGGTCCTTTTATTATAGTTTCTGTTCCTAGGGGTCCTCTTTTTCCTTGCCAAAATGCCTTTTGATCTACCTCTGCCAGACAAAACATTCATGAAATGTCATGACTCCTCTCAATGCTCTTACCCCTTGCTGTCAGCTTTGAAAAAGACAGCGATGCTGATAACTGAAATCTGCTATGATGTTGCTGTGGTATGAATAACACTAGAGTTTAGGCTTTGGAGTGGTTTTCTAGTAGAGAAGGGCTTACATTTCTACCCTTCATGAGGATAATATTGACAAATCATATAAAATGATGATGTGCAATTGAGAATAAAATTAGGAGATATCGTGTTCCTTTTATAATCATACATAGGAATTTCACAGGGGATATGCATGAAGTAAGAGGATAGAGTTAAGGCATCCACTGTGATAAGAAAGCAGTTAAACTTCCCAGAGTCTGTAGGTTTTGAACTCTTGAATTAAACATATACTGTACATTTTACACTGTACTAAAAAAAGTGTAATGGCTACACATTAGCTTTGGAGAGTGATGCAAATTGCACCATTAAATGCCATCTTTGCATTTAGATTTGTAACTATTTGTGGTTCTATCAAAACATAACTGCATTTTTACTCCTGCTTGCTTTATAGAACCAGTTTGAATTTAGGAGAGGAACTTAGCTTCTCCGTTTAGCTTTCATATTATCAGCAAACATTCATAGAATCATAGAATCATTAAGGTTGGAAAAGACCTCTAGGATCATCGAGTCCAACCATCAACCCAACACCACCATGCCCACTAAACCATGTCCCTAAGTGCCGCATTGACACGTCTTTTAAATCCCGCCAGGGATGGGGACTCCACCACTTCCCTGGGCAGCATGTTCCAATGTTTCACCACTCTTTCAGGAAAGACATTTTTCCTCACGTCCAATCTAAACCTCCCCTGGCGCAACTTGAGGCCATTTCCTCTTGTCCTATCGCTTGTTACTTGGGAGAAGAGACCGACACCCACCTCACTACAACCTCCTTTCAGGTAGTTGTAGAGAGCGATGAGGTCTCCCCTCAGCCTCCTTTTCTCCAGACTAAACAACCCCAGTGCCCTCAGCCGCTCCTCATAGGACTTGTGCTCTAGACCCTTCACCAACTTCAATGCTCTTTGTTGGACACGCTCCAGCTCCTCAATGTCTTTCTTGTAGTGGGGGGCCCAAAACTGAACGCAGTATTCGAGGTGCGGCCTCACCAGTGCCAAGTACAGGGGCACCATCACTTCCCTACTCCTGCTGGCCACACTATTTCTGACACAGGCCAGGATGCCATTGGCCTTCTTGGCCGCCTGGGCACACTGCCGGCTCATGTTCAGCCGGCTGTCAACCAGCACCCCCAGGTCCTTTTCTGCTGGGCAGCTTTCCAGCCACTCTTCCCCAAGCCTGTAGCACTGCATGGGGTTGTTGTGGCCGAAGTGCAGGACCCGGCACTTGGCCTTGTTGAACCTCATACAGTTGGCCTGGGCCCATCGATCCAGCCTGTCCAGGTCCCTCTGCAGAGCCTTCCTACCCTCGAGCAGATCAACGCTCCCGCCCAACTTGGTGTCGTCTGCAAACTGACTGAGGGTGCACTCGATCCCCTCATCCAGATCATTGATAAAGAGATTGAACAAGACCGGCCCCAAAACTGAGCCCTGGGGAACACCGCTTGTGACTGGCCACCAACTGGATTGAACTCCATTCACCACAACTCTCTGGGCCTGGCCGTCCAGCCAGTTTTTTACCCAGCGCAGAGTCCACCTGTCTAAGCTGTGAGCCGCCAACATTGCTAGTAATGTGGGAGTCATCTACCCTAAGTTTGATGTCTAAGCCTAAGTC
Organism: Aptenodytes forsteri; assembly: GCF_000699145.1. NCBI lineage: Eukaryota > Metazoa > Chordata > Aves > Sphenisciformes > Spheniscidae > Aptenodytes > Aptenodytes forsteri. The sequence continues at coordinate 4,040,505 of NW_008795041.1, read as the reverse complement.
AGTCCCACTAGGCTCCATTTGTAGGCAATGAAGTGAATAGACAACTGTAGAAGGTGATGCCTCTCACACTAAGTCAGCTCAGATAAGGGAGATTAATTGCTCTTTACAGGTGCTTTTTTCGATTATCAGCTAGAAAAAAGGACTAGCCTAGGCTTAGATATTTCTTTGTTTCTTTATCTGTCTTTGTTAGGCACCTCAAGTAAAGAGGATAAACCCATATTTTGTCATGGATCAATGGAACAGCTTTCAGGTCATGTTATTTTTTATAAGGTAAGGTTAATTTGTATCATTGCAACTCTTTGTGGTAATGTGCTTGTTTTGCAAATTAATTTCAGGGAAGGAAAAGAAAAGGAGGAAAACCTTGAAGTGACCTAATGCAGGATTTCCCAGTTTGTTTGGATATCCCTCACAGTAACAGTTGCAGCCCTTTAGATACAGAAGAGGATCCAGCAGTGGGTCATCAAGATGCTCAGGGGCCAAAAGCACCTGAACTACAGTGAGAGGCTGAGGGAATCAGTGAAGAAGTTGAAGGGCGGGTGTAGTAGGTAGTAGTGTATACCTACTTAAAGAACAGTTACTGAAAGAACAGAGCCAAAGTCTACTTGGTGGAGGCAAATAATATGGCAAGGGATAAATGGCCGCACTGGGGCTTGGAGGGCTCAGACTAGATGTTAGGAGAAGGTCACTGGGAGGGTAGTGCAGCACTGGGACAGGTTTCCCAGAGTGGTGGTGCACTCTCTGCCCTTCAGGGTGTTCAAGGCTGAGCTAGACAAAGCCATGGCAGAGCTGATCTGGTGCTGGCAGCACTCCTGCTTTGAGCAGGAGGCTGGTCTGGGTGACCACCAAAGGTGCCTTCCAACCAGCATCCCTGTGACTTTCTTCTCTTTACTCTAAGGAAATCAATCTCTTCCTATGCAACTCTACCCTCAAAATCTGGAGCCCGACCCCAGTCTCCTGTTCCCAACCCTGCTGTGCTTCTAACCCCGTGAACTGCAGGCAGGTGGCTGCAGCAGGTCCTGCCAAAGCATCTGTGCAATATGGGGGTACGCTGCTGCTGGTCCCAGCTCACAGGCCGCTTACAAATTGCTCCTAATGTCAGTATATCATTCCACTTAGGGCACTGTGCTGTGACATCTGTGTTCAAATCCCTGCTATGCTCAATACCAATGAGGCACCTGAAATTAGATTTCCCATAATAATGTGGTTGTGCTTTAACAGTTGGCCTATTGTCTTTTCTGGGGAAAAATCAGAAACAAACAGTCCTTAAAGACCTTCTGAGGGTCTCAGTTTTCCCCAGCTGGGAAGTTGCTTTATAGGATGGGGACAGCTAATGCTTTCTTAGCTCTAGATGCAAACTGTGATTGCAGAATCTTAATTTCCTGTTGGGATACTGGAACTAGACAGTACCCGTTTAAAAAATAAGCTGCTTTGCAAGCCTGGTCATTTTGAAAGAGTAACTACTTATAAACTTGGGGAATTTGGAGGGAAAATTAGTGAAAGGTGAGAAATATAGAACTGGAAAGTGCTATTTTGGCATTGCTCTTCAGCATGAAAGGGCACCTTAAAATCTTCCATAGCTTGCATTAAGTCATCTTGTTATTTTCTTCTGTCTCATTAATCCCAACCTATTTTAGATGATATAAACAAATGCCACTTCTTTTGAATGTTATCACTTTAATCCCTCTTCACCTTGAGTTCACTCCAGGAAATGATATTTTTTCCTATTGAAAAGATTGTAAAATGAGCACAGCTTCTTGATAGTAGAATCAAATTATTTATTTATTTTGTTATATTAGTGGTATCGTCTCTCTTGGTTTCCAGGCTAAGCATAGTACAATGTATATTTTTAAATACCAATTTATTACAGCTTGAAGGATTGGAGAACTTTACTGAAAGAACTCTTGAGTCTTTTTCTTCAACGGTCCATCAGCCTTGTAGACTGTTCTGGTTCTTTGCCCTCAGAGAAGTTATTTTATATTTGGTCAATTTTAAATTGCATTTTCTATTTTATTGATCTATCCAGTGACTCTACTACTTGCAGATCCCTAGCATTGTGCTGTGGTACTGAATATTATGCTTTGTTTCCAGCAAATAAAACCAGTAAAAATTTGTGTACCTTAAAGGCAAATAGGAATCTTGCATTGTCTGTGTGCGCTTAAAACACAAGAATACTGAAAGTTTTCCCTTCAATTCCTTTTTCTGAGCTTCATCAGTGCAGTTTCACAGTAATCTGTCTCTGTCACACATACTTTCTTATTTCACTTTGTAACAATCCCCCTTGTATAGGATCATTCAGGCTTCAGAAAGAGACAAAAAGAAGCAGAGGTGGGAATTTTTTTCCTTTTGAAATGCCTGGAATGATGTATTGGAGGACCGTAAAGGGTGCCAGAGCCCTCCCTGGATGACACCAGGTGTATGTGTGGGGGGGGTGGTGTTGGTAGGCTGGAGGACAGGGCTGCTATTCAGAGACACCCCGGCAGGCTGGACAAAATGACAAAGTCCAGCACCTGGGATGGGATAACCCCGTATGGCAGTACAGGTTGGGGCAGCTTTTCAGAAGAGGAGTGTGGGTCCTCATGGACAGCACAGCAGTGTCCCTGGTGGCCTTGGAGGCCACCACAAACTGAGAGGTATCAGTACAAGGCTCATGAGGCTTCATTTGGAGTCCCATGCCCATGGGTGCTCAAAACCAGCTGAAGTTATGTTCCAGATAGCTCTATAAACTCCACGCTTTAATGCAGCAACATGGATGTGCCCGATACCTATTATGTGTGCAGAATGGCACCTGCTGGGGCATGCTCATAAACCACAGAAATCCTCAGTGCTCATTATAGAAGAATAAAAGAGCAGGCAAGACAGCAAGCTATGATAGTTGAGTAGAGAGGGTAAGTTCTAGTAAGTTTTGCTGTCTACAGCAGATTTTCGTGAGCAGTCTGACTCCTTACAGCTCACAGATGTAAGGGGTGATGTAGTCAGGAGATTTCTTTTAAAAGGGAAGGGAATACTGGAGACGTAAGTGCTAGCAGGCAGTTGAGATCCGGGGTTCAGATCAGGCTGATTTCCCCCAGAGGTCTTGATTTTTCTCCGTAAACTACAGATGGTGTGTAGGACAACAGCTTCTAAATGGGGTGTCACGTCTATGTTTAAAAAGCTAGGCAGGATGAATCTGGGTCAGTTCTGGGCTAAGTTTTGTCAGTAATATTGCAATCAGGATTAAAGCTCCAGAGAGTTTACATTTGCATTTCACTCTGTTCTCAACTGCACCCTTTTGGCACAGCCTGGATTTCAATCTGACTCACCACTACGCTTTTAAATGTCAGTCCCTGACTTGTTAAATCACATCCCTAACTCTTAAGCAAGGAAACTAATTTATTTTAAATAATTAAGCTTCAAATTTAGTCTTTCCCTCCTCTTAAAACTGGAATGCAGCAGTCCGAGAAAGACTAGGTTTGTACCAGTTGATTGTGGCAAGTGCGTAGTCTGTATGTGCTGAAGAGAACATCAGTAGCAGTAGCAAAGGTTATTCATCAAATACACAAAATGAGGCCAGATTTGCATATGAAAATAAGCTAAGGATGTGAGGACAGCTACCTCAGCTATCAGCTGAGGTATCAGCTATCAGCCAGAGGTTCAAGATTGCTGTTTCAGAGCCGAGTCCTCACCTATCTGGCACACTCTGACAGAGCTGCAAGTGAGGTCACTTGCTGCTGCTTTTTACTTTGTTCTGGGGTCATCTGTCCAGTCTCCCATGACGCGGACAGTCAGCTAGTGCCAGGGCCACACGAGTGGTGGAAGGTTATCTTTCTGAAGGCTCATGTCTGCCAACACAGAGCTGCTGCTCTGCCGGCAGACCACGGGAGATTTGGCGCCTCAGGCATTTCCAAGTGCATTTGGGCCATGGCTGAGCTGCCTGCTGTCCTGGACACTGTCTGGGAGGGTGTTTGGCCCGACAGATCTTACATCCTCTCAGCACGGAGGAGCCACGTTTTTGGTGCAGTAGGAGTTGTAATCACTACTGCAGCCAGAATGTGGCCGTAGGCCATGCTAAACAAAGGCAGACCAGCACCCCAGGTGTGTCCTGACTGGGCTGTCCCGTTCCTCCCAGTCTGCGTAACAGAGCTGTCCTTTCCTCCCCCACTTCTCTTTTAGTGTCAGCAGGGTTCGGATTTAAAAGAAATGGAACAGCACCCCAGGGTGCTTGTTTTTAGCTGTACCCAGACTTGGGCAGGCACTAGCTGGACTGCAAGTTCTCATGATCTTCACTAAAGTCTTTCAGAATTAGTTGTTTTTGTGTTTTCTACCCCCTGCAGTTCTGATGCCTGGTGTGTTGTGAGTGTCTAAGAATCCTAGCTTTCATTGGAAAATGATTAACTACTACTGAACTGTGATGAAACTCTTGAAACCATGACCCAGCTGCATGTGTTATCTGCCAAACTGGAAGATGATGACAGATCATTCATAAAATGTATGCTGTTTCTCTCAATATTTAAAAATAAAATGCAGATTATTCTGTATTGAGCATTTGAGACAAGAAACAACTTATTAAGTGCTGAAACATGTGTTGTTATTCTCAGAGTGACAAGTCTTTCCAGATCCTCTGCCTTAGAGTGCAAAGGATTGTACTAGGCATATGTACCGAGGGAAGGCTAGGCTTTTCTAGATCTGTTGTACGGGTTAGAATCAATCACACAGGAAAACATGTCACAGTGCCTCTGTGAGTCCCTGCTCCTCCATGCTGAGGGCTGTGGCACAACTGGTAGAAGCAGAGTCAACGGGGATGGTGGTATAACACAGGTGTGTTTGCTAGAGAGACTTGCAACAGAGCACCCCCCATGGGAATGGGGATCTTCAGGGAGCCCAGCCTCGGGAGGGCTAGGAGTTGCACGTGTTGTTCTTGGGGCAATACTGTCAAGAATGTTTTCTGAACAGATAAGGATGGAAAGCATAGCTGGTTCCTGGTGTGGAGTAGCTTTTCTCCCTCTTTTCCCACAATATGTTTTTACTGTAAGGGTGTCCGCCTGATGAAGAGGGGCAGGGAACTTTGCGGGCTGCCCGGGTTGGAAGGACTCCCTCTGGTCCCACCCAAGTGTCTCACTCGTACACTGAGATTAGTGTTGTCTGGCCAGCATTCAGGGGTTGTACATGGCATATACAGAGAATTGAGGTGAAGTCTAAGTGAGGGTGACAGTGGGTGCTGTATAGTTGGCCACACAGTGGCCGGTCCTGACTCACTGCCTGAAGGTGTGCGGTGTGGACTTGGGTAAGGTGCTCCTGCCTGCGACTCTCTGCAGGGAAGCCTTTGGGTCATGCCCTCCCGGCCAAGGAGCAGTATCGACTGACATGGGGCTTGATGTGGCACAGCGTTGGGTTTAGGTAGCATTTGCAAGACCCAGTTAAGAGTACAATTTTCCACATCCTGCAGGACTACAGCCTGGAGAACAGAAAACACCTGTCAAACTCCATTTTGTATTACATATTCATAACTTGTTAGAGCAGGTCCCGCTCTGTCACAGTAATGACCTTTGTGTGTTATACATCTATTGTTCTTTGCTGCACAAAGTCAGCACTGCCAGCTGCTATAGTCCCCAACGCAGCTGTAGCTGTAGGAGGTTTTGTTTTAGCCCCAAAAGTAAAGAAAGACCTGACTGTTAAGCATGGATGTGTGTTTATTGCCGGCTTTGCTATGTAGTCTGAGTAGCCATGGAATAGCACTGTAGGATGTGTTCTGCCAGGAAGGGTTGCTACAAAGGTTACGTTTTTCCAAGAAGTGGAAGACAGTTGAATACACTTCTGTTGACTGAGGAAAGCCTTGTGCAAATGTCTGCCACGTTTTAGCAAAATTTACAGCCTCTAAAATAGCTAGCTTTTTGGAGCCTCAGAGGCTTAGAGTGGTAAAGTCATTGGAACAACTGCTAATGAGTTAATTACAGTGGATTCATTAGTTAAAATTGCTGCCAGAGACTTGAATGTTGCAGATAACTGTCTGCTGGCAAGTGGCTTACGCTGCTGGGCAGACCTTTGCCTGATTTATGACTCTTCCACAATCAAATGAAGTTCTTGCCTGATTATCCTGAAATTCAGTTCTGGTTTTATCTTATTTATAAAAATTAACTTTTGGTTCTGGAGAGACTTCATATGCGCTGCAAGTGCACTGCGAACCACTATCACAAACAGCCATTCCATGATTCTTGTCTGAAAGGTGCCTTCCTGCATGGCAGCTTTTCCTCTGAAATATAGACAGCTATCCGTCACCCATGAAATCTGAGGCATTGAGAGGCTTCCAAAGAAAAATGCAGCTAATCCATATCCTCTGAGGGTCATTTTGTGCGAAATAACAAGGATTTTGCCAATAGAACAAAAATTCATTGTGTAAATCGATAGTTGAACTCCTTCCTTGTGGGCACCTACTTGATACTTAAAATGGATGTTTAGAAGTGATCTTTCTTGGCTTTTTATAGAAAATTACAGAGATTGTCCAGAAAATGTAAGCATTTACTCTGGTCCCTTATAAATAGCAAAAGTACAATCAAACCTCCTAAAACCACCAAAAACAATTCAGAGGCCAGGTTTCAACCTTACCTCAAATATTTTTCCCCAGCAAAAATTGCAGCTGTGGGTGTTGAGCCCTTTGGAGGCATCCTCAGGCTTCCCAGACTCCTCCGGTAAAAGCCTCTAGCTCTTGTGCCAAGTTTTGTTTAAATACTTTCGATTAACTTTTTGATTAAGCTCAATGAATATCTTCTTTCCACCTTGGCTCAGAAAGAATAACATTTCAATTTCTCTCCTGTCCAGATAGATGAACCCTTGACCTGAGGGTTTAATAGTTATTCAGGGTCTTACAAGCTTTTTCATTAGGAGAAGGAATTGATATGGAGTCTGCTTTTTCTTCACTACAAATCTGTTATTTCAAACACCTACAAAATCCAATTTCTCTGAACAGGAGTCTAGTTTTGCTCATAGTTCCACACCTCTTTCCATCCTGCGCTACATCTGTAAAAATTTCTCTCATGTTATACTTAAGATCACGCTAATTACATTTCCACTGCAGACATTTTGATGGGCTTTCGTTGCCTCTCTCCCATGTGTGTGCACAGGCATGTCTGCAGCAAGCACTACTGAGTTGCTTATAGCATTCAATCCCCAAGCAAACCTGTCTGTCCTGTCTTCCTTCCAGCAGCTTCAGTTAGCTGTGTCTCAGTATAAGTCTATAATTCATATGCTGAGCTGTTAAAATTCTTCTTGACTTTGACACTTTGCCGCTGCTTAGAGAAATACTTCAGGTAATGGTGAATCAGGGAGAAGTAAATACTTGTCTTCAGAAGGCATTGAATTGTCCCAGTCCCAATGAATTATGGTGTTCTTGTGTGTTTAATTATGCTGCTTCTACAATAGGCATTTTATTGTGATTTCTGTAGCAGGCTTTAGAAAGCCATGTGATACTTGTTTGAATTGCTTGAAGATTTTCAATCCCAAAGCTAAACTAAAAAGACTTGTAAAGCTAAACTAAATAGACTTGTGAAATTGTTATATAAATTGCTTGTCTCTTAAACATGAAAAAAAAAAAAGGGTCAACATTTAAGAGCAATAGTCTCTGCACAGTAAGAATGGCTATAGAATGGCTTCCACACATGGCTTCCATCTGAATAGTTTGCTTATGTAAAAGTTTGCTAGTCTTATCCGAGAATGACAAAAGATTAGGTATAGGAATAAAAGAAAACCCTCAGCATAGTGCCCCAGAATATTTGAAGAAGTTCTCCTCCCCCAACTATCTTTCTGATGCTGCCTTCATGCTCCTAGCTGGATGGCTGAGTAGTTTCCAACTTCTAGAAATGCTGGCCATTAAGGAGGAAAAACTTTCTCCCTCTCCTACATATTATGTTTTTGTTGTTACATATTGTTGTGGCAAGTAGTGATCAAAAGTGACGAGATGAACCTCATCCTGAAGATAAGACAACCGTGTGCAGCCCAGTACCAAGTTTCTCCTCCAGACTGGGTTTTCATGTGTTGTTTCCCATTTAAGAACAGTTTTTCCTACAGATGCCTTCCTGAACTTAATCAAGTTTTTATCAAGAAATGACAAGTTTTGCATTCTCTTTTGGCACATGGGACCTGATGGGTTGTGCTCATGAGTGCTGAGGGAGCTGGCAGATGTCATTGTGAGACTCCTCTTGGTTGTCTTTGAAAGGTCATGGCAAGCAGGGGAGGTTCCTGAGGACTGGAAGAAAGCAAATGTCACCCCTATTTTCAACAAAGAAGGTCCAAGAACTTCAGCCTCGTCACCATCATCTTGATAGTGGGGAAGGTGATGGAGTAAATAAACCTGGAAACTATTTCCAAACACGTTAAGGACAAGGTGATCGGGAATAGTCAGCATGGATTTATGAAATTTATGAATCCATGGGAGATCATGCCTGATCCATCTGATAGACATCTATGATGAGATGACTGGCTTGGTGGATGAGTGGAGAGCAGTGGATATAGTTTGACTTGAGCAAGGCTTTTGACGCTGGCTTCCATAACATCTTCATAGGCAAAACTGGTGAAATACGGACTACATAAATTGACAGTGATGTGGAATAAAAACTGGCTGAACTGCCAGGTTTGAAGGGTTGTGATCAGTGACATGAGGTCCAGCTGGAGGCCAGTCCCGAGGATTATAACCCGGGGATCAATATTGTTTAACATCTTCATTAATGACCTGGATGATGGGACAGAGTGCACCCTCAACAAGTTTCCAGATGATATGAAATGGAGAGGAGTGGCTGATACACCAGATGGGTGTACCACCATTTAGGGGGGACCTTGACAGACTGGAGAAATGGGCCTAAAAGAATCTCCTGAAATTCGGCAAAGGTAAATCCTAAGTCCTGCACCTGAGGAGGAATAACCCCTTACACCAGTACAGGCTGGGGCAGACCAACAGGAAAGCAGCTGTGCAGAAAAACCTGGGCTTCTCGTGAACACAAAGTTGAACATGAATAAGCAATGTATCCTTGCAGCAAAGAAGGCCAACAGCACCTTGGGCTGCGGCAGGCAGGGTGTCACCCGGTTGAAGAAGGTGATCCTTCCTCTTCACTCAGCACTGGTGAGACATGTGGAGTGCTGAGTCCAGTGCTGGGCTCCGCAGCACAAGAGAGACATGGATGTACTGGAGCAAGTCCAGTGAAGGGCCACGCAGAACATTAAGGGACTGGAGCATCTGTCATATGAGGAGAGGTTGAGAGAGCTGGGACTGTTCAGCCTAGAGAAGAGAAGACTCAGGGGGATCTTATCCATTTGCATAAATATCTGATTGGTTTGGGATCGGGCGGAGTAAAGACAACAGAGCCGGGCTCTGGTGCTCAGTGACAGGAGGCAATGGGAACAATTTGAAATACAGGAAATTCCACTTAAACATTTACTCTAAGGCTGATCAAACACTGGCACAGGTTGCCTGGAGAGGTTGTGGAGTCTCCATCTTCGGAGATGCTTAGAATGCGACTGGACACGGCCCTGGGCAACCTGCTCTTGCTGACTCTGCTCTGAGCAGGGGCTTGGACTAGATGATCTCCAGAGCTGCCTTCCTGCCTCAGCTGGTATGTCATGCTGTGATAAAATAGTAAGCTCTGTTTTGTTTTGTTTTGTTTCTTTGCAGAAATGATGCTGCAACCCAAGTATATACACCGGTGAGGGTTCATCTGCTGTTGACGTTTTTGACATTTTGTAGTTCAGTCCAGCAGCTGCAATATCCGCACTCATGGATGTTGAACTGACAAGATTGAAAGGTATCTGCTTACTGAAAAGGTCATTTTTGGTATCTTTTCACTTGTGCCATAAAAATAAAGCCAATCCCTAACTAGGGTGCCTTAGCTTCAACTTTGTGTATGTTTTTGTGGTTTTTTCCCCCTTCCCTGCCTGTGTGTTTTTCTGTCAAAAGCCAGTTTGTGAACTTGAGAGAAATGTATACCGTTGGCTTGGCTGAGCTATTCTGATTTATCGTTTTGGAAAAACAGTGGGGCTGTCTGCCACTGTCCCATTACCAATGCATTAGGATGTCCTGGCAATAATAAAGCAAACTCCATTTGCACATTTGCTAACAGCTCTTCCACAGGCACTGTTGATATTTTCTTCATAAACTCCAGTAAATTGGCAGGATGGCAACTATTATGCCGTTTACTTGCAGTTGATCAGTAGTGCTCTTATACAATGCTTCGGTGGAAGCAGCAAGGAAGCGGCATGTTGTTCATAGGAACCACCATCCCCAACGTTACATTGCTGTAGCTGTGGCTGCCTCTCCGCAGTCAGTGATGCTCTGTTCATCGGCTCAGTCCCAGAGTTGCACTCACTGCTGATTCAGCTCCACTATCATCACAAGTATTATTTTTTGTGATAACACTAAGAGGCAGTGTCTGTAGCAGGGGCTACAAAAGTGTTAAGGAGGGAAAGAGGAAGGTGATTTATTGGCTTGAGCTCAGGGCTGTACAACTGCAAAGCAAGCCTGTGCTGGTCCAGCTTGGATTCATACTAGGGCTGGCTGGCATCTCTCTGTGTCAGGTTTGTCAGGTAAGCTCAAGCACCGGGCATCACTCCCCTGGGTGGGATGCTGGTGGAGCACAGCCATGGGCTACAGGCTTCCAGTCTCTGGTCTTCCCTCCCCAGAAGCACCCGCCTGGAAGGGAAGATGGAAGCATGGCAGCCCAGGCAGCCCAAGATGTCACAATCTTCTCCAGGGCATGTTGCACACCTTTCAGCCAATGCATAGCTGATACCTGATTGATAGCTTCATGCAGTAAATACTGACACAGTAAATACACTGCACCTGAGGCCAGCGAGTGGCAGCTGCCTGGCACAGACTGTATGGCTTTCATTGCAAGGGTGCAGCTCTGTACTTTCCATACTATAGAAGAGAGAGGGCTTAATATTTTCAGTTGGGGCCCCTAGTCTTTGCATGAAAAAGCTTCAAAGCGTGCAGGCTTTTAGTCCTAACATAATTTTCAAGCATTTCAAGGCTCCCCCTGGGAAAGGCTGCATGCCCACTGCTCCTTGCAGAACCTATAGGGCCGGAGGGACGTAGCACTTAGGGAAGTTGGACTGCGTGGGAACGGTTGGCCGTCGACTTCCATCAGTCTGTTTTAGCAGATCCTGCAGTGATCACTGTGAACATAAAAGGCTACCACAACACTGTATGAGAAGATTTTCAAAGGCGAAAATGCTGTCAGTGGAAATAAAGTGAACTTCAGCTATGTAGAACTGAGTCTGCAACATGGGATTTTTCTTACAGAGAATTATTTTCTCCCTCAGTCTGATAGTCTGAAATGTTCCAGATTTCATTTCAGGGAAGCATTCATTAAGCAGTCGTAGCCGGATATCTGTTAGGTGGTTGGTGAAACAAAGTTTATTAACTGATCCATATCCAGAAATGTTATTAAAATCCAAGAATTTTATGTAATATTGTGTTGCTCAGATACCAGACATTGCTAGGCCTAAACATTTTAATACAGACCAGGTCTCCAAAAATCATGGTTATTCTTTTAAGTGGTAATTGCTGTAAGCATATTCAGCAGCAGCTATGAAAATAATGTGAAAATAGAAATATGTGATTTTTGGTTAGGAAAAAAAAGTTAATCCAACCTTTGTCATCTCAGGAATTAGATATTTCCAAAATGCTTTTTTCCTATTTTGCATCTTCTTATGCTAACTTCCTATTACATGATGAATTATTAGCTTGAGGATATAAGAAGAACCTGGTAGTATCACCTGTGCTGCTGCTGGAAATCAAGTGTTCAAGAGCAACAGCCAATAACCCCACTGAAGTGCAGGAGGACAAGGAAATTTGCTGAAATATTGCTTTGCACCTTTTGGAACCACCAGCTCCTGTACAAAGCTGAGTACTGAATATTAGTCAACTCTGTCCTTTGTGAAAGTCACTTAAAAGAAATTGCAGGAAGTGCAGAATCAAGCATCAACATTTACAATTTAAAAACCTGCTAGTAAAGTGAATAAGAATGTATATCTCTACTGGATCAGAGCCTTGACTTGCAAATGGGTCCACTCAGCTGCTCGCATGAATCCAGCAATGTATCTCCATTTAAGAATTTCTTATGAAGCCTCCATTAGACCTAAGATGGGCTTTGAAAACTTATTTTTAGACAGTAAAGGACAGAAGGGATCAGCAGAACGATGGAGTCTGACCTCCTGCATAATCCTGCACCTCTTCCACAGCAGGACACGAGCTGCTTTTTGTAATGAGATGAAGTGAAGCCAAAGTTTGGAGCACAGGTTGCTGCGTCTGTTTAAATCATCATGTTGTGCACATGCCTCCCTGGATTTGGAAAACGACCCTGCAAAACTCAGGAGTAGCTAGACATATTAAATTTCTCTCCTAGGACAGTGTAATAAACATTTCTAAGCCTGACACACTCTCTGTGACACAGGAGAAAACCCACGTTTAGATTTATTGCAGAAGTTACCGCTGGGTCTCAGAACAGTTGTGGTGGGTGAGGATCTTTGGCCAGGAACTGTACAAATGCAGCAGGCCCTGAGAGGAGCCTGTAGTCTAAAGGCAGGCAGCAGCACAATGTTGAGATACACAAACTAACTTTGGAATAGCTGGATCAGACACTGGAAGTAATAGAAATACTGCTGGAGCACTGAACTGAACAGCTGCTATTTTATATTGCTGCTAAATGTGAAAGAGCTCTAAAACATTTCAGGAGCTGATATAGAGACAAAAATCTATATATACACCATGTTGTTAAGTAAAGGGTGAAAACAGAAAGTAAAATGATTTCCCCTTTTGCCATAGCTTAGTCACAAACCTACGCTTAAGGAAGTGTCCTTAATGAGACGTCAGCTTCCAGAAGGAACTGGACTGCAGCCAACTGCCAGAGAGAGATCATGGGAAGATTTGGAGATCATTCTAGAGGGAGTGACTGGAATTTGCTAAGGAAAGGAAATCAATCCAGACTGGCACTTATGGGGAGATGAACATAGCTCCTGTATGGGAGCGTCATTAAGGATCCAAAACACCAGAAGCAGATAACTTACCATCTCTAGAAAGGAAAGCAGTTCATAGAAATTACATACAGATATACACATAGCAGGTGCAAAACAACAGTGACAGTTTCTTAATTGCATTGTCATAAGAGGAGACCCCACAACTGGGGCTATCAACAAAGGTGGACATGCTTTAATGAGGAATTCATGGTGTCTCCTCCAGATTTCAGGGTGATGGAGGTTACATTAACCACTGGCAGCAACATGTTTGAGATGGCTCAGTCTCAGGAGTGACGGACATACACACACATTCACAGGGAGAAAAAGAGGGAGACTGCTGCTCCCTGATACTGCCACAGATTACAGGAGTGGGTGTAGCTGCAGCAGCGGAGGCAGAGTCATGCTCTGCACCTTCTCTCCCCTGAGGTGTCAGGGAAGAGCCTGTGCTTCCAGACATGCTGAGAAAAGGACAGAATCTACAGGAAATTGGTTAAACGCTTCTGTAGTCTATTCCTCAGCAAATTAAAAAAATTGACTTCTTGCCTCCATAGATTTTACAAGTTCATTATTTTGTAGCTCATTCATATTAACTGTACGTATTATTGTTGTGGAGTGAATAGATCTAATGGGGACAGTTTCCCTACTACCATACATTACACAGCTGTAGAAAGAAGGAAAAAAGCAACGTGAAAGAATTATAATGAACCAATTCATGCAAACTTTGTTTTTGCACTAAAACTGAAGCAAGTTCTGTGTCTCAGTCTGCTCTATTAAAAACATTCTCAAAGCCTCACTCATGAACCTAAGCTCAAAATCAGCATTTGACTTCAGATTTCTTGAGAGGCCAGTTTCCTTCGACACTATGGGGAAAGAAAGGATCTTCTTGACTCCTGTGCTGCTTTCACCTGTGACTGTGTTACTTTGCTTCTCTTCTTCACTCTGCGATTGATTTCTTCTTCAGCGAGTCCTTCAGAGGAATCCTTTCTCCTTCCCTCTCCCCACCCATTCCCTACTACGTTTCCAAGAGATGTCCTGGAACTTCCTCCTCTATCCCTTTGTTTTTCCATTCTCAGTGAACTAATTCTTTCAAAGCAACAGACAAATTTGGAATGATCATAGCTTTAATAGTCAGTGTTTTTCCAAACTCAACTTGCAGGCAGAATGAATTTATAGTACTGAAGGAGATCCTAGTAAATATTCTGTAGCAACTCTTTTTTTTAAGATCAATGATGTCTCCACAATTTTATACCTTTGCTATTAAAGTTGTGCTAGTAATTAAGGAACAGTGATTGTTTGTGCAAATTATTTAGGTAACTGAGTTAGCAAACTGAGGTTACTCTACAGTTACTGAGGTTAAAATTGCTAGTTCCTGGATATAGTGTTTAATCCTATGAGTAGTCATTTTGAGTTCATCATTGCCTGTACCAGTCCCTTAAGCTAGCTTTGATGCACATATTTTGTCTTGAAATTACATGTCCTTAACTCACAAAGGTACTATTCTAAGTAATGAGAAGTGTTGAGATATTTGTGTAACTTTCAGTTAGGTTTTGAATTATGGCAATACACGAACAGGGAAATTTTTCATTGGCTAAACTGTCATTGAAAACACACTTGTACCATGAATGTGATGCTTAAGAAGACGTTATACTGTTGACCTGATGTCAGCTCTTGTGGGTTGAGGCATTTTTTTTTTGATGGGAGTCTTGAGAGGATGGAATATAAATCCGTTTTAAAGATGAAATTGCTAGTTCAGCTACGGCCTTCAACAGTGATTTCCTGTACTTAGGCTGCTTTTAAAATCTTCTTGTTATTTCAAATAATCTAAATTGGAATTCACTCAATAGCTTTTTTAAAGAGCAAATGAAGGGCCAAGTCAGAGATGAGAGACTTAAACAAGGAAGTCATGTCAGTTACCCAGGCTGTAAAGCATTTTCCACAGAAGCAACTGCAATGTATGGACAGCAGGGAAAACCTCCCTTGCCTCTGGAATGGCAGTGTCAGAGCCTGGAGCACGATCCCACACCCCTCCCAGGAGTTTGGCCCTCTGCACTCAAGGCCAGGTCTCTGGGCAGAAAGAGCTATTTGAGAAGCCTTGGCTGGTCTTGGAGCTCTTTGAGCAAAAGCTGGAAGAAGGCTCTGCAGAGGCTTCCCACTGCTGCTTGGGAATGAGCTTGGTCTCCACCTGGGATACACCACAGTAGTGTTGCAGCTGTGCTTGTGCCTGGCCACACACCAGACCCTGGCCCTGACTTGTGGACTGATTTCTTGACCTCAGGCCTTATGCCTTATTAAGGACTTGCCTTGGTCATATGGACTCTCACCTCACACGATACGGTGGGACTGGGCTCTTGCTGACGATACCATTGCCTTTGCTGGCCTTGTCACCATGCGTGGCCCCCAGCTCCCTTTCCTCCATGGAGCAGTCCACTCTTGCTGCTTCCTGACATGCAGGACCAGAGAGCATCCAGGTAGGACACAATTACGGAAACAATTCCCTCCAAACCCCTGTGAGTGAGGCTGACAGGTACCAGAATTCACATTCTCTGAGAGCAGCTCATTGATAGTGCTATTTTCAAGGCTGAAAAGCAGAGGAGGAAAATCAGAGACCCTGTCCTTTGAAAAATGTTGCAAAGACCAAACAAAAAAGTTACGTTACTTCTGGCTTGCTCAGTCAGTCCTTGATTTTTGCTTGCTGGCTTTCATTACTGGCTGGTCCTTCAGTGACTGCTTTTCAAAACTGCATTTGGAAGTCTTTGTCACAGGATGCTCTGGAAACCAAAAATATAAATAGCTTCAAAAAGTTTACAAAAATAAAAGAAAGATCCATGGGCCCACCTCAGGAAATCATGGAGCCCCCACTGGTAGAGGTGGGAAAGTGTAACAAGGCAAAGGTAATTCTGCACTTGTGTGGCTTCTTAAATGCTTTCCCTGTTCAGCCATCATGGACCATTCATCATGGACCACCCAATGTTGGAAACAGACTACTAAGCTTTGATCTCACTGAATTAATTTGTTCTAATGCTTTTATCATGCAGTATTCTTTGATGTGGATAATACTCTGGGATGCTAGAATAATACTCCTCTCCTTGTGAATTCTGGTGGTACTGACACACAGGCTACAGGAGCTGTTGCCTTTGCAAGACTTCTGGCTTTGTTTCTTAAGTGATTTGATGCCACTTACATACTTAGTTGCTGAGACTAATGCAGAGATGCTGTTGGGTCTTTCCTCACCTGATTTTTGCAAGAAGTCAGCAGACCCTCACAAGTTGTCCTGGGGAACAGCAGGGGATTAGGTGAGTATGTACTTCCTAGAACTTATTTGCTTCTTTAAGCGTGCAGGCACTATGCAAAAGGTTGCTACCTACTTGTCCACGAGATGTTTGGAAGATAGTGTGGCCCACTTCTGTTATTCACCCTCCCAGGAAACCTCTAGCTTCTGGTCACAAGAGCTCTATGTGTGTATTCCTTTCCTCCGTAAGGTATGTGAGGGGCGATGGGAGAGTAGGGGGGGATCAGAAAGTAAAGATGGCTCTCTTTTACCATTATTTTTATTTTTATAACAGTATATTAAGATGATACACTAGAAGCAACAGCTAAATTTCAAGCGTGGCACTTAAGTACCATGAATGTCAAAAGAAAACTGAGAGTCAAGCACCACTGAAGTAGAAATGTTGTAAGGTTCAGTCATCATGGATGTCATGGGTCATGTGTACCCCTCAACCACACTCCTCAATTACTGCAAAAGCCACTGATACCCTCTCTTGCATTTTTATACTATTTTTTGTCATCTAGAAAATACATTGAGGTTCATGTAAGATACTGCCATGGCTCAGTGTCTTAAATAGTAGCCATAAAAAAGGACATGCAAGGATCAGATCCTTGCTGGGAGACAAAAGCCATGATCCATCAAATTAGAAATGTGCTGGCAAATCAATACCTGGCTCCGAGCCTGGTGTCACTGGCAAAATTTTGGTTTTTTTGATCATGGGTTGGTCTACATGACACCAGGCCTGCTGGTGACAGATGGGGTACACCTGTCTCAAAGGGGGAAAAGGATCTTTGCACAGGAGTTAACAGGGCTCATTGAAAGAGCTTTAAACTAGATTTGAAGGAGGAAAGGGATAAAACCAGGCTCGCTAGAGATAAGCCTGGGGGTTGCACACCAATGTTTGAGGGATGGTGTGCTAACGAGTTCCTTCGGTCTGCCATCTCAGTGGAGGTAGGGGATGGAGATCAATGCGGCAGCAGAGACACAAAGGATATGGTTGTGCTAGAAACCATGGAAGCTCCTGAGAATGGCCATGAAGGAATTAGGGTTTCTTCCCCCCAAAAGGTGGCGGGATCAATAGCCCAACTGAAGTGCATCTACACCAATGCACACAGCATGGGCAACAAACAGGAGGAGCTGGAAGCCATTGTGCAGCAGGAAAACTA
>NW_008795041.1:4009859-4020869 GCF_000699145.1 Aptenodytes forsteri | reverse complement strand
AGGAGTAGGGAGGTGATCGTGCCCCTGTACTCGGCACTGGTGAGGCCGCACCTCGAATACTGTGTTCAGTTTTGGGCCCCTCACTACAAGAAGGACGTTGAGGTGCTGGAGCGTGTCCAGAGAAGGGCAATGAGGCTGGTGAGGGGTCTGGAGAACAAGTCTTATGAGGAGCGGCTGAGGGAACTGGGGTTGTTTAGCCTGGAGAAGAGGAGGCTGAGGGGAGACCTCATCGCTCCCTACAACTACCTGAAAGGAGGTTGTAGCGAGGTGGGTGTCGGTCTCTTCTCCCAAGTAACAAGTGCTAGGACAAGAGGAAATGGCCTCAGCTATGAAAACATCTTGTTTTCTTGGAGTATGTGACAGGGCCATAGTCAGTCACTTAGTAATAACATAAGAGCATGAAAACAGTGCCGAAGATGTACCCTAGTGTTGTTTTGGCTAAGAAATATGGCTCCTGCTTTCAGATGTATCCTTCTCTATTGCAACATGTACAGCATCTTTGCTGTATAAAGTTACAAGGTTTGCTTTGTGAAAGAGTACAGCATTTATTGCAGCATATCCTCTTCTGGCTTGATTTTCACTGGTTACCGTAAGGGTTTTGTGAAATGGTACGTCAAATGGAAGCCATGTTACTTGTGCTGCACCTCTCTCTGCGAGCTAATTACACTAGGTTGGAAAGAATCAAAGGCCTTAAACAATCAAAACATAAATAACTGGGGCTGCCCAGAATAGTTGTTGCAGTACATGTTAGGCACCAGGAACAGGTATTGCTATTTGAATATCTAAATTGCCTTAGCAGGCATGATAAGGCCATTAAAGGCATTCTATCAACCCTCTGAATGACTGTTTATTGGTTGTTTTTATTTTGTTTGGTTTTTAAATTATTGGTCTTCTATCTTCTTACCATGTAATAAATTAAAATCTCTCTATATATAAGATTTGAAAGCTACACAGCTTAAAAGCACAGGCTAGATTTTAAACTGTTATTATCTGGTGAGTCTTACTGAAGTGAATATAGCTATGCTCATCTACCACAGTCATAAAGCTGGAGGAAGAAGCTTAGTCTTGTTTTCAATTTTTTTTCTATGCAAAAATATGAAGATGAGAAGATTGCATTTTTTCCTACTTTTGTTAAATGACTTTGCAAGTTCAGACTTAATCTATTGGCTGCTAGGTTTAAAAGAAATAATACTAAAATACACATGAAGCTGGTTATATAAGCCAGTACTGCTTTTATCCTACAGACGTTAGTCTTTCCCGTGGTTTGCTCAATTATCTTCATAGCTTTATAAAGATCTATGAAGGTCACCTCTTCACAGATGTGAGGGTATTTATGAGTGCAGTCAGCCTTACTCTTAAAGTCACAAAGGGCAAGAGTAGCAGTGCAGTATGGGTCTGTAGTTCTTAATCTTAAGTCACAAATGGCAGTATTGTGCTCAGTGATACATACTTGGTCAAGAAATTCTGTTGTCATTAAAAGTTCCCATTAAAAGTAGCCTACTTCAGTCTGAATGTGGAACCGCAGGAAAAAGCTTTTTCACTGTGAGGGTGACCAAGCATTGGCACAGGTTGCCCAGGGAGGTTGTAGGGTTTCCATCCTTGGAGATAATCAAAAGCTGTCTGGACACGGTCCTGGGCAGCTCTCTTTGGGTGGCCCTGCTTGAGGAGAGAGGGTTGGATGAGATAACCTCCAGAGGTCCCTTCCTACCTCAACCATTCTGTGATTCTGTGGTTCTGTAACCTTTAAAAAAAAAAAAAAAAAAGGCTTTGCTGTTTTTTTTCTACTTCAAACTGAAATTTGGAAATGTGTGGGTATTTGTAGTGTGGAAGTTCAATGTCAGCAACACTGTTTGCCAGGTTTTAGAAAGGAAGCCAGAGAATTTGCTCAGCCATGTGTAGTGAGATTTAGTTCCAGATTAAGAAGCCGACATGTATATGTGAGGAAGATGTCTAAACTCTGGTCAGCATGGTCAACATATAGTCAACAGGTCAACATATAGTCAACAGTGTCGTTTGGTAGCACCTCAAGAGTGATTCAGGCCTCCCTAGAGTAGAAATCTATGGGGCAGTGAGCTGAGTCCCTCTGTAGACTTCATTGAGTACAGCAGAAGCATAGATACCTGCCACACCTAGATTCTTATGTTTTAATCTCTGGCTGAGTCCCACTCAAAGCATCTCATTAAAACTAGATAGCATGCAGACTGGAAAATGTATCTACTCAAAGTGGAGTTTGGCTAAAATAGGAAGGGTAGCAGGAAGGGTCTTCTTGTAAAAAATATATAATGACGCAGGGTCTTTGATTAGTCAAAAGACTGTATTTTCACCTTTTCAGAGAGACTGAAACTTTAGCAGCAAATTGTACTCCATGCATTACTTGGACATAGATTTGCTCAAACGGATGGGTTTACTTGCTGCAACTACTAATGTGAGTAGCAAGAGAAAATGTCTCTGCTTTGGATGAGCTCTCAATCTCTATTGTGTTTTTTGATAAAAATGCATAATTTTTATATGTGTTGGACAACTTTCAGGTATCCAGAATCCTGTACCTCCTGGTTCTATTCAGCCTCACTCCCTTAAATGTATCCAGCATGAAAAATGGCCATTTCCAACTGTGGGGCACTATTATGTGCAGCCATTAAAAACAGGGAGAAAACCTCCTCCATACCATATAACTCCAAGGAGTTCCACCTAGTTTAAAACACAACTCACCACTGAATCATGGACTTCAGAAATATATATGAGGACTACTAGAAAATCTGACTTCTGTATACACGAAATACAGGGAGAGGATTTCCCTGTGTATTCAGGGAGACGATTTCCATTGCTTTTGGGATGACTGAAAGTTTAGATTCAATGCCATGTACTAGACACACTAAGGTGAGTTCTGCATGTATTTGTTTTATTGTTTGTGTGTTCTGACTGAGAGGATTGTGGGTTGCACTGCCATTTTCCTACTGGAGCAGGAGGTAGCGAGAAATAAACATGCATTTCATTGTCCATCATCTAACAAGCTACCAATCTGGTGGTTTGCTTTTACTGAAGCATACAGGTCTTACTTCTTTGTCTCTTGGCTGGGTAATATCTACTCGGCTATGAAGTGATCCCTTCAGCTGCTTGAGGAATAAACTTCAGTTCTTTAATATTGCAGCAGAATAGAAATATGTTAATGTTTTCCTCCACCATCAAGGAGGTGATTTCTGCATTAAAACTCTTATCTATCACACTGTGCTAATTATATTACAAGATCTTGAATGGGTTCTCTTACTTTTTTTGTCTTCCGTTGGTAAGTAATCTTTGTACTAAAAAGCCCTATCATACTAATGTGTTCCTTCAGTGACAGCATGCTGACATCCAGTGCCAGCAATGCAAACAATTAACATCAGGCTTGGATACTGAGCCTTACAATATGTAAAGCAGCAGTTTGTGAGTCAGTACATGGAGTTTTTCATAGACTGAACACAATTACTGTATGAAATAGCCTTCGTATGAAGGGAACACATCCTGCAAGTCTGATTTAATACCACACTATTATTTTCAGTCAATGTTAGATCAGACCCTAGCTACCTAAATGCAGTGTATGGAATGGTAAGTCTCACTGTTATGGTCCTTGAAGAAGGCAGTATTATACATGTGAAGATGATGAACCAGTGAAAGTCGTGTCAAGAACCCATGTATGAAACAATATTTTCTTTCAAAGGAGGGGAAGCATATCTGTTTACTGAGCAGTCCCACAAAAATGTAAAAGGAGTTGAATTTGGAACAAGCTGGTCACCCGCAGGAAGACAGTTCCAGGTTGTAAAGATGTAGATCTCTATGGAAGTACCCTGGGTTTCCCTGGCTGCTTTAAGTGAGGAAGCAAGATGTGGGATGTGCATATTTATCTCTCTAGTGAGAGATAAATACGATATGAGCAGAAAATAAACTGTAGTGATCTAAGATGGGACTGAGGAGAACTCGAGATCAGATATTAACTATGATGAGAATTTAATATAGCACCAGAGCAAAAAGCCTCTGTTAGGCTGGTCACCAACTCACAACTGGTTTGTTGTTGCCTGTTCCAAGCACCTCAGAGAGACAGCTGTCCTCATATGGGCTGCTGGTCTTCTCTAAATCAGAGATTATTTCTGCGTATAGGTTTTGAAAACCAAACAAAGTGTTTTTTTTCCATCTGGTCAGACAAGCTTCTTGATGACAAAATCATGTGCTTATCAGTGGTCTGGGTTGGTAAAAATCGTCTATTTCCCTTAGTCCTTCGTTCAGGAAGTGTCTTGCATCCTTGCATTTCTTTATTTTTTTACAGGATCTGGAGGTGGGGTGTGGGGTCGGGGCAGAAAGGAAGGAAGAAAAGGTAGCCCTAGAAAGTGCTTGAAGATTCCAGGAAATTGGTAGGCTGGACTTGTTAATGCTTGTGAAATGATTTTTGACACAGCCTTTCAAATGAAAAAATGAGATATTAGAAGGATGATAGTCTTTTATC
The DNA here is from genome assembly GCF_000699145.1 of Aptenodytes forsteri. NCBI lineage: Eukaryota > Metazoa > Chordata > Aves > Sphenisciformes > Spheniscidae > Aptenodytes > Aptenodytes forsteri. The sequence goes on along the minus strand of NW_008795041.1, from coordinate 4,016,392 downwards.
TGCTGAGGAAGATGGATGGGTATGACTTAAGATGTCATGTATATGAATGGGTGCTATAAAGGGATCGTTCTAATGACATGCTGTAAAAGACAACTGTCAGGAATAAATTATTCTTCTCTTCTGATGATACTGATGGTAATGTACTCAAATTCCCCACGACACATTTCCTCACCTAAAGTTAAAAGCTTTTCCTAAAATGTTTAATGGGCGCAAAAGTCTTTGTTGTGCATTTCCAGCTCCATGAAAAACATCGGGTAGTGGCTTACATAAGAGCAATTTTGCCTGCAATTAGCATGTTTGCATACAAGTACACAGGCTTTGATTAAGCAAAGGAAAGTACTTAAGTGCATGTGTAAGTACCTTTCAGTGATGGAGTAACGAAACTAAAATATGTAAGAAGAAAGCACGACTTCCAAAGTAACAGAGCTGATAAGAAGAGCAGTTCTGAGCAGCCGATCAGCTCAAGGCTCCAGTGGGGATGGAGATGAGCTGTATGTAGCTATCTCCAGAGATACTTGCGCAAAATTCACATCCCGCCTGTGCAGCCGGAGACCAGTACCACACTTTGCTTGTTCTGAAGGAGCAGCACTGGGAACAGAGGGAAAGAAAGACAAGGAGGCCAAAACCACTATGGGAGGAGGCAGGGACCTGCCTGTCTGTAGGTATTGACCACCAGCTGCAGAGTGGCTGGCTGAAGAGCCCTAGAGGTGAGGATCCTCAGGCTGAAGGGAAGCTGACCACGTTGCATTGCACTGTTGCCAACCCCTTCTCCCCAAATTGCCTGTGACTCTCACATTCGAAGTGTGTGGCTGCCTGCTTGCAAGCAGCTCAGTGCTGTGATGCTACAGGGGGAATGTCATGTCCACATGTGGGCACCAGTTTGCTTGGAGAAGTCAACAAACCTGCATGCTTGAACGTGCCCGAGTGACCATGGCGGTGGGTGACCTGTGCTAGGGCAAGGACACACCTGAGGGACTATGGCCGTGGTTGACCCACGATGGGACAGGGACATCCCTGAGGGACTGTGGCTCATGGGCGACCCACATTGGGGAAAGGAAAGTAAGGAACAGCATGGGAGGAAGACATTAATTGTAGAGTGTTAGAAGGACACTGTAGTTCACACTACTTCAGCCTCCTATGCGCCCATTGTCTCACTGGAGGAATTTTGGTGCGCTGAGATTAAAAAAAGGCAAAAATAAGGGTGCTGGAGAGCAGGAAGGGGAAGGACAGGTGTTTAAGTAGGTTTTTGCACAGTGGTTTCTGTCTGTTTTTCCTCACTACCCGAATCAGTGATTGTAGGTTTGTGTTCGTTGGCAGTAAATTGTCAGGTAAAATTCCCCAACTTGATGCTGCTTTACCTTTGGCAGACTGGTACAAGAAGCGATGGGCTAAATTGCAGTAAGGGAAATGTAGCCTGAGCATTTGGAGAAGTTTTCTAATGGTAAAGGAGGCTGATTACAGACTGGATTGCTGAGGGAGGCTGTGGAGCTGCTGGAGGATTTAAGAGCAGATTAAATGAACTTCTGTCAAGAACAATTTAGAAAAAGTTGATCCTGCCTTTGGGACGAAGAGGCGAATTAGATGACCCTCTTGAGGTGCTGCTGAGCCCTGTTGCCTTTGATTTCTATGACACTGACATGGTCTTGTGTACCCCTGGGAGAAAAGAGGATATCGAGCTTAATTATCGGAAGGCGGTTTCAGTCAGCGGGAGGTGTTTTCTGAGGAGAGGTGGCTTAAGATGGAAGGCTGAGGATGTTAAAGAGGTGAAGGGTGTAATTAAATGAGATTATATAATGCTGTATTTGTAATTAAGTTGACATAAAAGTGAATCTTTTTTCATTTGACCTAGCACTGACCACACATCTCAGAACAGTCTTCCTTAATTCAATGTATATTAAAAAATTGGAGCCTCAAGTGCTGTTTAGGTTGCTCTGTGGGCAGGGAGGTGCTGGCCTGGATGGTACTTAAGAATTAGGGAACCATTGTGGATGCACTCACAGGCTCCTCAGGCTGCAGCTGCTTTAGGCAGAATGATTACAAGCTCCAGCTTCAGCTTGAATGTACATCCTCAGTCCCAAGCACCTTGCAGCACTCCTGTCAAGGACAAGCACGATTTCATCCTTCTGCCTACTACATTAATGCAGATAGCTATTTTGAGGTTAAGGCCGTGTTGGCTTTGAACTGCAGCCGATAATGAACACCTGGATGGAGTTCTACTTTATTTGCAGGTGATTGAGGTATTATTATTAATTATTAAACCATTTCTTGTAATATGTAATTATTTCTCCCCATTTTGTGATGAGCAAGCATTGCCATTATTGCCTGTAACCAAATAACCATCCCCATTTATCATACTAATTGTGGCTTAATGAGGAAGGACCTGGACTGGGGGAGTTGTCTACCCTGAACAATTTTGGAATGTAGCTTCCTATGATAATGAATACAGGCTGTAATAATTAGGTCTGCTAAGTGCTATATTTATCATGAAGCTTAAATGCAATAAAAATTCATCATACGGCGGTAGGCTTACAAAACACAATGGATTGCCATAGTAAATATGGAAATATGAAAATAGAGCATGAACAGATACAAGATTAATTCCTCTTGCATGGTTTTGCCACACAAGGGGATAACTGCTTTTCACTCCATTCTACACGAAACTGGAAGAAAATCATGGCAAAGATGCTGTGTTGAATTGCATATGGCTTTGGGAGGAAGGCTGGGTTTTGCTTGCTTATGCTTCCCTCCCGGTTCCCTCCCTGGCCCAGCAATATTTCACTGGATGCATTTCTGAAGAGCCCTTGGATCTGCACTGTACCCTTGATAAACTGTGGTGTTTATTAGAAGGAAGCAGAATACTGGACCTAAGATCCGACTTATGGATTAAAAGGAAAAATGTAGTCTGCTACAAACCAACTGTCTTTCTGCAGATAATTACCTTACAGATAAATAAATCATACACTTTTTCTCCTCTTTTTATGTTTTATCATGAAATTACTTCACAAAGGTTTTAACACAATAATGTCTGTACAACAGGGAAAACCCATCTGAATATTCTGGAGACATTATCCACTTTAGTTTAATACAGTGGATAATCCACTCAGGGTTTTATCTGAATAGTCAGTAAATATACATGTGACTACAGGTCGTTTTTGAAGTCGTCCTCATGAAAGAACAGCAACCAATAACCTCTGCAATCAGAAACAGTGAGAAGCTGAAGTATTCTTTTTTTCCCTATGCTCAGCAATTTCTACAATAGCTCTTAAAATGATGTGGTATTAACTATTCAGTATTAATCAATATTGACAGGAGTATTTCTTGGAAGAATAAAGTGAAAACTAGTTTTTCAAAGCTGTTTTTATAGCGCTTGCTTGCTTGTTTGTTTGTTTGTTTGTTAAAAGTAACATGGGCAGAGGAGAGAGAAAGAAATGTATTTTAAATATTCATAGCTAGCTTGGAAGATGCAAAGGGGACATTTGGTGAGCAAAACATCCACACTACTCAAAAGCAGCAGTAATGTTGATAATTGCAGGTTCCGGTCTGGATTAATAATATAGGCACTGGTCTACATAGCTGCAGGTGAATTCAGTCCAGTGTTTAGGTGTGGGGAATAAAGAGAAAGAAACACCTTTGTCTAGCATGAAAGCTGGAAGGATGATATTGGGGAATGTGAAGGGCACAGAGAAGACTTTTTCTATTATACCTTCACTGAGCTTCAATAGGCTTTTCATCATCTCTTTCATTTGCAGATGCAGTCACCCACGAGTTGGAATAACTAACTGGAATCCCACCTATCCCTGCTGGTCTTGACTGCAGATTTACTTGTCCACCTTCCCTCTCACCTCCTTGCAGGGCTGCTGTTGCTTTGGCATGGCATTGATCCAAAACACAGCCACGAGCTCTTGAACCACTCCTGCCTCAGTTTTGGTCGCAGAGGTTGCGTGTGATGTAAACCAGGATGTCATTCCTGGGGACCGTGCTCTCCTCAGTGCTGGCTGAGCAGGAGGAGAAGGGCTTAGTTTAGTGTACGCACACCTATGTCCAGTGTGACAGGTTGCCATTCAATTGTAATTCTGGTCCAGTCTACAGGTTGGGTCTTTTTTTCCTTGTAATAGGTGAAATATGGCATCATTGCAAGGGATAACCACAGGAAAAATGTGACAAGAATGATTCTTGTGAAAAGGTGACTTCAGTGTCCGTACAGAAACAGTTTGTCCTTGCTTTGTTTAGCTCAGGATTTCATGGCCGGTGTGACAAGCGCAGGACTCCCCTGGGTGCTCATGCAAGTGGCCATGCAAAATTCCTTCGGAGGCTGGAGCTGGGTAAAAAGTGGTGTGCTGGTCAGCCCTTTTCCTACTTCCAGCAGAGGAAATAACTCTTGTTTTGGGACACAAAGCCTATTTAGGTGATCCTTTTGAAAGCAAGTGAAGCCTGTTTGTTTTCAGGCAACACTGAGGGGAACACTGATCGGATGGCAGAATTAGGCTCTCAGTAACTCAGGGAGACATTTTTGCCTTCATGTCTCAGTAGATTTATCCTCCAGTGCCCTTGTTCACAGTCACAGCCTCACTGCGCTGTTTTGACAGTGCGTGGTACATAGGTGAAGCCACACGTGTGACAATGGTAAAGGTCCTGTTATGTGCATGACCGACTACAATGTGAAGTTTTGAAACACTAGACTGTGATTGTGAGGACATGAAGAAAGCTCTCTTTCTCTTGTGTTGCCGCAGCAGTCTGAAAGCGACTGGACTGGCCCCTCAGCTAAGAACATTTGTTTTCCATATGATTGTGAAAGTGTCTCAAAACCTTGGGGACATGAGGAACACATTTCTGTTCCTGGACCTTGGAAGAAATGGGGTGATCAGTAATAACTCTCACCTGACTGAGAGAGAGTCTGTGCCTGCATCCAAATGTTTTGGACATGGATAGCTATTTTCTTGCTACCTTGAGGTCTGGCAAATGTAATACTCTGCTTTAATCTGCATAAAGGTCTGAGAATATTCTGGATATTGAAGCTGCGAGGTCCTATCATTTTCAAGGTGGCAATCAGATGAAAGTATGTGATATCTGTGCTGCATATGCTGCTGGTTTCTGCTCTGGAACATCTTAGACTAGCCACGTCCTTCTGGCAAAATAGGCTATGTGTTTCTGTTTGCACATCGAAAGCTATGGTTAGCTCTTTCTGTCTATGCATGTATCACTTTGACATGAATTTTAGAAAAGATGTGCATATAGATCACAGTGATGGGTACTTTGTAAGGCCTCTCTACCATGATTCAGTTTTAGACTTGGAGATTTGGAGACCTGGAGATTTTGGAGACTTTAGATTTGGAGCATTATCTCTAAATATTTTGTTTAAAGTACCTTGGAGCTGCCTTCTAAAAGTTGTGTTACCATTCTCAGGCGTTACTATTCTGTCTCAATACCATCTCTGGAGAGATGGTATTCAATCAAGGTCCTTAAAATGGTACAGTATAACAACATGCCTAGTTTCTGTTGATTCAGTAAAGATACTCAGGTCGTTTGTTTGCTTATTTCTTACTAGATTTTTGGTTTCCTTGACATTTGCTGGTGAATATCCTGATTTATTTGGCATCCCCTCACCTCACGTCCTGCCCATGATGTAAAATGTGCATCTTTCATCAGTGCTGACGGGAACTCCAGTTCTTGGCCGGGATCCATAATCCCAAGATCAGAGCAGGCATATTTACTGCATTTACTCTTCAGTGTGGTTTTTGTGCTCAGAGGAGCGTGTATGTGCATTTCGTCATTCTTGGAAAGTTTTTAGACAAGTGTCACACTCCTCCATGAGGGCGAAATATGGAGCTGTATATAGCTGCTGTGGAGGACTAAGAGAGAGTGATCAGAAAGGTTTCAGGCTGGCAGCACAGCAAAGGCTTCTGTTTCCCAGAGGATGCACTGCCTTGCCATGTGCTTCAGCCCTGACTGGGAGGTCAATAGCCATGCCAATTCAATCAGGGGGTTTCCCGGGGGACTGCACAGCTGCTGTTTGTTACTGTCCTGTCTCCTCCTGTGCTACTTGCTCTCTCCTCTTGTGTTTGCTGTGGGTTTTGAGTTTCCTTTTCCTTTCCTTCCTTTCCTTTCCTTTCCTTTCCTTTCCTTTCCTTTCCTTTCCTTTCCTTTCCTTTCCTTTCCTTTCCTTTCCTTTCCTTTCCTTTCCTTTCCTTTCCTTTCCTTTCCTTTCCTTTCCTTTCCTTTCCTTTCCTTTCCTTTCCTTTCCTTTCCTTTCCTTTCCTTTCCTTTCCTTTCCTTTCCTTTCCTTTCCTTTCCTTTCCTTTCCTTTCCTTTCCTTTCCTTTCCTTTCCTTTCCTTTCCTTTCCTTTCCTTTCCTTTCCTTTCCTTTCCTTTCCTTTCCTTTCCTTTCCTTTCCTTTCCTTTCCTTTCCTTTCCTTTCCTTTCCTTTCCTTTCCTTTCCTTTCCTTTCCTTTCCTTTCCTTTCCTTTCCTTTCCTCTCCTCTCCTCTCCCTTCTCTTTCTCCCCTCTCCCTTTTCTCCCTCCTCTTCCCCCCCCCC
>NW_008795041.1:3998668-4008637 GCF_000699145.1 Aptenodytes forsteri | reverse complement strand
TCCTTTCCTCCTTTCCTTTCCTTTCCTTTCCTTTCCTTTCCTTTCCTTTTTCCTTTCCTTTCCTTCCCTTCCCTTCCCCTCCCTCTTTCAAATCTACGTTTCCCTTTCCCTTTTCAAAACTACTCACTGCTCTTCAAGTACTGTCAAGAAAGGAAAGAAAATGTTTACTGATTTGAATTTTGGTAGTTTACTTACGTTTGAAAATTTTGAAATATGTTGTGTTTTGTTTCCCTTATAAGAACAGAAGTGTTGTGTCTTCTCATTCCTTCACATAGTCGGCAAATGCACAAACTCAAATGTCAGCACCCAGAGGGAAGAGCAAGTGCCTGGAAATGGGTGTCTGTAAGCAGCATTGTTGGTAAGCAGCCGCTGCTGAAATTGAACACTGCAATTTTGCAATGCAGCCAGGAGTGCTGAATGAACTGTCTGAAGAGCCCTCCAAACCACTCGAGTTCAGCAACTCTAGGAGTGTTACAGAAGATATAGGGGACACAATAAAAGCTAATGTTCTGCCTGTATGTTTATAAATTAACAAGCTGTGCTAGGTAGCTTTAAATTGGTTAGCTTTTTATCAGTTCTCAACAAATCATGAAAAGGTTGATAACAATCAATGTAAGCCGTAATCCCTTCATGCTAATGAACGCTATTCAACATAGTTTTATAATAAACAGTTAATTTATTTCTTTGTTGTCAGTTTTAATTAAATTACGAATCTGTTTGATAAAGGCAACACTGTTGTCACGGACTCCAGTAAAATATCTGACTTTTGGCAGAGCAACATTCTGATTAGAAAAATAATTACTGCCAAGTGAAATCAATATAGCATATATTAAATGAATTAAAATGTAATAATTAAGTTGTTTCAATGAGCAAGTTCTGATGCTCAGTTTGAAATAGCTATGCTTGTCCTTAGTGAGGGTGGGAGATGAAGACAGTAGGGTAAGGAAGCCCACATTCTTGTCTGCAATTTTTTAAAAAATTTTTACCAGCGTTGAACAAAATAATTGCTGACGAAGTTTCAGAGAACAAGAAGTTAATGAAGAGTTAAGAAAAAGAGGAGTTATTTAGAAGTACCAGGGTCATTACGGGAGAAGCTGGGCTCTGCAAAACGACGTGTGAACTGCAGCCAGAATGGGGGGACACCCACCAGCGAGCAGTGCTCGCTTGCCTGGTGTGGCTGGGCTGACTCGAGGGCAATCGCTTAGGGTCTCGGGAGGTGCAGTGACTGCGAGCTCGAATTGAGCTCCCATTACGGGGTGGTGCCAGAAATGGCAAATGGGGTCCTAGCAAATTTCAGTGGGCTACATATTGAATGAAAATATAGCAATGCTATTACTGTTTTGGCGTTAATGAAAGTACTGCCAGAATACTCTGTGCAATTGCGTTGTCCACATGTTGGCTAGCTGGGAAGAGTTCAGAAGAAAACTACAAGGCTCTTTTCTGCCACTTCATCGTAGTCTGTCTTGCAAGGAGAGAGAAAAAATAAATCCAGTTCACTGCAGAGGACATTTAAAGGTAGACATAGTGGCTATGTAGCAAGAAGCTGTCTCACAGTAAAAGTCCGATGAATTTAGGAGATGCATTGGGAATGGAGGATTGAAAGCTGAAGCTTGGGAATTGCAGACCGAAATGCAAGTTTCTAGCAGTGAGGGCATCAGCTGGAGTAACAACTTATTGGTCCTTCCAAAAAATTATGCATTTTCATAGCAAAGACTTCTGGACTTCAGCTTTAATTATGAAATCATCCAGCAGTTCTCATCCTGACATTGTTTGTTTTTTTCCACAAGGCTCTGAGAGTAAAGCCTGCAGTTCCTATTTTCCTGCCCATTACCTTGAAATGGTGTAAAAAAGTCATATGCTTTTCTTGACTTCTGATAATTTCACATGCTTTTTTGGAAATTATGCAAATTATTTATTCAGGTATCTTGTACTAGTGCACAACTCGTCTGTCTAACAACAGAAGTAATTTAAAGCTAATACAGTCACATCCTTTCTTTTTCTCTGTTGATTACAAACCTAAACTTTTCTCATTTGTTTTCAATTCAGTGACTCTGTGAAGAAAATGGTAATAATTAATTTGCGTTCACCAAAGTGATTTAATTGCCGTGGTTTTCATTGTAAGTGTAATTGCCATGGCATTTCTATTTTCAAACTGCTCAGATGCACATAACTTTCATGTTGTTTCCTTGCCTCTTTGTGTTCTGCTATGGTTTTTCAACAGCATAGTGGGGATACTCTTTTAAAAGTAAATCTTAGGAAAAAGCTCACATATGTGCGACAGCTTCTCCTTTTTGCTGATCAAGGGCATACGTAGGTTCAGCATGTTGCCACCTTTTCCTGTATGAACAGGATAGGAAGCAATTCCATGAAGGACTTGTTGGCAGCTGTTGCTAGTGGTTGGGTCCACGTGCTTTGCGTGAGTGATACTGTACTTGTGTAACTTACAGCTTGGGAGAAGAGGGTCTCACGTTCAAGTACGCAGTGATTCATGCCCAAATGAGAACAGATTTCTCAGGGAAGAAAGTGATGCCCTCTTCCATTATTTCGTGCAGTTTTGCAACATTTTTTTACCATCTTTAAAACATTTCTGGCACAAAGCTTATCTGCCAGCAATTTTCATTCCCTGACCCTGTTGTTTATCTCTCAGATTTACTGCAAGTTTTCTGTGATTAGTATTCCCAGCCTCTGCCTGCTAATACAACGTCCAGAGTTCCACAAGCTCCAGCATTAGCATTTTTTATAAAACTGTGGGACTCTGCAATAAACTTGTCCCTTCTGTCTTATCACAAATATTTATTCCAATTCTCTTCATAAAAATTCTGAGTCATCTCTAGTTCTGTGCTTATAAAAATTCCACTGGAAAAACACACACACAAACCAAAAAAAACCCTTCCAAAGGTTTTATAGGAGAGATGTTTATTCCTAACTAAAAATCAATTCCTTTATGCATAACACACTTATTTAATTAAATTATTAATAATGGCAATTATGTACTTGAGGAGAAAAAGCAACTATATAACCTAACAGTTTTGAAATGTTGCTCGTATAGTTCTTCACCATTGTTACTGGGCTTTGCTGGTGTCCCTGTGATGTATTGGAAGGACGCAATATACTTTTGTGATCGCTGGCATATGCTAATTACCCTGTTTTTTTTTCAGAAAAACCGACCCAGCTTCTTGTTAGGCACTTAGACTTTGTCTAAATAATGCATATAACCAGGGATTTTTCACTTGCCTTCCTTGATTTGCAGTGCTTGGAAATCTGCAGTGAGAAGTTGTACAGATCCTGCTGATTCACTCTGGCAGATGCTAATAGTTAACTGCATCCTGTCTGCAAGGGTGTGGGATGGTCTCAGAAGGATGCAAGCAAAATTAAATTAGGTATGGCCAAGCTTGGATAAAGGGACTCTTTTTTGCTTCTATTTTGAACACCAGAAGAAGCACAACAAATATGAAGGCTTTTTATATTGAATGTGTTAAGGGCAGGTTCAGTAGGACATGTGTTTGCAGGACTCTTCATAGCTAAATTAAAAAAAAATAATTATTTAAGGATATCCTGATCCCATTGAAGACAATACTACTGCATCCATTAGAGCCAGCATTTTAGCCTTACGCTCAATAGGAGTACCCGTGCAGTGTTATGCATATTCTGGTAATGATCATCAGAAAGAACATTATCTGCTATTTCAACGACTGGTAATATCAGTGCAGTTGGCAGCAACTGCCATGGTGTTATACAAGATTGGCTATATAAGAAGCCAAATCAGAACATCAGATCTCTGTGTTCTTTCCCATTGGAGCTGGTGGTGGAGCTTTTAAATATTTATTATTCTTAATAGATGCAAAGGTCTGCAGATGAACTAGGTATTGGCCCAGATACCAGATCACTGCATAACAGCCCCTGCCCAACTTCTCTGCATCATGCTTCTGTGCTGCACAGGCAGGAATTTTTAAATGTGATGTTTGCAATTCAGCATCGAGGCTCTGCCACGCTGCCAACCTGTTGAAAATGTAATGGTAAGGAAGCAAAATTTCCTGTGACTTCTTGTGAATTCTGGGGTTTAAATCACTTTACATTTACAATCATGAACTCTGATGATAGAGTGCTTGACTTGTTGATCAGCAGGAAAGAAAAAATATATATGCCCCTCAAAATATCCTTTCCATGCACTTTAGTTTAAAATTCAGTGTGTTGTTACCCAGTGATGATTTCATCTTTATTGCAGGGAAACTAAGTGAAGTCGTCTTACCCAGTTTAGCTATGGCCTTTTTTTCCCAGGTGGGTCATGAAAACAGCTCTACACTAGCAGCTATTTGAAAATACTATCTCTTTTCCCTACCCCAAAATGTTACAGAGGATTTACTGGGTAGTTTTATTTGCTTCAGCAAATACCTGCTGCACTTAAGTCACAAGACACTGAAGAAATACTGCAGTAGAGCCCTTTTTATATCACCAACAATGTAACTGCATTGTCAATTACTCCGGAAACAGTGCTGGGGAGTTTATGGGAGGGTTGTGAATAGTACCGGAATCACTGTTTTGGGATTAATTTCTCTTTTAAATCCCAACAGGGAAGGATTTGCATACACCAAAAAGGTATTAAAATGTGTTGTGCTCTTTTGTGGTACAAGGAGAAAAGAATTGATTTCCAAAGGGGTTACTGCTGATTTTCTAGAGAATGTCCGTGCAAGTGTTACAAATATATGATGTGATGCTACACAGCCAACAGTGGATTTTGGAATAGCTTTGATCCTTTTTCTCTATCTCTGGGACTACAGAGTAGGGTTTGCTAGATGATAGCACTCCTGTACTTTGAAATAGCCTGAATTTCTGAAATAGTTCAGAATGTATTTTCTTCCCAGCATGGATCAGAAGAGAGCTGCCTGTAACTCAGTGGTTAGCACACTCGGGAGCGTTTGGAGAGATCTGTGTTCCCATCCCTATTCTGAATCATGTCCCTGTGTGGCTGGCTACTGTGAAATCTTTTTCTCTCTTCCTTTAGGTTCACAAGAAAAGAATGTATCATTTGGGGAAAAAACACTTCATTGAACCTGATGTTTCCCTCTTAAAGGTGGGGCTTTTTAAGCACTTGCCATTTTTTCATAGAAGAAATTCCAGCCCATTCTAGCTAAAACAAATTTAAGGCTGTGCAAGTTGTTTTCATAGAACGGATTATTTGCTCTGTCCCTTGAAACCCTGTCTCCTCAATTCATGTGAATATATACAGAAGGGCAGCCACATTCTGAAGCAAAATCCTGTAATAAAGGCGTGTGTGGGAGGAGGCGGATCATTTTCACTGATCTTTTTGTCTCTTTTTATTTCGTTGTCACCCTCTCTTCTGCTATAGCAACAGTGCTGAGTGTTGATGCCATAGCATGTTGAAGAGATGTTCTGGACATTAACTTTGGTTCAATCCATCTTAATTTCCTGTAGAAAACGGTTTGTTACTTGTGAATACTTTTGTAACCTACTCCCGAAGTTACATTTTATCTATATATCTTACCTATAAGTGGCATATTTGTCGTAATATTTTCATTCATGTGCAGCCAGCTCTCATCTTCTGTTTTCAGATGCCTCTCATTAATATTTCAGGTGCAAAAGGTCCCTTTGGATTGGAATACGTCATACTTGGCTGAGGAAATGCGGTGTCGCATCTTTCATGAAAGTCTATCAGCCATTCTTTCCTGGGATAGTCCGCCTAGTCAGAAGCGGTGGACCCTGCTGTTTCAATCTATCATTTCTTTTGTTTCCTTATTAAACGGCCTGTCTTTACCTAATAAATCGCAACGTATCTACATTTCCATCATGGATAATGTCCCTGATGAGGTCTATGTCACTGAAACCTGGCAAAGTGAAATATTGCCCTCCCCCCAGTTTTGACTCTATCATCAAGTTTACATTATATCAGGTCATCCAGGAGCTACCGCAGTAATCCTTCATTCTTATTCTAGCTGTCCACTAGTGGCTTCTTATGTTTCATCAAGTGAAACATTAAAATAACAAGGTGTGCGTATTTATAGCCTCATTGTTGATTAAGTATAGTAGCTAGTTTGTGAAGTAGCTGTTGGGAAATAGGATCTTAAATCAGAGCTCATTTCCCCCCTTCAGCTAGGATGACAAAGGAAATGAGATATTCCTGGAAGTGTTGTCCACAACTGGATATAATAAGGACCAGAAGGTACAGCTATTTGACTGTATTAATTAGCTTTTCTTCAGAGCTACACATCTGTCAACTGGTAACTGCAGCAGCTTCTCAACTTCATTACTTTAAGAAGGTATCTTTAAATAACATATTTCTTTTTTTTGTCGGTTTCATTTTTGTACCGACCCTTCACATGGAATGATAGGTAGCAAAATGACTTCTTATTGATCTATGAAATTGTAATTTAACACCTCCCCAAAACAAAAAAAAAAATAAGAAAAATCAACAGAAAAGCCCTCAGAGCCTTTGCTATTGGTAAAGACAGAGTAAAAGGAAAAGGAAATTTTACAAGGTAGCAGTCATCAGAGCGGACAAGACATCTGTCTCCTTCATTTGGAGGTATATCTATGCTGTTCACAAACTGTCCTTTGGCCTCGTTTTCTCAGTTCTTTAGCCAAAAGTCCAGCTAAGATCAATGGATGCTGCAGATGCTAAAATGCCTTTGCGAATCCTTTGATCGGGCTGTCAGCTTATAGCTACAGAACAGCATCGACGTTCCGCAAGACCCAGAGCCAGTGCTGATACTGTGCTCCTTCTGATATTAGGGTGTGTTGTAACTCTACGGAGGATTACCTAGTTGCTGCCTCCCAGTGTGGGGATTTGGGGTGAAACGCCCAGCATATTCCCTTCTCTCTGGGAAGCTTGTGCGACGATGGCCCCAGGATGCTCCTCAGGGGGTTTCCTGGACCATCTCTCCACCCCTGCTCAAGAAGAAGGTGCTCAGTTCCATCTGGTTTTTATTGCTTGCTGACATTAATATTACATCTCCTGCCTCTCTAATGAAAACTCAGGTTTCCAGAAGCTGTTCTTTTTTTGTCTGAAGGCTATTTGAACCTTGCTGAGAAAAGTGGCTGACCATGGAAGGCCATTTCCCAACAGGGGCTGCAACAGTGATCTCTCTGATCATTCTCCAGTCTCATTTCAGGCCTCGGTAGAGCATTAGTTGTCGTTGTTTATTCTTTTTCCAGTTAGCATTTTCTGCCACTGCTTTATGTTATCATGATGCTTGTGGTGAATGTGGGCCTGAGGCAGGAGTGGGTGGCTTTTCATTTTTCACCTCTGAAGGAATGCTCAGCATTGCTGGTGCGTGATTATATAGCCCTCTCCAAGGGTATCTCTTGGTTTAGGTCTTACTCACTTCAGATGATGGTTTTCTCTCTGTATGTCTCCTCAAGAGATTTTGAGGGAAGGCATCTGATGTGGCTTTACCTCTTTGTGTTTTCTTTCTGTTTGTGACGAGAAATAAGAAATGATCACCTCATTATAAGAAAACAGGAGGTCCTGATTTAATCTATTTGGCACATATTGTTCATTTAATTATTGCATGATAGCTGTGTGACAGGAGTAATATGGCAGCACATTACCGCTTCAGGCTCCCTTTTTTATGGTCTCTCAGAAATAGATCACCAGCCTCTTCTCCAGCCCTCCTTTCTACTAGCAGGTTCAAAACCTGCCCTGCCCTGAAATGCGTAGCACAGCCAGTCCACAGCAGATCTAAGAGCGCTTGCTTCAGTTCCCAGAGGTCTAGTAATAAACAGGCAGCCTCTTGATTTAGTTCTCAAGCTTTGAAACATTTTGTTTACTCTCCAGGAAACTTTATTTAATACTCTTGTTAAATACAAACTAAACCTGAGGGGTGCTTGAACCACTTTTTGAAAGTGTTCTTTTGAGTATCGGTTACCTTGGCCTGCCTAACATTTCACTGCAATTGAAACATTTCTATTCTCTTACAGCTCTAGCAACTTGGATTTATGTTTGTTTTTAACACAGAGGATGTAACACCTCCTGGCATGGCATGAATAGTTTTCAAGGCTAGGCTTCTCTGTTGTTGGGCTTTCTTTTTCTGATCAACAAAAACTATTTGTTTCAGGTTGGATCTCATCAACCTGAAGATCCAGAAGGCTGGGATGAAGTGAGCATTCCTGAGAACTGATTAAGTATTGTAACAAACACAAATGAAATTTCTGCTATAAAACATTGCTTAAATTACTGTAAATCCTCATTTGATTAACTGCTGTTCTACAGGTACATACTTTTCTGTAAGTGAACCCGAATATATTAGAATTTTCGCCTTCTGAAATCGGTTGCTTGTAGGTGATACCTGGTTTTTAATGGAAGTAAAATTAGACCATTATCCCCAGTAATGAATAGGAGACACTGGGGAAAGTGTCACCATGATTGTTCCCATGTTCAGTCAGGTTGTGTAAATATTTCATATGAAAAGAGTTGCCTAGAAGGTTGTAGGAGAAACATCCTATGAATCATAAGCTCTTAAGGATATGGCATGAGAAGAACAAAAGATGAGTGCAATCTGAAGGGGCAAAAGAAGGTGAGAGGTTTACATAAGCACTACAAGTTGAACTATAAGTAAATGCAAAACGACTAAAGTGAATGCTCACATCAGCTCAAAGTGACAAAATATGAACTGAGGCTGAAAATGAGGCAATATTCAATGTGTTTTGGGGCCACATGTTTATTGATGGACTGAGCACATGGTCTTTTCTTACAATTATGAGCTGAAAGATGGTGTTTCTTGTCCCCTCTTCCCAAATAGTAATGTGCTGATACTGAGCTCCTCGTAGGACAGATTTTTCAATGTGTTACCTCTCAGTAATAACAATTACTCTTCCTCTTTGTTTTCAGTATATACTCTTAGACTAAGTCATGTCAATGTACGTGGGCTTTGACTTCTCTTACCTTCAGTAGAATAGTCTTGTTCAACCAAGATCAGACAAATACTGTTTAAGGAAGAGCAGAGGAAACACAGAGGAGAAAGAAGAAACACCTCTATGTTAACAGGATATTTTAAATGGGATCTGGGGAAGCTGCTGACATAGGAATGCAGGTTGTGGTCTCAGTACAGAGGACAAAATGACTGTGCAGTAGTGAGGTTTCTAATGTTTGTTGTTTCACTTGAATCAGTCATAAGCTGATTCACTGCGTCTAGGGCAAAAGCAGAAATAGCGAAGTAAAGGTCTATCAACAGCTTGAAATGTCACACTCAGTTGAGAAAAATGTATCTGGTTTTGGAACGACTCCTCTAATTGTCTTTTGGCTAATCGTGGAAAAAAAAAATCTTTCCCTTTTCCTTCATTTTTAAAAGAATAAATATATATAGACTTTCTATTAAAATTCATTAACTGTGGTACTGCTTTTCCTTTTATCTTCTCAGCCAGGTTAATAAGATTCTGTGCATATTGCAGAACAGTAACACTCTTGTCTGGTCAAAACCACATCTTACATCTTCTGGGAGAAAGTAATCCTTACGATTTACGTGCTGGTTGCACTGTTCTGTCATTGGGAGTTTGCTGGTGTGCTGAAGAATCAAGGTTCCTAGCCGATTGTTTAGAAGTAATTAATGCTTCCAGAATTATTTGTCATGCATACACTAGTGTAAGAATACTAATATACTGTAACTGCAATGCTCCCAATTCAGATTCAGTGGTAAAACTATACTGTAAATTAGTATAAAATATCCTTCTCTCAAAAAAAGAAATCATTTATGTTGGTAAAAGAGTTGCTATATGTAACCATATCCCAGTGTCCTGGTTTCAGCAGGGATAGAGTTAATTTCCTTCCTAGTAGCTGGTACAGTGCTGTGCTTTGGATTTAGGATGAGAACAATGTTGATAACACACCGATGTTTTAGTTGTTGCTAAGTAGTGCTTACACGAGTCAAGGACTTCTCAGCTTCCCATGCTCTACCAACTGAGAAGGCTGGAGGTGCACAAGAAGCTGGGAGGGGGCACAGCCAAACTGGCCAAAGG
>NW_008795041.1:3991173-3998410 GCF_000699145.1 Aptenodytes forsteri | reverse complement strand
AGAAGAGTGAGCGAGCGGCTGTGTGGTGCTCAGTTGCCGACTGACTGAGGTTAAACCATGACACCCAGGTACTTCTACTGCCACAAGATTGGCCAGGTGACACATCTTTTCACAGCCTGGCTCACAAAGAAATGGCAGTTGTAGATCATAGTAGACATAGTAGTCATTACAGTTCATTTAAAAAAATACCTAATAAAGAACTTTCTGGAGCTCAGCTCCTTCCCGTTGAATCTGTCTGTCCAAATGTGGGATAGTGGCACTTGCAAAGTCTTCTGCTCAAAGGGAGGCAGTAAAGAGGAGCCAAGAAGTGGTAAGAGCTTCCAAAAATAACTCCTGTTTCAGCTTGAAACTGTCATGCTAGGAGGATCTTTTAGGGCCTTAGCAGCCATTAAGGCAGAAAATGCCAACTTGTAACTCCTTCCCACAAGACTTGTGAAACAGTTTGATGGAGCTCATAAACATCTGCTGGACATGTGGACTGTAATGAACAGCTCCAACCATGGGCATTAAGAGTCATGTTTTCATGCATAATGGATGTTTGTCCTGCTGACCTGTGTGGCTCACTACAAGGAAAGAGGCTATGTCCAAGAGAATGACTGGTGCCCCTCTCCACATTTGCACGCACTGGTCCAGCTTAGAAGTGGTTGTAATTCGATTCATGTAATGACTATGATTTGCTTCAGTGTGCCTATTTAGATAAACAAAACTTGAGCTACAAAATAGGAATTACTGCAGCTAAGGAGAAAAACATCTTATATGAAGGTTGGACATTGCTTAGATGTTGGGTCTGAAGAAATGACCTTGACTTGTGCTCCTAACACAGCCTTTTTGGATCACCTTGGATAATGAAACTCTATATGTCTTTACTCCCATGTGCTAATGGGAATAAACCTTACCTTATCCTCCTGCTGTCTTATGTATTCAGATCATAAGCTCTAGGAACAAGACTGTCACTTAAAATAATAAGTGTGTTCAGGACCCAGTTTGTAGGTGGAGCCTCTAAGCCTTGGGGGCCACAGTCATAAGGGGATTTAAGTGCCTGTTGCGCACTGGTTTCAAAGGGAGGTATGTTTGTGGATCTTTGTCCTAGATAATATAAATACACAGTAAGTATCAGAGAAAAACTTGCAAGACTATTTAAAGGATTATGTTGGAAAGGAAAAAGGGATGGCAGAAAGAAAGACAGCAAAAACCCCTGAAAGAATAAAGAATTTAAAATAACAATATGTAAGTTTTTAAGATTTATACATTAAAGATCAAAGAGGCCATGCAGTAACACACAAAGTAGGCGATGCTTAAACTGCATTAAAGGTTAAGAAGCTAGTAGAATTGTTTCATTCATTTATTTGCTTCTTTCTTTTGTGATGAAGAGCACTAAGATATGTGTTATTCTAGGATGAGAAGATGATCCAGGC
Source organism: Aptenodytes forsteri (assembly GCF_000699145.1). Taxonomy (NCBI): domain Eukaryota; kingdom Metazoa; phylum Chordata; class Aves; order Sphenisciformes; family Spheniscidae; genus Aptenodytes; species Aptenodytes forsteri. Next base: position 3,996,995 of record NW_008795041.1, on the reverse strand, counting down.
CATGGACTATAAGTCAAGCACTGGTATGAGAAGGCTTTCTGCTGCTGCTCTGCTAGTTTTGGGGTGAAACCTAAGCCCAGATCTGAATGATGTGCAGTGATTAAGATCTTGCTAACAAGTGGATTGATTATGTCAAAAATCTCAGGCTTCAAGTTTGAGCATGATACTGAAAAGGATGGTGCAGAAGATAATAGAGAACGTGGAATTTCTCTTTTAAACATTTGTGTCATTGATGTGACTGAACCAGCAGCGGGTAAATGCACTCTGATAAAGCAAAATTCTTCGTAGCCAGAAAGGATTGGACTGAACTTACTCTGTATACTATTCAGTGTTCTCTGGCATCACTATTGCTCTGAATGGGGAAGTAGAGGAGGGCAAACACAAGGGAAATACGTTGCCAACTGCCAAACTACTGCTCTACTGTCTCGCTGAGCTGAGGAGGAGCGACTCAAATCTGTGACAGTACCTGTCTCTCATGCCTTGTTTCTACTCTAGTCCGCACTTCCTTCTAGCTGAGTATCGTGGAAAAGGAGGCAACAGGACAGAGCCTGAGTGCATGGCCCTCACCTCCCCGACTCCTATAGCCCTATGCACGGTTCAGACCTGCAGCTGAAACCCAGTTCATGGCCAGAAAGGAAGGAAGGGAGCTGTTCCACTCGCGTGGGTATAGATAGACTCCAATGAGTATAGACTCCAATGAGTATAGACTAACATGTGAGGCCTTTTGAATGTGAAGACAACCATGTTATTGCTTGTGGGTTTTGGTCCCTAGTGTTCTGTGGAGGACAGGGAGACTAGTGAAGTCAGCTGCTGCAGGACTTTGTGTGCGGTACACTGACATAGAGTTTAAACCAGAAACCTTGGGAGAGATGTACAGTTATTTTGCTGTCAGCCAAGATTCTGCAAATTGATTTCTGGCCCTGTTTGTTTGATTCTCTCTAGCTGGATATTAGTTGTTTTTACTTACTGCTACTGCCCTCACCTTTCAGTTAAAGAGTAGGAATTTAAAAAGATGTCCTGAAGATGAGAAGGCATAAATTTAACTTCAAACACTCTCATGGGGAACTAGGGGTACAAATCTCATCGTCTTCCATGAGAATTTATATTTCTATTTGAAACCTAAAAGCCCCTTCTCCTCCCATCACTGCAAGGCTAGATCTGAATTTTTGTTTGAAGAAAACTGCCTTACCAGGTGTTCAAAACCTGTGTAAAACCAGGCAAAGAAACAGCTGTCATGCTGTGGTAGTATTGGAAACAAAAGCAGTTCTCTCATTTCATTTAACACTGTGGATCAGCAAGGAGGGAATTAAAGGTATTCTGGTTGCTATTTGATTTTGTATCTCCCAAGACATTTAATTAAATAATATTGAATGAAAAAACCCAAGGGATTGTTTGGATTTTTCAACCATTCAGGTCTGGAAATCCTACTGAATCACCGTTGAAGTCAAACTGAAGAAGTGTTGTAGAAGCAGACCCTACACAGAAGGTATCAGGTAGCAAGGCAGTTCTCCATTTTCTCAGGTGACAATTCAGCATTGAAAAATAGCATTATGTTAAAAATACAAGTAGCAAATTTGCCACCATAATCTCTTCAGTATCTACTTCCCTTTCCATGATTATGGGAGATATCTGTTTGGGTCTCTTTCTGAACTATTGGGAAATTATCGCTGTGCTGTACTGGTGTAGTTCAACGAAGCTGTGACCGAAGTGCACAGGGTCCCTTGCTTAATTACTTTCATACAACACAACATGGCTATAGAAATCTGACACTGGTGAATAACATTAGCATAAGGGAATGATCTTTATTTCAAAATGTATAGTAGAAACTGTCACATTTGCAGATAAAATGAACATTCCTATCTATGCAGGCAGAACCGATTTTCTTCCTCCACATAAATATCACAGTTCTTTATTGATATATCCAAAAATAACCTCCCTAAACCTTTCAGTCAGAATGGTCTGATGTCAGATCTACAAAAGTTATGGTGCCTAAATTATAAGCTTGATTTACTTTTGGGATGTATGAATTCAAATATGTTCTTTGCAAATCCTAGCAATTTTGGTGTAATCAGAAGAGATTACATGCAATTTCACTGTCACTGAAACTAACATCCACAAGCCTACGAAGCACAGGCAAGACAGAATTCTGTTCTGTAGGAATAATAGCCCACTGTCTGAAATAGATGTAAGATTTCTGTGATATATTGGGCTGTCCAGTGGTGCCTCAGGTAACATCAGTTTTGTGCGTGCAACCGAGGTTCAAAATCTTCCTCACTCCATTTCTTTCAATTTCTGATTTTCCTCCACTAACTAATCTCTTTCTGGTTATGCTTTCATCTTTGCTGGGAACCCAGTCAAGGAATCAGTTCAGATCCCACTCTTCTGGGACTTTCTATAATAGAATAGCTTCCATAGTGATGAAATACGATTAAATATTAAAAATATTTTATTTTAATGATGTGCTTTTATAAACTTGCTTTGCAGTTACTGCATTTTGCAGAAATTCCTAGTCTTTTTTCTGTCTCAGTGTAACAGGCTCCAAAGTGCCAAAGGAGGATGACAACAGATTTTTTACCCCAAAATATTTTTGTGACCTGGGAAATGCAGTTTTGGGTCTTCTGATTTGCTTTGGCATTCTGAATTATTTTCTTGCACACGAATCTTTGAAAGGTGATTGTGTACTTTTTCATCTGTGTGTGTGTGTGTAATGGTTTGTGCAAAAATGGCTGAAAGTATTACCATGGCTACAAGTATCACAAGGGGATGGTGCTGGAGTTTTTTCCACCTGACTAGAAGCACTTATTTGGTGAGACAAATGTAAGGATGGGAGGGTCTGATTTTGGTGTGGTAATAGGACTGAAATGTCAGGGCTGAATAACAACATACATTTGGCTTTCAGGGACACAGTCGGGACTTATAGCTCTGAAGAAACCTAACACAGTTCCTGGCCAAGTATGGTACCTTGCATGTAGTCTGTTTCCTGGAAAAGTGGCTTTTGTCAAAAAGATTTTTAAAATATGGAGATCTGACCTGGATGAATTCCCTAAGTCTGTGGTATGACAGAAGGTAAGAAGGGATTTGGGGTCCTTCTTATTTGCAATATGGTGATTACATCTTACAGATAAGGACCTAGGCTCTGGCTACTGTAAATCACCTTTTCTTGCATGTTAATGACTTACTCAGAATGATGGGGATGCATCCCAACGGAGAAATTATTGGAGGAGTCATCTAGAGAGGGTGTTTGCAGAACAACAAAAGCTACACCACTGCTTGGGGTAGACTATTATTCCTAATAGCTGCAGAGCAAAGAAAGGAGCATCTTTGCTCTACAGCGTTCATAAATGCTTCCTTTGGAGCACTTGTGGTCAGCAGATCTGTTTGTTTACAAAGTCATATCATACTTGATGTTCTGTAAAAGATAAAATGCATAAAGCAGGTATAGTGCTTAAGTATCTGTGGCTTAGGTCTTGGTTCATCTGGTCAATGCTGCTGCCAAGAAGGGGAGGACATTGTGCTAACCAGCTGCAGCACAGGCTTAGGATGTTCAGAACATTAAGTCAAGAGCTCATAAAATTTGTTAAAGAAATCAGTGGTGGTGAGGCAGTGAGCACAGTATAATCATATCACATATTAAAAAAAAAAAAGATTTTTTTTATCAGACTGGATAACACTGAGTGCCAAGTTGGGAAGGTATTTCATAAAGTCATGTTAGACCTTCTGATGCTTCATCTCATCAATAATACTCATGGTGCAGAACTAAAAAGCAGCTGCTGCTTGATAATAAAGTGCAATTTTCTTTCCTCAGAGGTGTCCGGATGTAGGAATGGCTTATGCTGCTTGCTGTTACCTCGACCTGCATTAGCAGGGTAAGACATACCTGTAGTGTGATAGGATGGAAGCTGGGATGTGGCAGCAAGAGGTGTTCTTTGGTTCCTCCACTCCGAGTGTGGTGGGTTATAATGCCTTGGCCAGCAGCCGGATGCCCACCCAGCCGCTCACTCACTCCCCCTGCTCAACAGGACAGGGGGACAAAATTAGATGAAAAAACTCATGGTGGGACTTAAAGGCAGGGAGATTGCTTGCCAGTTACCATCACGGCCAAACCAAACTTGACTCGAGGAAAATTAATTTGCTTTATTGGCAATTAAAATACATTTGGGTAGTGAGAAACAAATACAAAAATTAAAACAACACCTGCCCCCTCCCCACCCTTTTCCAGGCTCAGTTTCACTCCTTTGTTCCTGACTCCTCTACCCACCTCCCCACCCCACCCCGAGCGGTGCAGGGGGCTGGGGAATGGGGGTTGTGGTCAGTCCATAACCTTGATGTCTGCAGGGCTGTTTCTCTCACTGATTTTCCTCACTCCTCACGCTGCTGTGTGGCGTTTTGCCCTTTCTTAAAGGGCACCCAGAGGTGCCACCATCTTGGTTGAGGGACTCAGCTGTGCCCTGCAGTGGGTCTGCTGGAGCCGGCTGGAACCGGCTGTGCCTGGCACGGGACAGCCCCAGCCTCTCCTCACAGAGGCCGCCCCTGCCAGCGCCTGGCTACCTGCACCCAGTACCCTGAGATATATTAGATACATTAGTCTTTCCATAGGATCGCTGGAGGAAGAGAACGGCCTGTCTATTCCCAGCCTGTTCTGATCCAAAGGTTCAACAGCATTTTCATCTCCTGGATGTGCTACATGGTGAAATACACGTGGCTGTGTTCCCGCTGCCTTCGTTTTTGTAGAGAAAGCTTCAAAAGTATTTTTGACAATTTTAGCTTTCTCTTTTATGCAGTCTATTTTCTGAGACATTCCTTTATTTCCTTTAGGATTCAACCATAGCTGAAATTTTTATGTAAATTAACCAAAAAGGAAATCCTTTTCTCTGTCAAAACATTATTTTTAAAAGTTAAATGATTCTTAAAGACTTCAGTTTTGAATACTCATTAAAGAAAACATTGCTACTACTTTTCCCATTTCATTGAGAGGTGACCCTAGTCAATCTGGCTTTTTTTTTTTTTTTTTAAATTAGTTGCTTAAGCACTGCCAGATAACTAATTAAGTTCCCAATTATTATGAATATTCTATCCTCAGATGGCTTCTTATATTAGTAAATAGTTCTTGCAAGGTCATTGGTTCCACCTGGCATATAAAAACTTTACCCTGTTTTTTGAAGCGATGACAGTAGGAAATCGAAGTATTACACTGCGTTCTTGCACTTTAGATACATTAGTCTTTCCATAGGATCGCTGGAGGAAGAGAACGGCCTGTCTATTCCCAGCCTGTTCTGATCCAAAGGTTCAACAGCATTTTCATCTCCTGGATGTGCTACATGGTGAAATACACGTGGCTGTGTTCCTGCTGCCTTCGTTTTTGTAGAGAAAGCTTCAAAAGTATTTTTGACAATTTTAGCTTTCTCTTTTATGCAGTCTATTTTCTGAGACATTCCTTTATTTCCTTTAGGATTCAACCATAGCTGAAATTTTTATGTAAATTAACCAAAAAGGAAATCCTTTTCTCTGTCAAAACATTATTTTTAAAAGTTAAATGATTCTTAAAGACTTCAGTTTTGAATACTCATTAAAGAGCTACTAGCTACTACTTTTCCCATTTCATTGAGAGGTGACCCTAGTCAATCTGGCTTTTTTTTTTTTATGTAAATTAACCAAAAAGGAAATCTTCTCTGTCATCAAAACATTATTTTTAAAAGTTAAATGATTCTTAAAGACTTCAGTTTTGAATACTCATTAAAGAAAACATTGCTACTACTTTTCCCATTTCATTGAGAGGTGACCCTAGTCAATCTGGCTTTTTTTTTTTTTTTTTAAATTAGTTG
>NW_008795041.1:3938127-3990954 GCF_000699145.1 Aptenodytes forsteri | reverse complement strand
GATCAAAAAAAAATCCAATTAAGTATCTTGAATAAAACCATAGTGGTCACACTGCCCACGTGATCATCTGAACAATATGATCATACTGGAGAATAATCCCACCGACTATTCACCTATGACAAATTTTACAGCTGGCCCAAAATCATGCCCAGAAAGGAAACTATATGTTTCCCTTCTTTAAGAATACAAACCTCAGAATACAGTAAAAACAAAGTGGAATTTTTCATATTGAAATTATAAAGCCAAAGTTTGCCACTGGTCTTGTAATGCGACCTTCTTATCCTATCGTATCCTGTTAAGATGGTGTACCTGCCTTTTTCCCAGAAAAAAAATATTTTCTTTTGGCTAATCCTGGAGTGCAAAGCACAGCAGCTGCCGTCCAAAGATAGTAGAATTATGGGTGTGTGTTTTGCAAATGTGGAAAAAGAAGTTCAGCCAAAGATATTTCTTTCTATTACTTTAGAACTTGCTACTCTAGTAACGGGAAGAGCCTCCCAGTTTCTCTTCTATTTTTTTTTTTTCCCTAGGGTATGTAAATACTGAACAAAACATAGAGGCTCTCTCCACACGTCCAGCATTCTCCTCATGTACATATCCTCTAACATAAACATCAGTTCCCTTTTTCATCTCATGGTAGGATATTAACATTAACACTTGCATTTTCACTTGCATTTGCAACGCCTTCATCTCAACGGTTCATCACATCTGCAGAGTAGCATTTTTCATCCCACCAGTCTGAATGAAGCAACCTCTGCTCCAGAAAAGTAATTTTTTTCTGTTTCTGGAAGTGTATTCTCTTTTTGCTTTTATATATGATGTGATTTGAGACCAAAAGAGAATATATAAGGAACATAGGGCTAGAAATGAATCATTAAAGCATTTGAGCAAATATGGAAAATATAGCTCAGGGGTACCTCTTTTGAACTATCGTCATGCTTTTTAACAGGGGGGATTTGAGAGATACTAAAAGTTGGTTTAGGAAAGATACTGCAAAGACAGCTTTCCAAATTCTTTTTATGCAATTGTGACAAATGATAAGCTTTTTGCTGTAATACAACATGGAAATTTGCAACTGCATCAACACTGTATCTAGAAAAAATTACATACCCCTTCATCCATACGTGTCCACTAACAGTTCCTCAGATCGGTTGATATTTAGAGTTTTAAGTGAGGTCAGAATTTTTGAAGAAGGTGTGACTCAAACATATAGGTTATGTATGAAGTAGAATTCTCAAATTGTTATTTGTCAAATGTGTACATTTAGTATAAAAGTCAGGGGCCAAAATTTTCCAGCTTGACTACCTAACAACATGCCTTGCTTTTCAAAACTGTCTAGTTTCAGCCCAGCTTCCTATGGTTTCCCCTGAGACTGAAGCACTGGGATTTCTCTTCACTGTTGGCTTTCCAACATAGTGTTTTTCAAATTGAATACATTTTTTGTGAAGTGGGAGAAAGAGAGGACTGATAAATCCACAGGTGGCTTTGCCTCCTAAGTGTAGAAACTGGACTTCATTGAGAGCTGGATGCCTCTGTGGCATTGAAAGGGAGAACTGAGCCCCATCAGGGATACCGTTGTGCCAGGAGGGCTGGAGAGTGCCCCCTCTTTGGGCAGCACTAATGTGGGAGAGGATGAGGAGGATCTGTGTGAGCACTGTGGCTCAGATAACCTCCTTCTCCCTATCTGGGATGTGAAGACTCCTTCCGTTCTGTAGAACACCAGCTTTCCCCATACCAGATATTTATTTACAGTAAAGCAAATCCTACTGCCTCTGGGCTCTTTACAAGACTCTATCAGGAGACAAAAGTCACTCTAGACTTCCCCAGTAATTGAGAGCGAGTGAGTCTTGTCTATGGCTTGACTAGTATTTTGAGGTGCTTAATGACCAAGAAGAGAGCTTGTGAAGATGGATCCCAAGCTAGGAGTACATTTTTTTAGCTGAGTACAGTCTGTGGGATGAAATCAAGCCTCTGTGTGAAAACTGATGACTTTTGCCCAAAGCGAGAAACCTAGGCAGAATACATCTGAGCAATGACGAGAGCTGTGACTGATAATGTTGCTCAGCACCGTATAGGTCTTCTGTACAACAGGCTACATGTTGCATGTGTTGTTTCTTCTCCTATGAATTATGCAGTTACATGCATATTGAAGCTCTTCTCGTTTCTTCTTCTGTAATTCAGACTTCTTCTTTTCCCAGTCAGGAGTCCAAGTCTCCTTTGAGTCAGAATAACTTGTTTAAATGGAAAAAAGACTCCATTTGTTTTAAATGTGAGCATGATTTTGATTGTTCCCTGGTAAAATACTGTGGTTAAAAAAAACCCCAAACCAACAACAAACGAGACACAAACAGCAAAGCATCCACATTATAGTTTCCTTTGCAAAGCCTAAACAGCCCCTGGCTGGAAGGTAGACTTTAGGGTCCTGGTTTATAATTTGCCATGGCTAAGACAATAATACTTCATTTTCGGCTCTTACGTAGCCGAGACAAATCAGCTAAAATCTCCTTTCTGCAGCTTAAAGTGAGTGAAAAGCAGAGATAAATTTGAATCCCAAAATCATTCTTAGTGGCAATACAAACTAGACAGGAACCTCCTACTAAGACGAATATAATTGCATCTTGATTTCAAAGGCTCCTAAACTTGTAATTCCTAGAAAAATGAAACGACAGGTTTCACTTAAAGCTATTTCTAGTGTCTACAGGTATATTTTGGTGATGGTAGCAACTGTTGATATGTCAAAGGTAATTTTTGATGGTGAGATATTGTAGGAAAGCACCAAATTGTATATATTACCACATTTGATGATGAGCAGCTGTAAGCACAAACTAACATAAATTAAATGTGTATCACATTTTTCTGCACCCTGGGGAAGTGCAGAACAGAGTCATGCAGTGATTACACTTCCACCAGCATGCCATTAACAACTCCAGATGGCAGCACTTTAACTGCAAACATTTCCAGGTGTAATGAGAAGGCTAAAAATAACTAAACAGCAAGGCATGACCTAGTGACAGTCTAATTTGCAAAAGCAAAGATGAGACAACAGGACTGTTTAGCTGAAGGCATGTGAGAGAAATGGCTTGAGCCATGAACAAATTAATGTAAAATAATCTTGTCTTAAGGAAGGACATATGCACAATCTGTCTTTCTACGTAATCCATAATGAAGATGAAAAGTGTATGTTCATTCATGTGCTAGCTTGTATGTATAACCTGGTAGGAAAACACTAAGTTCCTCTCAAAAAAGATGAACCTTCTTCATTTAAGACTTACTGTCAACCTGATAGGAAAGCAAAGGAATTTGTGTGTGCCTTTCAGCTGACTTGTCCTCTGGTTGGTTGGTTGGTTAGTTTATTTGTTTTAAGGCAAGATACTGGAATTTCAATATATGTATTAAGAAGCAAGGATATTTTCCTTTTTTGCTTATCGCCCACAAAGTGCCTTGAGACTTCTTGAATAATTGTCATCCGTTTAAGACTGAATTTTACAGGATAATTTTATTTACTCTATCACTTAGGTGCTAACAATCCTTGTATCTATAGGCATGAAGTGGATGGACTGCTATTGGTCTTAAATAAAAGTAGTGGTTTCTATCATATATATTTTGCATCATGTTCAGAAAAGTTACCAAGCCTAGAACAGAGGTGAGGGTGCAGAGTGCTACCAGTGCAGAAGTGAATGACAGATGTAAAGCTCTTTCAGTGAGAAACTGTTATCATGTATGTAAAGTTCAGGTAGATCAATCAGAAGTAACTGCTTCCCAGTTGTCTTTCACCAGGGGATGTGGCTGTATGGTGAAGAACTCCTTCTGAGGAAGAAGTAGTATCTTGAAAACAATCCTATTTTCTCTAATAGTCTGTAAGTTTCCGAGCTATTTTAGCACTAACATAAACCCCTACAGACTTAGGTGGACTCATTTCTTTTTACTGCACCTGATAAAACTTGGGTGTCTTTAAATTGTCAGTGGTGACTTTATTAGTGTATTTCAGTTCAGAACTGTTCACTGTCTACAAGGATCATACCTGCATATCCTAATGGAAACAGTCTTGAATGTCTCTGGGAACAAACACGGAGAAAAGTTACCATTACTGAAGGAACACTGAGGGTGGTTCAGACGAGTCTGGTTAAACCACAGCCTGAAACTACAGCCAGCTCCTGAACTGCGTGTTGTAAATTGCCCCCGGTATGCTGTAGCTTGTGCTGCAGTCCCATCTCCTGTGAATTTTGCCTTCATCATTTTGCTTACACTGCTTCCTGCTGTTGCTGTCATCCCTTCCTCTAGCACGTGTCCCAGAAGGGGGATCTCCCTTCTCTCTCTCAGGACCAGACCTAAAAGTCATCATTTCCCTCCCCAAGCTGAAGGGATCGGTTCCTGCTGTGCCCTGCCCGCGCCTTTTGTGACCCCCCCAGACTAGACGATAGCAAGGACAGCATGCTTGTGATAAAATTACCAGTGTGTCTCATGGTCAGCATCCCTATGCTGGTTGAGAGAAGGAAGAGAAACTTGTCTATCAATAACTTGAGGTGTGTGAGATTAACTTTTTGAGACAATGGGGAACAGTCATTGTAAAACATTCAAAAGATGAACTTAGCAGTTCCTCTTCCTTGTGAATCTCTAGATTGCAGCTTTCAACATAGGCAGGCAGAAGAGATGTCATTCATGATACCACGGTTCCAAAAATAAAAAAAGGCTCATTAAAAATATGATTTTCTGTCCTGAACACTGGCATGGTAGAAAAGTGACTTCTGCTGCTGCTAAAAGCATCTTAGACAAAAAATCCAGTCTTGCAAGGCCTGTACATCCGCTGTCTGGGGCACGAGGGTGTCATGAACTCTCATTCATTTCTGTGTGAGCTAAGAAATCAGGAAAACCTTCCTAAATTAAGCAAAGTTTCAGGCTTATGAGGCTTATAGTTCAGACTCAAGAGATAAATCAGGCAAACACCAACACTTTGGCTGCTTATCCAAATTAACCCTCATACCTTCTGAAATTTGTTCATGGCTCATTTTCCCAATGCAGGAAGAGAAGTTAATGAGAGACTTGCTTCTATTAATCTCACTTCAAGTTTGACATATGTGGATAGCTAATATAATTTTAAAGATGCAATAGTTCAAGCACACTGTTGTGATAGGCAAATATTTATACATAATCATATCGTTATATTAACGAGTTTATTATTCAAATATGTTCTGCCTTTTGGGATGTAATAATTTTTTAAATATCCAAAAGCAAAATAAAAAGTGATGACTTTTAAAGGTTCTTTCTGTGAATGAATGTTCCAGCACCAGAAAAATTTGTTGTTTGGGATTTATTTTTCATAAATAAATAAAACTTGTGTCTTTACTGGATATTGTGTATCTTCATCTCTGCAGAGCCATTTCTATTTGGAGTTCCAGCCATGCCTGCCTTCCCTTTCACAGCCACAAGCCTGAGTATAGGAAGATGTTTATCATTTTCCATTTAGAAATTAGTATTCCAGTCCCTTTGCAGTGCATATAAAATGCTCGTTATGCTGGAGTTTCACTGAAGTAGAAATGATTGTACCAAGGGAAAAATTTCTCTCGATCAGGTTTGAAGTGCATGCCTCAGGGATGGGGGCATCATCTTCCTTTCTGGCACACAGTCACTCTTCTTATATCAACACCAATTACGAGGTAAGGTTCAAAGCTTGCCTGTGAGTTTGCTCATATTCAAGCCTGCTGAGAACAACCTGTCCCTCCCTCTCAGCGGACTCTCTTCTCACACTAGAACTCCCTTTCCTTTTCATATCTATGTAAAATATACAGATACTATCACTTTTGGCCAAGGACTTTGAAAAGACACAAGTTCTGATTAGTTTTGAATATCCTTTTGAGGTATTCCTCTGAAAATAACCTTCTGTGTCTTTTCGATTCGGCTGTAGACTCTGGAGTTTGTGCACCGCCATGCAAAATTTTGGATTGGGAACACTGGATTGTTACTTAATGTGCGTAAGAATCAGGGGAAAAGCTCTTACATGCGATAACCTATCTCTCTCTAGGAAAAGTGGGAGTGGATTAAAAATTTGCTCTGAGTATCTAAGTGAGAACTAACATCTCTGGCACTATCTTAACCTCTAATCTCCTGTCCTCTCTGATAAAAGTGTTTAGGAGGATGCCTACATTTAGGGCCTCTTTGGTTCAATTTACAAATGATAATGTGCAGCAGGTTACACTGAAGAGAAATAAGGCAGATTGTCAACACAGGCTTGTGTTTTCTGGCTGTATGATGGTAATCTTCTGTTTCCGCAGGAAACAAAATAAGTTTGTCTCTGTTGCAGCACAAGCAGTCTCAATCAGCAGATTTGTTTCTTGATGCCCTCAGTTAATCTCAGTTGCTTTTCTGTGCTGCTTTGCCTTGAGTTAATCCTGTTAGGAAATTCCTGGTAACCTTCTGGGATAAAGGCAATCCCACATTAATTAACAGCTGCCTAATTTTGTGCAGGTAGTTGCACACTGCTGTGAAACTGTGTCTGGGAACCTTCCTGGGAACCTCAGGAGAGAGGTCTGTGGAAGACTATCATGGTGCACTGCTATGTTGTAGTACGGCAAAAGTATACAAAAAGTTGGGTACTTATCTGTGGAAAACTTTTTTTGTTTTTGCAAAATTCACCCAGATCTTTAGCAATCAGAAAAGGTTCTTAAAATAGCCACTTGCTTTGTTTCTAATTTGGTGGCTTTAATATCAAATAAGTGTAACAAACCAAACCAAACTGAAAAAGTACAGTCCTCCTCCACTTCTGATTTCTGTACTGGTATTGATCTACATTATTCTCCAGCTCTACTGTTTGGCAGAATCACAAGGTGACACACCTATCTGACAAAATGTGCCCACAGCTTTACAGTTTCATTTATTTTAGGAAAAAAGCCCCAACCCTGAATGCTCTGAAATTCTATCAGGCTTAAAAGGAAAACATGTTACTTACTAGAAGGTTGAGAGGGAGAATTAATAGAATGGAGTTCATCTGGTTTCAAAAGTTGGCTAGACTTCTTGAACTTTTAACACCAGAATAAAAATTTCACTGAGGAATGGGAGAACAGCTTCCCCCCTTGAGCTGCATGTCAACTATCTTACTGCACATGAGGAGACACTGCCTCCCTTGCTTGACACCATGACTGTATTAGATTTCATGCTTATGAACATGATTTCAAAGGATGTGAGGATAGAGGATATGTTCAAGACCCGGTACGAGTCTTACTGAAAAATGAATGCCAAATCAGCATTAAAGTTCCGTAAGACATCAGTATTTCTTTGATTTTCCTATGTATTTTCTTCTTACTCTTTCTATGAAAGCCCGAACTCAGTAGTTTCTTCATAATCTACCCAGTTGGATAATTTTCTATGTTGTGATAGAGCCAACCTGCTCCACATTTGGACTTCTTAATAATGGACCACAAACTAGGAACTAGTTATTATATTCAAGCTGCATACATTGTGAAAATCTCATATTACTTGAGATTCCAATATCATATATTCAAATGATTCAAATACTACATAAGAACAAATTGAGGAAAATATATTAGTATATAGACACTACAAACAGTACAAAGGTACAAATTCAATATGATAAAAAGCAAAACTGTTCATTGAAAACACATTTTAACCATAACATAATATACTTCAAGACATGATTTCTCTGAGGAAAGCTGCAGCTGTCCTCTATTTAGGATAAAAATAGCATTTTTTTAATGTCTATGAAATATTTGACATGCAGTTTCTTTCTAATGCTCTTCATTGCATGAATTTATCACAGCTTTTTGGTTTAATTTTTCTCCCTACCACAGTGAGTATATAATTGTACCAGTGAATGTATTCATTCCAAACATTAAAATACTTTAAAATTCTTTAAAAATACTCTTCCAGCTCTATTTTTGACACTTTTTTTCCTTACCTGCTAAGATGCAGAACGATTTATTCGATTGTCTAGTTCCACTTGGCATAGCAAATCATTTTCATTTCTCATTATGGTAAGGCATTTTAAGAATTCTCATTTTACTCTGCCTCTTACTTCACTATTAATTCATTTTACATGGGGCATGGGAAGGTAATGGAAGGGTAATACCAGATTGGAATTCAGACAAAAGTGATTGCTAAGTTTACACTGCCACTGAACAACAAGTAATCTCAACAGGTTTCACATATATAAATAAAAAAAGATAAAAATAAATGCAGAATATGGATTTTTACTTTTTTTCATATACGCAGTAAAATAGAGCCATTTATCTGAAAAAGAGGATTTTCACAGTTTCAGTAAAATGCCGCCTTCTTATAAGCAAGAATAGTACTGTTTTGTCTTTGTACCGTACAACAAAATCCTACGGAGTAAAAACTTTCAGAGGTTTAGAAGCACTCCAGTGCTTGGAGTTCAAACTAAGAGACAGTTTTTACAAACTACTGATGAAGAAGAGAGTAACATTACCGTACTGCAGGAAGCATTTAGGCTAGCAGAATGCAATTGCTTAGCATGGGTTTTCAGAAGATATTTTCACTGTTTAAATCTCCCTTTATTCTCGAGGTGAGAACCAAATGACTAGAAATTGTTTCTATCTTGGAGAGCATTTTCTCTGCAAAATTAATTTGCGTGACCAATGTTGAGTTGGCTTTATTTGGGGAGAATAGCACCTTGCAAATTACCACCTTGGGTATAAATAATCCTCAGAGTTTAGTCCATCCCCTAGCCAAGTGCACTCAATTTAGTGCAGTGCAATAACACATTTGAGATAGGAGGATTTGGGCCAGAACTGAATAAGGACAGGAGGAGGGTGTCAGGGAATTTTCTCTTTGGTCTACTACTGTAATGTTGTTGGGTTTTTTCCTGTGGAAAAAAAATAGACACTGCTAATGGATTACCTTTAGGGGTGCATCTCCATTAGCATTTTTATTTGGATCAAGAGTCACCTTTAGAAGCACGTCCCCACTTACTGCTCACTGATTCATATTACTGCGCTATGTTAGAGTACACAGAATGGGTTCTCTTCAGATAAAACTCACTAAAAGGTGGGCTCCAGGAGCACGCTTAATGCGTGTCAGCCACAAATGAGCATTCAGTCCCTGGTACCAGCCTATAGTTAGTTTGAAATAAAATCTCCAAATACGTATAGCCTAGGCATCAGGTCCTCAGTAACATCTGTTTCTCTCTGTAGATCTACTGCTGTTGCATCGCGCTACTTACTAAGGTGGATATTTTAATAATCTGTAGGAGAACTTGTCTGCAGCAATTCCAACACCTTCACACTTCACCAGGAAACAGAGTTAAAAAGTAAACTTTGCAGTCCTGAAGAGATCAAGCCAGAGCCAGAACTGAATCTGTGCCAGGCAGCACCTACTACCTACAGGGACCCATCACTGGAAGTATTCAAGGTCAGGTTGGACAGGGCTTTGAGCAACCTGATCTAGTGAAAGATGTCCTTGCCCATGGCAGGGAGGTTGGACTAGATGATCTTCAAAGGTCCCTTCCAACCCAAACCATTCTGTGATTCTCTGATTCTATGATCTTGGTTGTGGAGCAAAGAGGGAAAGCCCTGGCAAGCTGGGCTTTGCTGCCGTGCTGTCAGGGAAGGGTTATTCCTGGAGGTCTTAGGAGTGCTGCTCTTAGGAAGATTTCCTCTGCCTTCCCACCCACCCCTCCCCAGCAATAGCTGCTTTCCTACGCGTATCTTCCTTAGACTCAACAGCCAGCCTACAAGGCCATGTGTTTTGCTGGCTGTAGCAATCTGCTGCCTCAGATACATTAGACACTAGAAACACTGTTCTCATGCCTGGAGCTGGCCCTGTCATCAGCTCAGTAGTTAGAAAGGAAGTCTGTGCAAAAGAGAAAACATTAAATCAGCCTTACTCAGTACCAGCACTCTTCAAAACAGCCCAAATGTTCACCAACAAATCTTATTTTGGAGATACTGCTTCACCTTCACGTCAATTAGCATCAAAGTAGCAAATGCTCAACTGTGGAGATTATGCTTTACTATCTAATCCTTGGCCTGAAGCTACAAAAATAATATCCCATGCTGTCAGGGCCCTGAGGGCACCACCAGGCTTGCCCATCCCTGCCCAGCCCCCTTGGGGCTCCCCACTCCCGCCAATGGCCCAGGACCCCACGTCAGACCCCCGGGGCTATTAGCCCCTGCCCCAGTGTTGCTGCAGCAGGGCTGGTCTTCAGCTCCCCACAGCCCTGCCTGGTCATGGGCCCTGCCGAGCCAGGCCCACCTGCGGGTCCACATCCCAGCCCAGCCTCAGCCCACTCCTGTCCCCGTCCCCAGAGAGGTGCCCGATGCCCGGGGCTGGGGCTGCCCCTGTGACCCCCGGCTGCCCTGCTCCTGGCTGGGACGGACCCTGGCTGCCAGGCCCTGCCCTGCTGCCCCCAACATGGGGAGCCCCTGATGGTCCTGGCCTACTGGGAGCCCCTGGTGCCCTGACATATGCAATTGACAGAGCTCTCCCACAAGTAAATATTGAGATACCATGAGGGTTTTTTACCATGTTCCTTAAAGAAACAAAGGTAAATGCCTTGGGCGTACTTGTGTTAGAGGGAAGGAAGTTAAATTCTTTGAGTGGGATGAACTTGGTTGGCCAAAGGCTTGCCTAGAAAACCAAAACAACCAAACAAAAAAGGTGAAGCCTCACTCCCCACCACCAAAAGATCATCCTCCAATATTTGGCAAGCTTTGGGGAGAGGTGTTGAGGGGTGTCTCCAAACAAGGCGAAGACTGTGCAGCTTTCCTGGCTGATGCATGCTCAGAAAGCTTGTGGTGCTTCTGACCTGCCAGGCTCCCGCTGATGAGCCTGGATGGTGCCCATGCCATCTTTTCTTGAAAGTGTTGGGAGTCATTTTCCAGCGCAAATGCAAGCAATATAGAAACTAAGGCTAGTGCTTTCCCTCCATACATCCAGTGGTTGCTCTTTCACTCCCTACCTATTCAGTTCCACTGGGTTTTGGTTTCAGCCTGGTAGAACTGGTTTCAGCCTTTAAACTGCTGTGTTTTCCAAGGATCTCAATATCAGTTTATCATTATTTTGCCTGAACAAATCCAACTGAGAGCCACCACCCATCAGGACATCTCCAAGGCAGGACATCTCTCTTTCTAGGGTGGTCAGTAAAGACTCCAGAGATTTTGCTCTCTCTGTCAGGCTCTGCCTTGCATTTCTGGTGATCTGGCCATTGAGAAATGCCAAAACAAGGACTCGCCCTTCTTTGTGGGTTTTCTTAGCAGTCTGTGGCATGATATCTGCTAAACACTGCATCTCCCTAGTGAGATGTTTCTAGGGATGTGTTGGGCTTTTCACAGTTTGTGTCTTCACGGAGCGATGGCACAACTGGATGGTGCTTAGAGGTAACCGGACTGGATTGAAATGGAGTCATTGAGCTATAAAAAGCAGTGCAATGACATTAGCAGATTAAATTAACCTGAGAGGGGCTCTGTGCTGATAATGCAATGCCAATTTCAGCTTCCAAGGTAGCCTAAATATAGCCACATGGCACTGCAGTGTGGCCTGTACACTTGGTCATAGACACTTCCAGCAGGAGTGGCCTTTGAACGCGGGGACCCACAGCCCTGCAGGGAGGTAATCAATGGCAGTAGGTCTTCAAGGGTCTGCAGTACCTGCAGCATCAGATCCCTTGAAAGTGCATGAGGTTTCCCTGGTTAAGAAAATACTACAGTCGGCACCAGTATCAGCAGAAAGTGTATTTTCAACTTTTGTATTACTACGGTTGTATGACCCTCATGATCAGTAAGGTTTATGATGCGATTTACAGCTTCTCACAGTGTGACCTGAGGTAGTAAGGATGGGAAATGCATGTTTTCTAGGTGTCAGAGCAGAAGTGTTGACCAAGCTGTATGCTTGTCAAGAGGTAAATGCTGTCTATTTTACATCAGTGGGAAGACAGATAAACTCAAAAAGTTTTGTTCACAATGTAAAATCCTGTGTAGGGAATGCTGTAGCCCATTGTTTATTTCTTAGTGGATGATATATTATGAAAAGGTATGCCAGCAACTGGTGGCTTAAATAATTTGAGATGCTTGTAAAACTTACAGGAAATGCTTGCTTTGAAACTATAACTGGTCATATTTCCTGTTCAGAATAGTTTGTGTGATGAATTTTGAAATTTTCTTCTAATACATTGTCTCCAAATTATTGTTTTTTCATCATTCAAGCAGGACCATCTTCATGTCTGATGCAGAATTATTTTTATGATTATAAACAACAGATTTCTAATTTAATGTTCCTCTGGCTTTAGAAAGAGCTGGTTGATTAAACGTGTGCTCTGAAGCATTGTTTCACTGATATGTTTAAGGTCCTTGTTTGGTCACTTGCATTATTTCCTCCATTGTGCATGAGAATCTGTGTGTGCACGTGCCTTGAAATCACCTTGAATAACTCAAATTTTGGCAGAGAACAGCCTCTGCATAAACGATAATGCACAGCTTTTCCAAGCTCTTAAGAACTGCAGGTCCATAGATAAGTAAATTCAATAAAATGAAACTCTCAGCCTTGCCTCCTTCAAGTAATGGAATCACCACTCAACTTCCCAAGTTTGACACTTCTGGTTTTTCAAGACTTTGGTGAATTATATTCCCCAATTCTGCAACAAGAATCTCATAGGAGAGAACCTGTCTCCCCTAACCACTTCCAGAGTCCAAGGGGACATGTGTCAGGCCTGACCAGTGCCAGACAGCAGGAAGACTCTAAGGAATATTTTAGGAAGAATAGGAACTGAGGAACAGTAACAATGCCAAAAGAGCAGAAGCTCCTGTAAAATGCAGATTTGAATGCATAAATGTAGGTGAGCTTATCTTTGGCTGCCTAACCTCATTCCTGTACAATAAAAAAAGGCCTAGATGACAAAATAATTTTGAAATCAGAATTGTGAGTGGGAAGGGGAGGAGATGAAGTCTGTGAGGGAAAAAGAAAGGTGTAATGTCCAGTGGGTAGCCTGAAATGTACATTCTAAGTATTATAAAATTTTCTTTAAAATATTCAAAATAAAGAAATAAATAAAAAGTATTGCCACTGATTGATTTACTCCTGAGACTTCTTGGTTTTACTTTGTGATCAGTTCCCTACTGCTTACGCAAACAGCCTAAATGTTTGCTTTTGGTATTTTACCTCGTGGTCATGTTTAGAAGCTGCTCCATCAAAAGAAGATTTTATTACTTTCGGAAGTTTATGAAGCAAAGGATTGGAATAGCTTGAAACATACAAAATATTCTAACGTCACTCAGTAGTTCAGTTATAAGCCTGAAATATGTAAAGTGATAATAGGACATTGACATTTACCACTCGAAAGGGTATCTACTATGCAAATCAGATTTTCTACAGGAGAGAAAAATTTAAAACCAAATAAAACTACCTCCTGGGACCTCCCCAGGCAAAGTTCAAATAGCCTCTGAGAATGTCATTGTAGGTGAAGCCACTGAACCCAATGAATAGAAGATAATCACTGGCAATCTTAAAAATGCATCATTTACAACAAACAATTGAGGAAATATCAGCATATAACTTTGCTATTTCATTCTCATACATGTATAACTAAATTTGTTGCTACTGTTTATTTGCTATTGCTGTTTGAAAGAATTCCTGCAGCCAAATATAAATTTATTTGCTGTTGGAGTTTAAGAGGATCCCAAATGGGAGCAAATTATGTCCAGCTAAAGTCAATTTCATATTTTCTCAATGGTACAAAGATTGATCAACTAGAAATGAATTTAAATGATTCTTAATATGCTTATTGACCTGAAGGCACCTTCCTTAGAGAGAAGGTTCATATGCACAATCATGTAATTTTATATATATCTATATGTTTGTATATAGTATTTTAAGTATATAACATTCATACCTGCTTAGTGTTTTGTCCTAGTTTGGTGACATTTGGTCTTAAATTTGGTTTTGATTCTGGTGTAATATAACTGTAATAATACATGGCTGGATACAGCAGAATGGGGACATCTGCACAGCTTGAGTGTTGATCACATCAAGTTGGCTAGTGCGTGGGGGGACGGGATGCTTCTTCCCCCTCAAGCCTATTTTAGGGATGGGTCCCTCACCAAGCTGAATTGCAGCTCATGACATGGTGCTGACTGGCCCTCCGGATTAGCCCCCAGGAGATTACAGAGGAGTTATTGAGCTCCCATGCCGTGCAAAGTGTGCAGCTGTTTTGCTCTTTGCCTCCCCGCAGCACTTTAGGGTCTAACTGCAAGTCCCTTGAACTCCTCCACACAAGTGTTGATGGTTCATCATATGTGTTGATTTTGCTGGGAGCCAAACTGAGACTGGCTTCCAGATTTAACAGTTTTGGATGACTCACTCTTTCAGAGAAGCAGCTGCAGGGTATTCAGGAGTACGCAAAAATGGCAAGCCAATGACAAATGTCGTGGCGGTGACAGCAGTTGCTAAATACGGTGCAGCACCTGACAGGTGAATAGAGGCGGTGAGCCGATAACATTAAAATACTTGGGCAGCTTCCCACAATTGCTAGCATTCCTGACAAAAAAGATCTGACCCTAGAACTTTATAGATAAATAATTACCCTATTGCATTTGGAACATACGTCTAAATGTGTATGTTGTTGTCATTACCTAAGGTATTTCAATCTTTAATTTGAGATTGGGATCAGTCGTATGCTTAAAGGTGAAGTATTCTTTTGGGGTCGCACTCTGGACTTCAGTAGAAATGTGCCAGCCACTGCAGTGGCCTTTCAGTGCATAAATTGCTGAAAGAAATGGCCTTTGCTATTTCTTTAGGATGTGAACTAGTGCAGTCAACCTACCTGCATGCCACCCTGCCATTTCTGTCATCTCTACTGTGCTGCTGTTATTCAGAGGAATGGGACTAAAAGACAGGCACTGAACTTCCCCAGCCAGATTTATAGAAGAAGAACAAAACTCAAAAACTTTATTTTTCTCATGTTAAGGTTCTGCTGTCCTAAGAGACCACCTTCTTAGGGACTGATGGTATCTGTGGTGTGCTGAGATTTCCCTGTGAAGATTTCTGGCTTGGTACATGAGAAGAAATTAAAACCTTCTACTCAGCCAGTGACACCAAGTTATGCGAGCTCCACTGGAATAAATTCGGAGGCTTGTAGCCTGTTTGCCATGTTTAGTGAGAAGCCCCGAGCTCCCAGCGGAGTATCTTTCCCCAGTAATCTCTAGTTTGTTCTGGATTTTCCTTTCCTTGCCATACCTATGTTTCAGATATGCAAAGTCACCCCCTCCTGACAGACAAGGGTCTTGTTTTGTGGATGATGTATTGCAATAGATGCTCCAGCTGGGAGCCAGGGTGGACAATTTAAGCCTTGTGCTACACAGACTTTAAATAACACAGATGTAGGTGTGTAAGATTTGGTATCCAGGTAAGTACACACAGAGAATAGTGGACAAGTTTTCTAATATGATCAGAAAGCCTCTGTGATTTGAAGCCCCTTGAGACAGTGATTTGATCTCCTTCAATCCCATCTTCCCTCTTCTCCTTTCTTCCACAACTGTTTCTCACAAGTCTAGAACAAGGAGTTACACAGTGAAAGCTGTTTAAAATAAACCACAGCAAGCATTCATCCATAAACTGAAGCCTGAGTTTGTCAGTGAGCAAAATATACGTGGATCAAAAAGCAGTTCAAGAGATTTATGGGAAGAAGGTGGCTGACAACCTCTTAAACATGATGATATGCGTGTAACGTTCTAGTTTGGTGGCCTCCAAACTGCCAGAAATGAGGAGGGCATATGAGAGGGAAGCACGATTGTGTGCCTTCTCTGTCCTTACACTCCCACAAAATATCTGCTAATGGCTGTCCTCAGAAACAAGACATTGGTTTGGAAAGTCCTATTGATGCGACCCAGTATGTGTAAGCTTTTTGGCAGTCTTAAGCAGAGGGCTAAGGAATGGAAACAGCACTGAAAGTAAATAGAATTTTCTCCCTTAGAAACTGTCTCTGTCTTTGAGGTTTGTGGAAAAAATGTTGGCTTTCCTTTGCTGTATTATTCCTCTTTTGTAGATAGTATCCTACCTCTCAGGTACCAGCCCAGACCCTTTCCTAGACACAAATGGAATTTTTCTTTGATGTAGTGCCCACTGCATGACACAAAGGACTGCAGTTAATCTAAAACAGGTAGCAAGAACATCTATTCAAGATTCCTGTATTTCAGGACTTGGTATTTAAGACAGAGTAATAACGGCATATGGATTGAGACATACTGGTAAAGAGAGAATAAGCTCGTGTAAACCTGTTTGGAAAGAAAGAATTATATTGATATTTTCATCTAATATGAACATAAACCTCAATGATCTACTAAGCTATATACCTAAATATTTCTAAAGATTTCTAAGACAGAACCTCGTACATTCTGTGTGAATTTCTATTACTATCACTGGGTTGAATCCCTTGGTTTTAGACACTTTTCCTTTCTTGGTTCTTATTGCATAATATCATCTATTAAAATGGTGGCTTAAAGAAAGGCAGACTTTAAAGCAATGAGGGCTTTCCCCCCACACCCACACTAATATCTAAAAATACTCTTAAAATTATTCAGGAGTGAAGCTTTTTATGGTGAAGTTCCTCAGATATATTGTGTTTTGCTTTTAGAGGAGTGAGTCAGTTTTTCATATGCTGTAACACATTCAGTTTGTGAGTATTGCTGTCATTTTTACATTTGTGGAGTATTGCAAAAAGCTGCCTGCTTATGATTTGATCAATATAACTTGGCTGTAATGCTATACTTTGGGGAGGGAGTATGTCTGATCATAAGAGCCAAAAGGCATACCCTATGCAATACATGAAAAGTCAAGAAATATAGTAGTTAAGTTCCTGATAATTAAGTAGGTCATGACTGACCAAGAATCAGTCCTGATAATCTGTGATGGTACCATGAAAAATGCATTGTAATTAGGTACCACAGCTTGAATATAGATCATCAATATTCAACAGATGTATGCCTCTTTGTTGGTTCCAAGCATCAAACAGATTTTCACTGAAATGGAAAATCAAGTAACAATAACACAAAAAAATAAAAAGGGAAAGGAATTGATACAGTGGTCTAATATTTAAATTTTTAAGAAATATTTAAGAAAAATATTTTTATTTGTTACTCATTATTCCTACCTTCTTTTAAGGATGACTAAAATACTGTTCCAAACAATACACTTTGTTTTAGGAAAGAATGTTTAACACTGAAATATTTTTCCTGGAAAGCTGCGTGTCTTTTTGTCTCTTCTGTATAGGAGGATCTATGGAAATATCTGAATGTATATGAAAATATGAATATATTAATTTAATGTATATGAAACTAATTCACCTCCAACCCACTAACCAACCCCTCCTGAAACTGTCGCCTTTGTGCTACAGAAAACATGACCAGAATTACATAACTAGTATGCAGGGACTAGTGCTTATGATAACGATCAGGAGCATTTTTATGGGTACAATATGCTCAAATTGTCTGTCTATATGTCACAGTTACTTTTATATTCCCTGTTCCTGTTACACTGCTGTAAAATTGTGCAGAGGGGTAATATTGGAAAATCTGCGAACACCCATTTGTTCAAATGTTTACTGCAGTTAAAGCAATTCCTATCTCAAAAGTTTGTTTTCCCAACTTACCGGTTGTGATGTACCGACTGGCACTAGCAGTGTGTGGACGGGGTGCACTGTCGCATGTCTAAATTAGCAGGTGGGGATCATCCTGCAGAGGTAAGCAGAGAATGCAGGAGACCCAACATCCACACTAACACCTTCTTAGGGATACACTTCCATCCCGCTGAATGAACGCCCATGAGCAGATGGAGCGCGCTCAGTGCACCCCAGCTCAGTTTCATCCCAAATGAACGCAGTCTGTGTGCTCTGAGATTGCCCTGCAGTGAAAAGCAAAATGAAATAAAGGGGAATGCTCAGGAGAGTCTCTTCAAAAGCGCACTCCTGACCCCAGCTAAAATACTAGCGGAGATGCATCTGTTGAAGCTGGGATTTTCAAACTGAGGTAAAGAGAATTAGTTGCCCCAAGGTCTGTATTCAGGCACCCAGACAACAGTATTTCTCAACAGTGATAGACTGCTGCATCATTCATTTGCTTGAGCTGGAACAGAAGGTCTGTATTTTGAATTCTACAGTAGAGTCCAAGGTTTTGGTTAAAATGCTTTTAGGTCTTAATATACCACTGAAGTGTAAGACCCAGTGAAGTTTCATTAAACAAAATCTCTTCAGCTTCAGCTTCCAGCCCTATCCTGCCATTTTTAATAGGAAAGCTAACTATCCTACCTGCAGTAGAGGCTTGAAGCCCTGGAGATAATGCTGCCCAAAGCTAGAATAAATATGTTTTCTGCACATCGTTCCAGTCCAGGCATGGTGCTGGGAGAGGGCTTGCATCTCTCTTACTCTATGACTTTGTATAGGGCTAGGTGGGTTGTATGCTCTGCCTGCTGGCTTTCAGCGGCAGTTAGAACCCTGGTTCTCTCATGTCCAGCTAATTTTCATTTCATTACTATAGCTCTCTAGCCTCCTGCTGACTCAAGCCTTTCCTCCTGCAGTAAGAAATGTCGCGTGGACACAGTCATTTTACACATATCTTTGTTCAGACTTCATTATAATTTATTATTAGCTGTATTAAGTCTCTCATACATAAGTCTTGAGCAGCTTACCTATCAGTATGGTGTCAGAGTGAGCAGCTGGAAAAGTATGTCAGTAATTTCTTTATCTCATCTGATTAATATCAAACATTAAAATTATTGCAATTCATTCATGGCACCCACATTTTTTCATTCGCAACATACCTTTCACATCTCTTTCCTCGGTGAAATATTCTTGCTACCTACTTTAATCAGAGAAATGAGTAGCTAATCACTTACCTCTGCATTGTAGTAGAAATGAGTAAAACGATCAGAGTTTGGGAACTGCTGTTACACATGCATGTAAGTGATGCATAACATTATAATTATACTGATAGAAGTAAGACATTCCCAGACAAAAAAAATCATTTGTGGTTACTCTGAATAAACTAAAAGACAGCTATTATGTCACAACTGTGTCATAAACTTACTTTTTATTGTATGAGTATTAGAGAAATGAGTAGCTAATCACTTACCTCTGCATTGTAGTAGAAATGAGTAAAACGATCAGAGTTTGGGAACTGCTGTTACACATGCATGTAAGTGATGCATAACATTATAATTCTGATGATAGAAGTAAGACATTCCCAGACAAAAAAAATCATTTGTGGTTACTCTGAATAAACTAAAAGACAGCTATTATGTCACAACTGTGTCATAAACTTACTTTTTATTGTATGAGTATTTTATTATTTAAGCCCTAAATCTTACGTAAGTGGCACAATTTTAAACACATGCTTGATTTTAAAAAGCATTTTAGATTTGGATTCCTTTTAATATCATGGATTTTTGTGCATGTATTTTTTTTTTAAAACACATTATTGCTCAAAGGGGATCCCAACTTCACAGCACTGCAGGCTGAATCTTTTCTACATGGAATACTTAATTGGGTCAGTATTAAACTCTGAGTACAGCAATCGTAAAAGTTCATAGAAGGTCAATCTGAAAAACAGTACAATTTTAACTTCAGTAGAACTGAGCTGTGTGTCTTTTGTCTTGAGCATTATTTTGAAGTTGGTAGGTCTTCAGAACAGGTTCTTTATTTTGGGTATATACAATACCTGCACGTACAATACAAAAGGCAGTCTACAGGGCCTTCCTGTTTCTCAGCAAGGTTATCTCTCAGCAAGTTATGAGCAAAAAGCTTCAGAGTCTTCCAGGTGCCCTACCTCTTAGGTGAGGTATTTCACTTCTTTCACCTCTACAGTGCACCCGGGGGCAGAACCTCTCCTGCACTGGGTCAGTGGGTTGCAGCCTTTAAGTTTATGCACATCTGCTCCACTGTTGGGAAGCCGCTCCTGGAAGAAACTTCTTGCCTCCTGGCAGCGTGATCAGGCCTCATTACATGCTTCGAGATAGCCCTTTTTCCAGAACCTGGTGTATTTTGTATCTCTCCCCAAACTATACATCTAAAAGATAAAACAGCTGCACCAATGAAAGCCTATTCATTTAAGTCTTATTTGTATTTTAGCCTTTCCTTGCAAGTCTTGGCTAGTTCCAAAATTGCTTCTGGCTGGTGGGTAAGAGGACGGGGCAAAGAGCCCTACTGTAGGTTTTCTTTCCCTGAGTCATGTAACATTTTCCTCCTTCCTCTCTGATTCAATGATCACATATCCCTGAATGCAACAGCTGTAAATGGTGACTTTAATGCAAACCCCATAGATCTGGAAAAAATAAGCCAATAACGTGGCTGAAACCAGGGAGTTTCAGCCAGGGGTATTTCCCAGGTGGTTACACAGAGATTCTTCACATGAAGGTCCTTTTTCAGGTCATTCCTTAATTTCCCGTTTGGTTTTCAGCAGTTCCAAATTAAAATAAGATGACTCTACCTACATCTTCCATCACAGCTGTCTGTCAACTGTCTCGGAAGGTAGGCTATATGTTAATAATTGCATTATTGATACAGCCCAAATAATTTGTTTGGTAGAAATACTGAATATGCTACAGAGGTTCAGCTGAAGAGATCTGAATACATTTAGAGGCTGTCCACAACAAAGGTGAAAATAGAAAGTACAGTATAGTAACCTAGCCACTTGCATCACTTGTAATTAACTTCTTTATACTGTTCTATGTGTGGGTGTGAATAATAAGACTGCAAATATTTGCATTTGTTTCCTTCTATATGTTTTCAGAAAGTAGCCCGGGAAGCACACATCCAGCTTTGTTCCTGATAGTTTTGCAGAGGAACCTCCTCTGGACTCTGAATAAAAATATCCCTATGGAAAGCGAGGAGGGAGCAATCAGGTGGGCCTTGGGGACATGAACATCCAGCTCCCATCATAACAGCACATGCTCTGGGCGTCTCACTGAAGTCCCTTTGAAAGACTGAACTGTGGAATTAGAGCAGAAAAAGCTTTACTCGATGCTATAATTCACTTCCCTGCCATGCAGTAGAGAAGACCCAATGGTATATCTCAATCAGCATTAGCTGTGTGGCAGCAGGATCAAAGTCCCAGTCACGAGCCAGGCAGTAGCATTCTATTGTGCTAGGTTTTGGACAGGCATCAATGAAGAAGCTGATGGCTCTTCCACAGTTCATGACTTACTTGGCAATAGATCTATTTCCTGCTTTTCTTTTCTTTTCTTAGGGAAACACTACATCATGTATTACAGAAACATCGAGGATACTGTCTTGCCTGTGCTGTTTAGTAAATGGCATAGTGCTTCTTGGTAGAATATAGACGTCAACATGAATATTGAAAATGTCCAAGGGTGTCATGAGTCCTTGCATGCAGGGGAGAGATGGCGTGCTATTAATGATCCTTTCTTCCACAAACGAATTCCAGTCATGTTATGTAAAACTGGGACAGAAATAAAAATAGTCCTTCATTAAAAGCAGCCTTGTCTGCTGTACCTATGGCATATTAGACTTATTTTTAAATAACATTGTGAATTCTTGGGGAAAAAAGAACCTGGAGATGCAGCTATTATTTCTGCTGTAGTGTGGCAAGGGCTTTGCTGCTGTGAATAATAACAGCCATGTTGATGGGTAGACCTAAATTAAAAGTGAAAGAGGTTATTCATTCATTGCAAAAATCCATCTTAATGTGAAGATGAGGCAGTTTGGGGAGTTTTTTATTTCTATTTTTGCTTTTAGGCCTACTATATACTATTCAGGGCCTTTTTAAAGTTGGAAAACCGTTGATAATATTATCACAGATCAGCAAAGTTTTAAATTATTTCTTTCAGTTCTGTTTTGAATTCTCCTCTTCTACTAGGCAATTACAAACTCAGTGGGGGATTTTCCTTGGTGCAAAGTGCCATATCTGATGCCTAAAAGAAAGTGGTGACTTTTTTCTTCACTTTTTTGCATATATTGGTCAACATTCATTAAAGCATTCCCTTGGTGTAACATCTGAGGTCCTTATGTATTTGGAATTAGGAAGTGTCCTTGGTATTTGAGATAACAGAATGCTAACCAGTGACAAGCATCAACTGATACAGGGACTTAAGGGAGCATATTGGAATGGGCAGGGCTCGGTGGTGAGTGTGTGTCAGTGGAACAAAGTGGTGTCCTGAGCTATTCTGTTTGCTTTGGATGGTTTCATGGCTTCAGGCAACGAGGGCAACGAGGCTGGTGAGGGGTCTGGAGAACAAGTCTTATGAGGAGCGGCTGAGGGAACTGGGGTTGTTTAGCCTGGAGAAAAGGAGGCTGAGGGGAGACCTCATCGCTCTCTACAACTACCTGCAAGGAGGTTGTAGCGAGGTGGGTGTCAGTCTCTTCTCCCAAGTAACTAGCGATAGGACGAGAGGAAATGGCCTCAAGTTGCGCCAGGGGAGGTTTAGACTGGACGTGAGGAAAAATGTCTTTACTGAAAGAGTGGTGAAACATTGGAACAGGCTGCCCAGGGAAGTGGTTGAGTCCCCATCCCTGGAGGTATTTAAAAGACGTGTAGATGAGGCGCTTAGGGACATGGTTTAGTGGGCATGGTGGTGTTGGGTTGATGCTTGGACTCGATGATCTTAGAGGTCTTTTCCAACCTCAATGATTCTATGATTCTATGATTCAGGGACTACTCTGGTACTGATGCCCAATGCACTCCTGTGGCCCGCATATGGTTCACTGAAGTACTACTTCTTTGGAATTCCCCCCTGCCCACAGCCACAGGAATGGGCCATGCTTAAAAAATGTTTCTCAGTTTGCTACCGTCAGGAGGTTTAAAAGCTCCCCTGCTGCCACATAGCCCCCACTTGCAAAGATTAACCTGTGTACTAAGCAACTTTGGCAGCTGTTCAATGAGGAATATAGCTGAGATGAAGTTATATTTATTAAACTCAGATTTTCCCTTTCTACCTTTTCAATGAAGATGACATTCCCATAACAGATCAAGAGAAAGATGGCTGGGGAACTAGCTTATGATTTGCGTGGCTTGGGTTTCTGTCCTGATGCAGGGGGCTTCTTAGGTGGCAAAGGACTCAAGGCACGGATATGTGAACAATCTCTGGAGTCCTGTAGCCACAGAAACATGCACTGTGCCTGAGGTAAATTATTGATTATACCTTGATTATTTAAATCAAACACCCTGGTGCATGAGCAAGTGTAGAAAAAGTTTTCCACTCTACCTACCAAAATGTAATAGTATGACTGACTGCAGGTGTAAAGAGGGAGGGAGTGATTTACCTCTGCTATAAGGTGTGAGTAAGGAGAAAAGAATTTGCTTCCATCTTGAATTATGTAGAAAATAATTAAAGGAAGCCAACTTGCAGAATTGGCTGATTTGCCTGCCTGAAGATATTATTCCAAACATAAATAATGGAGAATGGATCCTGGAATATCCTTGAAATTAGGCCCTACAAAAAGGCCATTTTCTTTCCTTTTTTTTTTTTTCCCCTTTGGAAAAAAGTAATTTTGTTCTCTTTTCTGTATGTAAATGCATATGTGTGTGTTCAGCAGTCCTGATAGATTTACTTTGCTTTCATTGGTGTCATTTCCTGAGGAGCGGAATATGAATTTTGAACTTATTTTGAACTTTGTGTGTTGGTAATTTAGTCAAGAAGCTGAACCATTAAAAAGCTTTCATCTTCCATCATTATGGGTCCTTGAAGCCAGAAGTCTTCACAGCAGCATGCTGAGAATGTCAGAAGGAATCTGTCCTTTAGTCCTTTCCGTGGATGAATAGCTGTGGTGGTCAGGAAAATGCAATCTGAAATCTGGCTAAGGAAATGATAAAGCAAACAAGTAAGAGCTTTATTTTTAAGGAAGAATGGTACTTGGAACACTTAAGGACCTGCAACAAGCAAGAGAAATAAGGCTAATATTATAAAGTGGTAAGATTTTGCATCAGCATTCAATTAAAAAAAAGCTGAAATTCAATAAATGTAATCCTAATATGTCAAGAAGAACAAATACTCTGGGCTTAGTTGTGGCCGGGTTCAGGAGTAGCATCTAAAATTTGAACTAGAAGGTCAATTGTCAATACCAAGCACCTGTAAATAAGATCACATTTTTCTCTTAAGAAAAATTACCCAGTGCCTTATGGCTGTGAGGTACATCTATTTAGTCTTCCCCCCTGACTATTTTAGGTAGAACCAGGCCAGTATTTCTAATGGGCAGAAACATTTCTAGGCACTCTTGGAGTTTTATCATCACGTTTTTATTCCTTACGGAAGGTGGCAAGTGAAACAGAGTTTCCCCATACTAGACAGTGATTCTGAAGGAGAGAAGTGAGGAAACAATGCAGGAAGCTTCAGGTGACTGTGTGACAGGAAAAGCATTTAACATTTTCTGTAAATTCAGGTTAAAAAGTTGGTGCATAGTGATGTGAACAGGTTGGGACAGAATGGAGTGCATGCTGGGTTGAAAGTCAGGGATGCAGTGAGGGCACTGCCAAGTTATGTTAATCAGGTAGAATGTATATTATTGAATGTATTTTATCCTTCCTTTTCTTCATCCCAGCCCAATGTTTGTTAGAGGCCTGTGGTACCTGAAAGTTGGTCTATGTGCAAAATCACAGAAGGAAGTAGATTTAAAGCTCTCCACTAGCAAAAAGTTTCTGGACCGCGATGAGAAATGCAGGGTGATGTGATACTTTGGTGAGTTCAGACCTAGTGCAACACATTCAGGCTGGGGTCTTGTGAAACACAAGGACAGTTGAACCTGAGTGCACCGGGGGAAATCTGTAAGCAAGATGGCAGCAGTGGGTACGTGTCATGGAACGCAAGTCCAAGTAAAAAGAATATCTCTTTGTAATTTTGCCATGTGTTGTGAATGTCTCTTAATGTCCTACGTATTTCCCTTCTCTGCAAGCTTGTGCACAAGTCCAGGACTAGCTAGCTGCCCAGACTGACAGAGTATTTCTTTTATTGAGTCACAGCCATGCTAACAGCAGATCTGAGGACAAACCTTGGCTGCTGCCTGGTAATACTAACAGAAGAAAAGTTTTGGGTTTTTTCTGGGTCAAATTCATTTCCAACAAGTTGATATGAACCCATTTGCACCTACCTTATAGATATGCATTTCACCATTTGTATTTTTGAAATATTGACAGTGAAATTTTGCTAGTGAATGATCTGTGAATGTACTTTGAGATTCCATGAATGTCATAACTATTATTCAATAAGAGGTTTGTATTTAAGCCTGGTAATTGCTCAAATGCTAAAGGCCACAATTATTTATTCTGTAATTCAGGACTGATTGACCAGATAAATCATGTGGTACTGTTTCTACTCCAGGATTAGATGTCTTCCAGATCCACAGAGAGTTTTGTCAATTAGTGCATCAACATTTCTGCCATAAATAGTCATAAAAAAGTGATGGTAGGAATATGCAAAATATTTTTCTTCTCATAGCCATGTCTGGAATAAAATATTGTTTGCAAATTAAACTGTAGAGTTGTTTGGGAGTTTTAATTTACAGGCAAGCAGTTCCAGTAACTTTAAAAAGGCTGGAAGGGATAAAAAACTGAGTTGTTGCTTCACCTTTAAGTGATTACATAGAAACCTGTGTTTCTATAGCTAAAGGTGATTATTTCTGTGGTGTGTGAACTTTAGCTGACAAACAGGCTGCATGCATGTGAATGCCTACGCAGCCATTGATTGTGACACCATTGCAGAGACAAAATAATCTGTGACAGCTAGGTATCTGGAAACAAGAGTCTCAAAGATAAGGCTTTGATACCAATGGCAGAAGGATGTCAATGGATTCTAAGTAGTCCCACAAGACTTGTCAAACATGCCACGTTAAAATTAAAATTTAGTGAATGAGGATAAAACTTTTATGTAGCTTCAATGCCCTGACCTAGATAAAGTTGTTAATTTTTGATTTGTAACTGGGTACAGAATTTTAATCTGCATTAAAAAGAGTAATTTTTCCATTTCTGTGAAAATAAGTGTTTTCTTTAACTACTGCAAATCTTAGACCAAACTCTTGTAACGTGACATAGTAGCACCAAACCTATTCTACCTCAGCACAGAGTTCAAGATTGACATATCCTCTGGACTCTGCCTGTGTAAAACTTGGTTGTTTGCTCTCTCTCTGGACAAAACTGATTGTGAATATATGCGGTTGCAGATGTCTAACAAGCACTATGGGTTTTGGTCTTAAATGGGATTCTTGCTTGCTTATATGAAGACTCAATTTTCCCTCAAGCTCTTGCTTCTCTTCTGTTACTGCCTATTCTCTCCTGCAGTATCACCTTGCCAGGAGGTCCAGTTATATACAGATGTCCCCTGACCTAGTTAACAGTCTTCCAATTACACACCGAACATTACATGTGTTTTGCAAAACCCTGCATCCCTCTGTTTAATTAAAAGGATTATTTTTAAGCGGCGTCTTACCCTAGATTGAGAATGAGGTTGGTCTCATTTACTCTGCAAAGTAAAGCCTCATCGGGTTTGCGCGCACCGCGCAAAACCACAGGCACTGTGTCCAAAGGCTAGTGTTGCTGGTTCATACTGTACGCTGCTGGCAGGGGCGAGGTGCCGCCCGGTGCAGCTGGAGCACGCCTGGGAGCATGAGGCTCGTAGAGAACATGGGCTAGACAGGCTACAAGAGGAAGGAGGTGGCAGGAATGGGACAGCTACAGTGTTGCATTGCCCTCTAGTGACAGGCTGCCTAATTAGGTTGTTTCTCACCACACCTTTTCAAGTTGTGCCAAACGTTGCCTCCATTGGATTTCTAGACATCCAGGCAGGGGTAACACAGCATTACGGAGTAACGACGTGGCTCTGAAAATGGACTCCAGGAGTCCCTAAGCTGAGGTTTGGCTGTGTAGAGCCACTGAAGAAACTCAGGCCCGTCGTAAGCTTCACGTTGTTGGTTTCCAGACCACAGAAACGTCTGTTTCCTACCTGCCAACATCACAAATTCAGTCTGCCAGGAAGAAGGCGATTTGCCTCCTCTGTGCCCGTCCCACCATTAATACATATTTTTGAAAGCAAACCTGAGTTTCCAGTCAAAGCCTGTCCAACAGCAGTTACAACTGTGTTCTCGCCTACAGAATAGTAGTTAATGAAAATACCAGATTTTGGTGGTATGGCCAATAACAACTTTTTTTTTCTTTTTGTTAATTAAAAGTGAGGAAGTTGGATGTGATATCACTAGCGATTCACAAACATCTAGTAGCAAGAAGGGATTTATAGTTCCACATATGGAGGAAAATGGCAATTTAAAGTGGCCATCAAGCCAAAGTTTTTACAAAATCAGTCAGGTTACGTTTAAAAAAATTACCTTATTTTTTGCTTACTTTCATAATGTCTTTGAATTGTGGACATTTCTTGACAGCTTCTTAAGCTATATGATATAATTTCAGACAATTAGAGAGCTGGTCAAAGGAAAAAGATTGATTTTATGATGACTTTTTGAAGGTTATAAATCTATTTTTGTTCCATACTGGGACAAAATCACAACCTTATAATTCTGTTACGTGAAAATGTTTGAATCAAAATGTCAGTTTTCAAATTGAGAAAGGAAGTGTTTTGATTCCTTTTTCTCTCCTTTGTTTTCCTTCTGAAATTTGTATGGACCCTCTTTAAAATGTCATTGAAATGAACGCTTCTCTGCAAAACATTTTAGACTTACCAAAAAATAGTCTGACCTACTTGACCTACTAATCTACATGGCTATTTCTCTGTTCAAAAATCCTGCTAAAGAAAAGGCTCATTTTATAATCACTGTTTACATTTTCTTATTTGTGACTAGCTTTTTTCTCTCAATCTTTCCAGGTTTGTGCCTGAAGTTTCAAAAACTGAGTCCTCCACACTTTGGGAGTAACACAAACACGCAATGAAATCGTAGTCCCATTGCAGTCAGTGGCAAATCCATGCTTCATTGAATCACAAATTTCAGCAGCAATGGTATCCCAAAGGGCATTAAATCTTTGGTCCATTATTTGCATTTGGTATTTGGTTGATGTTGTCCTGAACTCATCCTGCAGACTATTTTACCTTACCTTCTCTTATAGCATAGCAGCTCAGTAAGACCTTGTTACTTTCTTAGTAGTGAACTACTTCCCAGTGTGCCAGGCTGAAACTTCTTGCTTTCAGACAAACTACCTGGGGGAAGAACCTCTACATAAGAGGTAAAATTTTGATTTATCCATCCTTGCAGTAGCATTACTGGAAGAGGAACTTTTTCAGGTAGTCTACTTATGACTGAGATGGAAAGGAGTGAGCATGATTGGAGCCTTAAGTAACAAATAAGCAAACTCAGGATCTGGAGCAATTCAGTTGCAGAAAAAAGCAAGAAAAGAATAATACCCGTGTGCCAGCTCTACCTTTCACCTCTGGCTTTGTCTGTCCTTTCTAGTTCCACTGATTGCAGAAAGCACTCCTCTGAGCATGCGGAGGTGATACTCAGTTGTTTCAAACCGAAGTTATGGGAACCATTTGGTTTTATGTTTTAATTATGAAGACACATAATTTTAAAGCTGTTTCTATTGCTTATGTATTTCTGTTTGGTCATTAATTTCCCAGCTCCAAAATAATACATTTAATTGGATGAAATCCATTTACTCTGGCCAGATGTGCATGTGACATATTTTTATGTGTCTGTAGTACTCGAAAGATAAATAGAAAAGTACCCAAGGTTGGGAAAATTCTCCTAGCTAAACTATTTTTAGTAGCCTTCAGTTTTTCCTTAGAAGACTACTGGGACACTGAGAGCATTTTGCATATGTTAACATTTAGCTCCATCTGAAGTACTGTTTTAAAGGACTGGCATTGTCTTTCCAATAATTTCTTCACTCTGTTGCTCTTTACCTGCATGCTATGGCCCTCCATTGGCAGTACTGAAAAATAGTCAACCTCTTTTCCTAATATCTAGCTCAAAATACCCAGAGAAACTACTGCTTAATTTTTTTTGTGGTTAAATTCTTCTTTTAACATGCAAGGATTAAGCTTTGTAAAGTCAGAATCAGAAAGAGGAACGCGTTGCCACAGGTATGGTGACTGTGGATATTGTCATGTCACTGATGGGCACATATAATACATTTGAATCAGACCACCCCCTTTGCAACACTCAGAGTAGAGAGGCCAGTGTCTGAAAACCAGGGATGCCCATCCAGCACGCCACAGTTCACAAAGTGTGCCCACCCTGCAGTGATGGGTAGTGAACATATGCTGAGGCTGCGTGACTGGCTTTTCATCATAAGCAGCAGCAGGTAGTTTAAAGCTACCTCAGATTTGCTCATGACGCAGCCAAAAACCTAGTGACTGCAAAGTAGCCGTACCCCTAGTGGGATTCTGGTCAGAAAGGTGGAAAAAATGTGTGAGGAACTGCAGTCCTAATGCCTATAAATTATAGGTTAATAAACTATAGGTTAACACTTATCCTACACAAGTTGTTAGTGCCTATACCTGTACCAACTCTTCTGTGGGGAATAAATTGTCAAGTCCTTATTCTGTTTTCATTTGGTCCTTACTGGAGCCTTTAAAGCTTTGCTTGACTCTAAGGGTGGGGTAAGGGCAGCCTTAGCTCTCCCTGTTTCCAACCAAGTACTTTTTTCCTCCATCAGTGCAAAAACTCAGCTTATTAGGAAGGTCTGTCTTGCAGCAGCGTCTGAATGTACAAATTTGCTCACAATCACAGCTGGAGTGGCTTATAGAGGAGACAGGTCATGCTGGGATCTTTCACTTTGGTACCAATTAAATTCTTCTGTGAAAGCAGAGGAGGAAATAAGAGTTTGTGGTTTAAAGTCAATAGAAGCTGCAGAGCACAGAGCAACTTGTCTTTTCATATGCTGTTCTTTGTAGATACAATTTTGTTAAGAAGTCAAACTCATGCCTAGCCCTAGGGCTCAGTTGCCCATCTGTACTGTCAAATCCATCCAACTAAGAGAAGATCATCTGAAAATAAGGCCCGAGAATATTCTGAAGAAAGTGCTATTAGGGTAAGCTGTGGCAAGTCTTTGTAGTGATCAAACTGGAACCTCTTAATATGTGATGTTTTAAAAAAATAAAATGAGATGTACTTCATGGGCTTTTTAAACCTTGCTGCTTAAGGTAACAGAGGACATGCTGGACCTCAGTGAGACTTGGCACAATGATCCTTGAAACTTCCAAAAAATGTTAGAAATACAATGATACAGAAATACTAATGAGCTGGTGGTGAACTTGCTGAACAATTTGGCTATTCAGGACATATGGTTTCTTAGGACTTTCATAGCATGTCCTGAAACTAATTATAAAACATGACATTGGAATCAGTATGGACTCAGAACAGCTAATCTGTTAAAATTTTTACTCAGAGTTAATAGATGCCGAAGCCTGGTTTATCATTTCCCTTCCTTTTGCCCACAAGCACAGGTAAAATTTGCCCGCTTTGACTGTGGGTGTGCTTTGAATTCTTAGGCTCATTCTAAACCTCAAGAAAAGCTGAAAAATTAGTTGAAGCTCAAGACAAGAACCTCATCAAGTCATATCTAAAATAAAAGCTTAAGTTTTTTTGCATGATTGACAATTTGCGATATTGTACTAGATCATGCTAGTTACCACTTAATTTTCTGCAGTGACATGGAAAACTGATTTTTCAAATAGCTTTGCTACCAAATTAGTGACTAGTTTCAGATCAAGAGAAGGAATCTGACTATTCACCTGAATGTTTCACAGAAATTGGCCTTGTTTGCTTTTTACTGTTAGCAAATGTTGCTTCAAGCGAAAGTGCAGGCAGTGCCATACATAGTCGAGTGGCATTTTGGCTGGATTAGATTTTGTTTAGTTCAGACTTTTTCTGCCATGGAGTATGAATGTGAAGCGTGAGCTCACATGTGTGATATTTACACCACCTGAAGTTAGAATTAGTGGATATTTGCTGTAGAAGTAGTTCCCAATGGAGAATTGACAGAACAATGTATGACTCATTTGATCAATCACAGCTAGCCAATACAACTAAAACAATAAATATTGAACACTTCATAGAATAGCTCGTGATGCATCTGGAGATAATCTCCCTCCTTGATAATTGTTTGGATAATTGTGTTGTATAATTGTTTCAGGTAATTATCTGAGTAATGAACATATTTAGAGAAACTGTAGTCTTCTCTTACTGTATAATGAACATAAAAGTTACCAATTAATATGATAATCTGTTGGTTTTGGTCAGTGAGTCATTTATTTTAAACTGCAGTGGAGGAAAATTCTCTTTTTGAATTAAACTGCTGTAGCAAATTTGGTGCACAAGCACTCACATTTGAACCCCTGCTGCCCTGTTTTCTGTTTTCTTTACCTTTAATTTTCCATGGAGGAGTTTAAGGCAAATGGGCAGTTGTGCTTTATGGTTAAATGGCAGTGCAGTCTCTGCAGTAATGTCAGCTTTATAGAGGCATGCGCTCAGCAGAGGTCCAGACTTCGTGCTTCGTCTCTCCTTTGTGTGAGGATTTTGATTTTGCTGTAATTGTTTTGGAATTAGATTGTGCTGTGGAATGAGTCATCTCCATAGACCATGGGCATCTTTGCAGTTTCTTTTCTCAAATAATAGCCTCACTGTTTGCCTTTTTTAGCTCGTGCTGATCATTGCTGTGGGGTGACAAGAGGTAAAGTAGCTGTGTGGTGCTGCTGCCAGTTACCCTGGAGGAGCACAGGAGGAGGGAAAGCTAGAAGCCCCTGTTCTGAGATGTATACCAAGGTTCCCCCCCAAAGCTCTGCTTGGTGCAGTTTGCTGGGTTAAAATTGAAGTCAATGGAATCTTAGCTGAGTAAAAATAAATGCAGGAAAAAGCCACAGGGTTGACTTTGAAAAAGCCTTCAGAGTTTAGTCTAAAGTCTCTCTCTGCCATGTGTAAAAATGAATGTACAAGAAGGATGAAGGAAAGTAGCTGGGCAACTATCCTGTTTTTGCACAGCTTAAAAGACATGGTGTCTGTCTAATTCTCCAATTTACTAGAGTGGGGAGACTTCTCTGCAGTGGTTCAGCTGAAGTGGATTCATTTTCTGGCATTACGAAGCCACTGATGCATGGTTTGTTTGGTCCACACTAGTCAACACCATTTGGTTCGCTTGAAATAAAAAAGCGCTGTTCGTCAGCCACTAAGAGTACAATCCAAATCACTTGTTCACAGGAATCTTTTCTATGGCTCTTCAGGCTATGTGCTCATACAAGGGGCAGGTGGTCAGTGAGGACATGAGTGCGAGAGAGGGAGATGCTCTCCTCTCAGTGCTGACTCAGCAGCTGCAGGTGTAAGGCCAGCCAGGCTGGAGTCGTGTCTGCTCCCTCCCATCTTCGTGGTGTCTCCTCGCCTCTGTGCAACACTGAATGGAAAACCCTGCCCGACTCTCGCAAGCTGCCTGGGGCTGACATCCCTTTGCTGTGCGTTGCCCTCCATCAGCAGAAGCTCCTGGTCCTGCGACAGCTGGTGGCTCACAGAAATCTCCGTCTTGGAGTGCAAGGAGCAGGATACGTCCTGCCTCGGCTCAGGAGGATGGGAGATGGGAGCACACCTGCTGCCTTCCCCCTTGCTCTGTGCCAGGGATGGTACCCGTCTGGCACAAAAGTGACTGATGTTGAAAGAAGGTAGCACCCTCTGGCTGCTACCTCCTGCATGAAACATGCAGTGCCGTTGTTTCACAAGCACAGTGCCGGCTTTTGTCACCTAACAGTGTCACTGGGGTCCCCTATTGCTGTGCGGCACAGTGGTATACCACCTTGCACTGCAAAGTCACAACATGAATTAGCTGGGTATACGCGTACCTAGAGATTTGGCATATTTGGATGGTAACGGTTTCCTGGCTTGGTTAAAAAAATAAGAAAAGGCAATCTTATGGCACCGTGTGTGCTGAAGCATTAAATACAACCATTTTTCCAGTAATATGAATAACTAAATTACTATTGCCACATATTTATTTACTGTTCTTTATGCTCTCTGAACAGCTAAGTTTTTCCAGAAGAAAAGGTTTTAACAGAGAAGGTAATCTAAGCACTGTGAGAAATAATTATATTCTTCTGTGTTACTGCTAAGCTAAGCAGGTTTTAATTGTGTTTGGTTCTTTTAAATTTGCAATGTATTGAGAGTATTGATTCCCTCTTTTTGTAGGTATATATTTGTATGTGGGTATTGTGATACCCACCCAGTAGAAGTTTAGTTGCTAAACAAGCTAAAATCAACCTGTGACTTCATGGAAGTTTAATACATTTACAATTTAATTCAGTTAATATGCACTCGGAGTCCTTTGTGCTTTGATCCCTGCTGGCATCATCCACTTCTAATAGCAGGGCAGTTGACTGAGCTATTGATGAATGATGGGCACAGTGGGACATCTGAGGATTTATATATAAAAATCCCTACTCTAGTTGCTGGCTCAGTTCTTAACATGACGGGTTGTTACACATCTCAGAAACTGAATACAATTTTGAACCAATGGAGGCCTGTTAATGCTTGAGCCTCAGAAAAGAGTTGAGGAAACACAACTACCAGAATGGAAATCAAAACAGTAAAGTACCAAAAAGCTCTCTAGTTCATATTTTAGAGGAAAATGTGAGTATCCGGGGATGTGAAGGAGGAATGCTGAGAGAAAGGAGACATGTCCATGTAAAGCCTATTTAAAAATATCTAGCATTCACATAATGTAACTATGGAACTATAACTGAAGTACACTACCCTCTGTAATACTACTTTGGACATTGCTCCAAGGTGCTGGGGAAAACATGGAAAATTATTGAACGGAAGGACTCAGGACCAGTGTTCTGGCCTTTCTCCTGAAAGTGGAGGGCTCTTTGTGAGCAGCCACACCTCCACACCCAGGTATCTCACTTCTGAGAGGGCTTCAGAGCCCAACTGAGGGAGGAAGCCAGGTGGGCTTTTCCAGAGCTTCTTCCAAGGAGACCTTGGAGAAAATTTGCTGTTCTGTGAGGTGGAGGCTAAACTAACTTGTTTGAATTCCAGCTCTGTGTTGTGGATACCAAGGAGTATCCTGTACGGCTGTGTGTCCATTTGATAGCTGTTTCAGAGGGAGCCAGTGCCTCTGGAAATGCTACAGTGACCACTAAAAGCTGGTGGTTACTGAAAGGGCTGAGAAGTTTTGACAAAAGTGGCTTTCTTCAAGTTCCAGAGAACTGGTACTGAGTTCCCAAAGATGACAGCTCCCTTCGTCTTCCCCTGAGGAAGACAAATCATGTGCTTGACCCTTCCGCTCCTTGCAAAAGTACACAGAAAAATAATTGGATTGACAGTGTGGTATTCCTTCCTTCCTGTACTGATAGGATAATATGAAACCCTCAGAAGCATTCTGATAACATTCAGTAAAGCTAATTTAATAGTAATTGAATTCTTGAAAGTTCTCATTAGGATGCTAAAAGCAAGCATCTGTGTAATATGAGTATGGTCAGCTTCACAATGGAGCATGGGGAACTGATGTTGAAGCTGCCTGTTCTTCATACAAACAAGGCTGTATTTATTTAGCTTCTTAGTGACTTAATGCAAATATATTTGGAAGGATTGCACTGGGGGAAAGAAGAGAGAGAGAGAGAAAAAATGTTCACATTGTTTTCTTTGCCAGAAATCTAATGGTGTATGTGCAGCTGTATATATTCTCAGTCATATACTAGGCCTGATCAAAAGGTATTGTACTCCCTCTAGCTTAAATTCAGCTGCTTTATGTTGTGCTGCTGGTATTGTTCCAGTTCATCATATGCTTAGATGACTCATAGTGCATGCATTGTGGTATTTAACATAATATGTTTTCCTCTTTTTAAATTAGTCTGCAGTGTATGATGTGAAGTACAATTCACAATTAGCATTTCAGCACTATTAAATTCAGCTTGAAGTGTTTTGATGGAAACAGCAATCTGTTTTATTCTTCAGATTTCCCTAAACAAAGCAAGTGTATCAATAGCTAATAGTGTATATTATACAGTATTAACTGGTGTCTTTCAAATACAATAATATTTAAGAATTGCTCTTTCATAAGCCACTAGCAGTCATAGAACCCAGTCTCACCTCTTCTAACAGTATTGAATTATAGCGGGTTTGATTTGCTTTTGGTTCATCCCCATCACTTCTGTCAAGTGCCAAGAAGTGGGGCCACATGTCTGTCTGGAGATGCTTGGTCATAACCTACAACAATCAGTTGACAGAAAACTAAGTGGGCTGACTGACGTGGTGCTGGATTGCTTTTGTAAGTGAGATAGCCAGAGTTGTTGGCATGTCCATGTTGATTGTGAAGCCCTTCCATATTTGGCATTTAAAGTGATGATCTCTGGCAAGGTCTCAGGGGCAGAAGAAACCCCAGCTGCAAGAGGTGAAGAGAAAACTGATAGTACATGTACATGTCTTAAATGGATGCAAACTGTGTTGAAAAAAGGAGGCATGGCTCTGAAAAATGCTACAAATAGAAGGAATGGAGGAGATGCATGGGATAGGAAACCAAAAGAAAAATGAAGCAGAGGGAGGGTCAGGTGAAACAGTGAGGAAGAGGAAAAGAGCAATGATCTGATTGACCATCCCTCAAAAGCAACATGAAAGTCAAATGGAGGGGACACTGGGGGGTCATCAAATGGAGGACAGAGGTTAGCAGGACATTGCTCTCCCTCATTAGCACCACCATGTGCGGTGATGTTAATGCAGCAATATGTCTGATTTGTGAGCAGCCACACCTCCACACCCAGGTATCTCACTTCTGAGAGGGCTTCAGAGCCCAACTGAGGGAGGAAGCCAGGTGGGCTTTTCCAGAGCTTCTTCCAAGGAGACCTTGGAGAAAATTTGCTGTTCTGTGAGGTGGAGGCTAAACTAACTTGTTTGAATTCCAGCTCTGTGTTGTGGATACCAAGGATTATCCTGTACGGCTGTGTGTCCATTTGATAGCTGTTTCAGAGGGAGCCAGTGCCTCTGGAAATGCTAC
Source organism: Aptenodytes forsteri (assembly GCF_000699145.1). Lineage (NCBI taxonomy): Eukaryota > Metazoa > Chordata > Aves > Sphenisciformes > Spheniscidae > Aptenodytes > Aptenodytes forsteri. The sequence goes on along the minus strand of NW_008795041.1, from coordinate 3,955,084 downwards.
AGTGACCACTAAAAGCTGGTGGTTACTGAAAGGGCTGAGAAGTTTTGACAAAAGTGGCTTTCTTCAAGTTCCAGAGAACTGGTACTGAGTTCCCAAAGATGACAGCTCCCTTCGTCTTCCCCTGAGGAAGACAAATCATGTGCTTGACCCTTCCGCTCCTTGCAAAAGTACACAGAAAAATAATTGGATTGACAGTGTGGTATTCCTTCCTTCCTGTACTGATAGGATAATATGAAACCCTCAGAAGCATTCTGATAACATTCAGTGAAGCTAATTTAATAGTAATTGAATTCTTGAAAGTTCTCATTAGGATGCTAAAAGCAAGCATCTGTGTAATATGAGTATGGTCAGCTTCACAATGGAGCATGGGGAACTGATGTTGAAGCTGCCTGTTCTTCATACAAACAAGGCTGTATTTATTTAGCTTCTTAGTGACTTAATGCAAATATATTTGGAAGGATTGCACTGGGGGAAAGAAGAGAGAGAGAGAGAGAAAAAATGTTCACATTGTTTTCTTTGCCAGAAATCTAATGGTGTATGTGCAGCTGTATATATTCTCAGTCATATACTAGGCCTGATCAAAAGGTATTGTACTCCCTCTAGCTTAAATTCAGCTGCTTTATGTTGTGCTGCTGGTATTGTTCCAGTTCATCATATGCTTAGATGACTCATAGTGCATGCATTGTGGTATTTAACATAATATGTTTTCCTCTTTTTAAATTAGTCTGCAGTGTATGATGTGAAGTACAATTCACAATTAGCATTTCAGCACTATTAAATTCAGCTTGAAGTGTTTTGATGGAAACAGCAATCTGTTTTATTCTTCAGATTTCCCTAAACAAAGCAAGTGTATCAATAGCTAATAGTGTATATTATACAGTATTAACTGGTGTCTTTCAAATACAATAATATTTAAGAATTGCTCTTTCATAAGCCACTAGCAGTCATAGAACCCAGTCTCACCTCTTCTAACAGTATTGAATTATAGCGGGTTTGATTTGCTTTTGGTTCATCCCCATCACTTCTGTCAAGTGCCAAGAAGTGGGGCCACATGTCTGTCTGGAGATGCTTGGTCATAACCTACAACAATCAGTTGACAGAAAACTAAGTGGGCTGACTGACGTGGTGCTGGATTGCTTTTGTAAGTGAGATAGCCAGAGTTGTTGGCATGTCCATGTTGATTGTGAAGCCCTTCCATATTTGGCATTTAAAGTGATGATCTCTGGCAAGGTCTCAGGGGCAGAAGAAACCCCAGCTGCAAGAGCTGAAGAGAAAACTGATAGTACATGTACACGTTTTAAATGGATGCAAACTGTGTTGAAAAAAGGAGGCATGGCTCTGAAAAATGCTACAAATAGAAGGAATGGAGGAGATGCATGGGATAGGAAACCAAAAGAAAAATGAAGCAGAGGGAGGGTCAGGTGAAACAGTGAGGAAGAGGAAAAGAGCAATGATCTGATTGACCATCCCTCAAAAGCAACATGAAAGTCAAATGGAGGGGACACTGGGGGGTCATCAAATGGAGGACAGAGGTTAGCAGGACATTGCTCTCCCTCATTAACACCACCATGTGCGGTGATGTTAATGCAGCAATATGCTGCAGTCGTGCTGACAGGGCTGTCTGATGGTCACACATCCCATATGGAAAATCCCTCTCCCATCTAAGATGGTGATCATCACAATAGGTGTGATGCCTTGTGGAAATTTTGGACTAACCAAGCCTATGTGGATCTTCTGGTAGAATTTGCAAAGTATTAAATCCTAGTATATCTTTTTGTCATCTGCTGACCAAATATATGGGACATAACAGGCAGACTGCAGGCTATTCAGTTGAGCTGTGTCTGCCACCTCGACTGGGGGTTCTTCGCTCCAAGCCAAGATCCCTCTACCTATGAGGTTTCTGATGGTTGCAATCAAGCAGTTCAATCAAACAGTGCTTAAATCTGTGCTGATGGAGTTTTCGTCACCCTCCAGAAAAATTTATTCTACTGGCTTAACCAACACCGAAAACTTCCCAAAGCCCTTTGCTGCAATCTAAACTCTTAGTATTGCATCTGATTCATAGAGAATGTATTTTCTTTTGTGCCTTGCAAGCATTCTTCTCCAGATAAAATAATTCTAATCCTTTCAATTTTTCTTCAGAGACCAAATCTCTTAGACTTTACTCAGCATTCTCCTCTGGGTTCTCTTTTGCTAGTCTACATCTTTCTTGAAAGGTGATACCCAACATCTGACACATCAGACCTGCTGAGACTCCATGGCTGGTGAAAAAAGTGGGAAAGAGGATTATTTCATACCTCTTAGAGTTTATATTCTTGTTTGTATATCCCAGTATAAGGAGCACTAATTTCCACAGCAGTAGACCATTGCTGATTCATTTTCTGTTTGCATCCCCTGGATCTTTTCCGGCATGGCTTCTGCCATGGTTGGTTGTTTCCCATGTTATATTTCTGTACACTAGTCTAGAGCTAGAATTTTTGCTTATTGAATTGCCTTTTTCCAGACTATTTCTCCAGTTTGTCAAGAACATCTTGCATTTTAATGTCTCCCAGTGTTTGCAGTCCTGCACATCCTTGTCACCTAACAAAGCATGACCTCTGTTACAACGTTTGGGTTATCAAGAAAATGTTGAATGTACAAGGCCCCTGTAGTACTGACCAGTGAGGAACCCTACTTGGAATCTAATTCACTTGCTCTGAGACCTCTCTGAACCAGAGAACCAGTGAACCAGAGCAAACCAAAGGGGAGAGAGAAAAGATTCACTTTTGATCCTAACTAAAGCAATAATGTAATTGCATGCAAATAAAATTGTAAGAAAGGGAAAGAGATAACAAGAAAGAGGAAATTATTGTCTAAGTGGTAGGATGTAGTTTTGCTTTCCAGTAGTTTTAGCAGCAAAAAGAGGTTGTGACTCCATCCTCTGTCTTTTCTTCATTTGCTTTTAATTTTGTCCTTATAATTCCTTTTGACTATAATGTTCCATGTTTCCTATCAAGCAGTTCAGTCAGAAGGAATTGGCAGACTTAGAGATTCCATAACAAAATCTGTTTCCTAGCTCTAACTTTCAGCTAATAATCAACGAGCCCTGAATAGGATCTTCAGATCTTCAAATGATCGTGAAGGTCTTTGCATATTAGGAACTTGAGTTTCTGCAAAGTATTTTTTGATGTCTTGCAACCAGGTAAATGCAATAATAGAGCTCATTTCGTCCATTTATGAGATCGACTTGGAGCCAGAATTCATTAAAAAGACAACAGGAGACATGAGTTACCAACACTTAGTATGACAATTAAAACCCTATGATGACTCAAACATAAAGTATCAAAAGCAGCTATCACAGCCTTGAAGCAGAGAAAAGATCAAATTGCTCAGAAAGCAGACAATAAATTAAAATTGATGTCATTGCCTGGAAGAACTGGGTATACTAAGTGGTATATGAACAAAGAGTGAATGTTCTTTACCTGCATTGTGTAAGTCACAGATGAAAACCTGCTGCAGTTCAGAACATCTTTGAGGTATATAGGCTCCCTGCTCTTCCCCTACTTGATTTTGCTTTAGATCCAACCCCTTCAGAGGATTCTTGTGGTTTGTTTAATGTATTATGGATGCTTTCCTCTTAATGGCTAAAGCCTGTGTCTAGCTCCCTGTGGACTGGGGAACCTCCAAGGATCTGGCTGAGGAAGAATTTGCCCTTTCTGTTTGATGATTGTACAGTCTGATACAATGAGAAGCATATGAAAACTCTCAGTTTAAAACTAATTGTTTGTTATTAGTAGTAAATAATATCAATTTACTAATAGCATAAACAGGATGAGGCAGTTCTGTGTGTCTCAAAAATAGAAATATGTCAACAATTTGAAAAGCAAACAACCAGCAAACTTGCATTACTGTTCCAGTCACCTTGGCCTTCTACCCTTATTATTCTTCCAGTAATGTCCTGTGAAGCTTTTCTTCCTTGTCCCTCTCCTGCAGTGTCAGATAGTCTTTTGGGTAGAATCTCGCTAAAGTACTCTGAGCCTTCAAAAAATCAGGTGTTTTTGTCCATGCTAACGATTTGGCCTCCATCTATCACCGTGGAGAGAGGGTGGCACCTCTGCAGGGCAATTTAAAGGCACATAAGATGAATGAATTGCTGCCTGGAGGTGCGTGTGGCTTTCCCATCCCCTTCTCCGGGTTAGAAGAGACTGAGCCTGTACTCGCTGCGTGCCTCTGATCTCCACCTCACCCTGCAAGCTGTTCACCTTTCTCTGTTCAGTAGCTCCCAGCTTTCATGTTGGCTGATTCTGAGATCCAAAGCTTGAGATCCAAAGCCTTTTCGCTTTTAAAGGCTGCCAAATGATTGCATTACCCTCATGTTGAAAAAACAAGGGGGAAAAAACCCAAAGAAATTATACCCCTCATACTGCAAAAGTCTTGCACATCTGATGATATATGTATATATAGTAACAGCATAGTAAACAATATATATAAAGTAAGTATAAAAAGACTAAATAAATAATAAAATAGTATATAATAGAGAATATAATATATGTATAGAATATGTACAGACTTTATATAATATATATATAGAATAAAAAGTATAAAATGTTTTCCCTCAGCTCTGAGGCTGCATTTCATTTGGGGCATTAATTTTCTGGAATTATCTGAGCTGATACTTACACTGTCATTTGCAAAATGGCTTTGCTGTTACAGCAATTTCAGTGGAGAGGCATTAGTTTGTCTCATAATCTGCATACTCTGTGTGTGTGAGCATTACAGAGCACATAGGTGAATAGGGGAGCTATTAAATATTCTTTCTGATATAAATCAAATAAAAATTAAAACCTGAGGTAAGAGTGTTTCTTTGCCTGAGCACTCCAGGTCTCGGGCTGAGTGCCTCTGGTTATGTTGTCTCATGCTGGAACTTGGCTTGGGAAAACTTTGTCTCCCAGTTTAACATTTCTTTGCCTCCTAAAGGAGGCATCCTACTGACCACTAGGCATCAAGCATGTTTTATATCCATCCTCCAAAGCAGCAAGGTTGTCAGGTCTTTACTTTACAAGGTTGTCTTTACTTACAGCTAGTAAAGAAAAACTGCTTGTAGTGAATCCTTTGGAGCTAACCCCTTTGCCCCCTCCGCCCCTGCAGAAACCCCCAGTCCATTCTCCTTAGCTTCCTCACCTGTGATCTCCTTTATCATGATATTAAACAACATATTGTCCGAGCTCTGACTGCTCCAAGCAGTGTTTTACGACAGTCTGCGGTACGACCATTTCCTTTGTTTCACTAATCCAGTGTACTGCAATCCACAATTTTTAATATTGGGTGGGTAAGTGCACATAACACAGCGCATAATATTCTAATTTTGAGATTTATCGGCTTCATCACCCATTTTTTGGACTTTCTCTTAGTGTTTGGACTAATTCTGCATGTATGAATAGAGGCTAAGTGGATGGTTTTTATTTTTTGAGCCCTTGCTTGGTTTAATCCCTTGCTAAAAGTGATATTCTTTTTCCTGTTTTTCCTGGTTGATACAAAACTGAACATAAGCAGGGACTCTGCAGACTTTTAGTTCCCCAAACTGATTTCTGAATAAAGACCTGTCTGCAAGATACAAAACACCTTGACTGTTTTTTCTTCCTGTTTTGCTTGTTTCGTAATGGTCACACTTAAAGTCTTGGTGCATAATCTGACTTTTTCCTTCCCATAATGTGCTGCTGCAATAGCCCCTGACTAAAAGCATCTTTTTTGTTCACCTTAGAGCATATTTGTGTGACTATTCCTTCATTGCTTCCACTTCCTGATGACTTCTTAAGTGCATTCATTGCCTTCCTCTTTCTATATCTGCTACCCCTGACATTTAATGCTCTTCATTCTGTAATATTAGCTTATCTGCTTACTGGGTTTTCAATGTATACAGTGTGCAGGACACACAGTTTGCACTTAATTTCTGGCTTTTAACAATCTGTCAGCTCCAACAAGCTGTTCTTTGCCTATGTGGATTTTGGTTTGATTTGTTCTGATGAAATTCTCAACCCTTTAAAAGTTGTACAATGGACTGGTAACAAAGTGACATTATTTTCTCAGTTGTGGAAGTAAGAACTAGAGAGTTTTCTGAAATAAAAGTTTCTCATTGGAAAAAGCATTTCTATTTATAAATAGTAAAACTTTGTGAAAAATATCACTTTCAATAAAATCTAATTAAGGAAAAATGATGAAAATGTCTTTTTCACTCTTATCCATAATGAAATGTTGCAGTTTCTCATTTAAAAATACTTCTCATTTTCACAATCTATAGTCTAACTGAACACAATATTAAATCAAAATCTGAACAAAAATATTCATTTTTTGAAATGGAACATTTTAGTTTATCAAATTATTTTTGTTTTATTAAATTTCCTTACAAAATAAAATTCAGCTTTTCCTTTTGTCCCTATTCATAATGAAAACAAATCTGGTGTTTTCCAGCAGAACAGTAAGTCTGTGTTCAGACCAGCATGCACTGACTTTATTTGCTTAGCATTGTAGGTTAATTTTATCTGTCAAGCTATGTGGAGTAGATTCAACATAAAAATGGTCACTGTTTTTAGATATATATGTCAGCATTTGGAAGGAGGGAGAAATTCTGCCCATAGCTCTGGTCTTCTGGGTTAGTACCTCCTGACTTTGTGGTTAGCTGAGTGTCTCTAGTGTATTGAAAGTTACTTTGATGGTTTTTTGCTGCTCATTATGTTCAATCTATTGCTTCTTTTATTTATATTTTCATAGTTTACATAGCTGCACGAAAGCCAATTTTTATTCAACTTTCTGTTATTTTTCTGTAACTGATTATGCAAGATGCAAGAAAGGCAATTTTTATTCAACTTTCTGTTTTTTTTCTGTAACTGATTATGGAAAGCAATTTATAAGTGGTCATACCAAATTTCCTTTTGAATTAAGTTTTAGCAATCTCCTTGGTGAAAAAGAAATTAACAACGGAGGGAGATATGTGATGAGAACCAGAGAACGTAATGTGCAGCTTGACAAAAACCACTGATTTTTGGAGACATAGTTAAAAATTACAGTACTTGGAGGGTCTGAAAATGGAAGAAAAAGGTGATTTATTTAATGCAGTAGATGAATGTGTCTTCCATTCTTAGTAATTAAAGGCCTGGCCCGTTGAAACCATTTTTTTAAGCCTACATATTACAGCAGGAGGATATTACATAATGTCAGCCATGACATTATGGGAGTTGTTATGACACGTCAAAAAGAAACTGGGGCTCTTAGTGATGTATTGCCTCATGTTTGTCTTCACAGTTTCCTACTTTTCAATTTTACATATCCACTTGAAATTTACATCTTCATTTTTATGTAAGTCTTGCTTGTAATAAGGGATTCAGGACTTTCAGTGGAAAGCAGGAATCTAGTTCTGGCCAAAATAAAGCTGACATCAAACCCTCTATCTCTCTTCTCTGTTTCTGGAGTTTACTTCAAATACTAGAAAGTAAGATATCAGTCAAACGCAATGAACACAGATGACCATGAATCTAATAAAAGAAAAATTATAAACCCTTCACTGGAAAGATGTAAACCTAGCTTTGAGAAAGGATTAAGAAAACTGCCCTTAAAAGAACAGTCCTGTGTGGTAAGCCCTGAACCAAAAGACCTGTAATAGTTTCTGTTTTCATCGCTACTTTCAAAACTATTATTGTTTTAGACATCGGGAGCCTAGTGCTGCCATTCAAATCACTGCGCCAGAGCCTGTGCCTTCCACACCTCCATACTTCTGGTACAATTATGAATCCCCCATTTTACTTGTTTATATTGAAAACGTCTTGCACATTTCCACCAGAATCCACAGTTGGGTGGAATTCAAGGTTTAGTTGTTTTGGCATTTGTCATTAGCTAGGCAAATTGAAAACCCTCACTATAAGGCATAGAGGTATCAAAGATTTTGCTAAAGTTCATCCTTATAAAACACCGTCTATTAAGATGAAGTCACTGAATCCTTCCAGGCTATTTCCCACTGTTTTTAGTGTGAATGTTCTTAGACCGATGCTTGGAAAATGAATGTGCAAACTGAAACAAGAATATTTATCTTCAGCTTTTGCTTTGTCTTTGTATTACATCCCTCTGGTGGTGCCTTTCAGGAAGCTATCTGGGGAGACGTTCTTTTCCCTCCTGATTCTTTCTCATTAATATCTTCAGTTATGAAAACTGCTAATTCGCAGAGTGCGTGGTTTTTAAAAAGAGTGGCACTGGGATAACTGGAAGTCATTGGCAATGAGTATCCAGAGAACTCTGGCCACGCTGCAATTGCATGGCTGTGCAAAGTGTTGATTGACAGGAAAATAATGCTTGCTAAAGGATAGTCTGGTCTTCAAAGAGAATTATGTTTACTCAGATAAACATGATTTTCAGAAGCAAGAGCAATCAAAAGCCTTTCATTTTGAACATTTATTGTGGAGATATTCTTTATGGTTATTATTTCATTGTATATTTTGTTAAAGAGTTGGTGTCTTTAACAAATGACATTTTCTGTCTTGCTCTCTTGTTTTCATACCTAGACATTTAATACAGGCCCTGCATCATAGATTTCAAAAAATCTGCCATTGTTCTGATCATTGTTCACAAATCATATTTTATGGGATAAAATAGCTATGACTTGTCTGCAAAGAACAAGGAATGAGGCAGTCTTTTGAAAACACAACACTGCCTTCTTTGTAACCTGCACCATTAAAACCCATTGCCAGAAAAATATTTCACAACTTTTTGCTTAGATTCCTTTAGCAATGAAGAGATTTATCAGATTCTGTGCAAAGATTTAGCCACTCCAGTACTTGTTGACTCAGTGGTGCCATTTGCATATTTTACCGTGCAGGAGCACAGGATGGCATTTTTCTTCTGATGAAGTAGTATAGATTTTCTCCCCTGTTAATACTATTATCCTTAGCCTAGTATTCATCAGGCATCTTCTCTGTGAGGTTCTCCAAATCCTTTAGTCATGTCCTCAGTGATCACATTGAAGTTTTAGCAACCCATAATTTCTCTGAGCCCACTAGTTCAATGCCAACACGAAATCTCACATGTTAGTTCTTACCTTCCTGGCTCAGTGTTTGTCTGCATTCCTAGCCAAATTTGTTCAAGATCAGAGTGTGGAAACGCTACACGCTTGAAAGAGACTGTTCTTAAACAGGTTATTTTTTTCTCTAATTTTTGAAATTCAGGAAGACAAAAAGAGCTGCAGATTCCTATAAATAGTCTTGGGATCTGAGAAGGAAAGAACCAGCATCCTGGGAAAGGATATGGGAAATTTATTGCATTTATATGTACATTGACTATTTTACTCCTCAGGAACTTTGTATGGTAAAGTTGTAAAAAGAGCATCTAGTTAGAGACACAGCACCATAGGGAGTATTTGAATGGCACATGCAAAGCAAACACAATGTAAAAACGCAAATTACAAGGTTTCTTTTGTTTGTTTTTCTTTTCTTTCTTAAAGAAATGAGAAAGTACTTTAAAATATTATGCTTCATTTCAGACTTCACTAGGGCATCGGCAGAGAGGCAACAAGTGGAAGGCCAGCCTAACCCTTTGGTTAGAGGAAGATGTGAGTTTGTCTGCTTTCACACATCTATGGATTGTATAGCAAACTATAGGGCCTGATGGAAAAAATGAAGAATCTTTGAAAAATTTGAAAACCCTATTTTTAAACTTCAGCTAGTAAAGGTGGTGTTTGGTTACCTCTCTACTGTTGCAAGCTCTGCTGATGCATCTCTAGTGATGCAGGGCAGGTGGTGGCTGTGACTTGTCCATCTTTCCTAGACCTATGGTGCACATCCTACTGATAAAACAGAGCACCCTATGATGATTATGAAATTAATAAGAGTGGAAACCACTTGGGAATGTGGTTTGAGACAAACTGCAGACACTGTAAGGCTGTCAGATAGGACACTGCAGATTAGATACAACTTGTACTGTGTAAATATGTCCCTACGCATACCTATACATATGCTTTCACTCTCTACTGAAGTACTGAATTCAATTTAATTTAGATTATATTTTACTGATGCTTTATATATATATAGCTAAGAAATGCTTTCCTGAGAGCTGAGCCTAATTCTAAGGCAATTCAGCTTGTTTTACTTACTGGAGCTGCACTTTGAGTTGAATTGGCTATAGACAATTTTTTCTGGAACAGAAGTATTTTCCTTGTAATTCTGCAACAATTTTCCATTAGATAGTGATCTCTTTCTTGACTTTTTGCTCTCTTTCACGTGTGTTGTTATTTATCAGTACTGCACTGCATAAATATTTTACATTTTTCTGTTGTTGATTGTATTGTTCTTTGCTTATTTTTAGCCAGAATTTACTATCAGGAGCAGACAGCAGAAGCTTACTTTTGGTGCCATCATTAATATAATATTGAGAGGCTGAAGATCTACTGCTGATCTCTATCACAACCCCTTATATTCACGTGTGTTGTTATTTATCAGTACTGCACTGCATAAATATTTTACATTTTTCTGTTGTTGATTGTATTGTTCTTTGCTTATTTTTAGCCAGAATTTACTATCAGGAGCAGACAGCAGAAGCTTACTTTTGGTGCCATCATTAATATAATATTGAGAGGCTGAAGATCTACTGCTGATCTCTATCACAACCCCTTATAAATTCTTTTCATCCTGAAATTCACTTCCTCTCCTTGGCCAGTTTGCAGCCCAGTGAGCCAACTTTTCATTTATTTCATGTTTCTGCACTTTAACCTTTGATGAAGTGCTTGGCTAAATGCTTTTTGAAGATGTAAGTACCTCACTCTATTTTTGCCAAATTCTGTAGGATTGAAAAGTCTGCAGAGCAAGTCAGGCTGTTTTTAACCTTTTAATAGTTTTTATTTTTATTTATATATAGATGCTTTTCTAAAAAAAAAATTAAGGACTTATGTATCTATCACTAACAAAATTAAACTTGAATTAAATGTCAGGATTAATTCTTGGGTCAAGAAAACCTCATGGAGACAAAAAAAGCTTAAACTTCGCATTTCTTCTGCAGAAAAAGAAGGGGAAGAACACAGCCGAGGTGCAGAGGAGGGCATAGCTGGGTTTTGCTGGAGAGGCAGCGTGATGCCTGGTGCCTGCTGCCGGGCCAAGGTGGCGGGTCCCCAGTGCCCAGCGTGGGACCCTGGGCTGTTGCCCTCCGGCTACTGCTGCACCCTAAATGTTTAATGGTAGCAGTGGCCACAGTGGCACGGCCCTGCCGGGAGTGACATGCTGGTTGCAGTGCAAGTTCACAGGGTGTTTGCTTCCTAGCCCATGTGGAGCGACTTCCAGTAGCTGTGATTTCTAGTGATGGGTTTCCAAATAGCTGGGAGACAAAGTCAGGGCTCTTTTTGTGCAGAGCTGATGAATTTGATGGGAGATTTTCTGTGGTAGGCTCTCCTTGTGGCTACGGCAGACTACAGACCCCTTTTGGAGGGCAGGTCTGGCTCTGCTGCCTGTTCCTGCCCCATCTGGGGCTAAAACGGCACAAGGCAGTAGCACAGAGCTAGGAAGAGTGGGAGTCTGGTGGGTTTGAGGGGCAGGCATGCTGGTCCCCGAACTGTGTTAAAGAGCTCTGGGACATGGAGAGCTCAATGATAGTCACAGCTTCTAAGTTACCTCTGATACATTTAAAATCCTGTTAATCTAAAACTAATGTTATTAATGAATATCTTTGATCCTACACCTACCTGAGGCCCATCTTGCCTGTTTCCCTAAATGCCAGACATCATCCTGGCAGACTAATGATCAAGCAGGTGGGAGAGCTGCTGTATTGCAGCTGGGGAAAAGGATGGTGTGACAAGGCTGGGCCACGCTCCCCAAAGCCTAGAGGTGGTAGGACTGTCACCATCACCAGTCCAGGTACTGCTCTCCAAGCCTGACGATGCAAGAGTTGCAACGGGCTAACAAATCACCCCCATGCTTAATGTTAAGCCCATGCTTCCTGTTGCTATTCTGAAATGTAAACACGTGCCAAAGGCATGTGCTTCCTTGTATTCATGAGCTGGGCTCCAGCTTCTGGAAATAAATGTTTCGCACACTGCTGTCAGGATATGAGCCATCTAAAAATTATTTTGTCCTGGATCCATCGATTTTGTTCTGAAAGAGATGCTCTAATACCTACCCATCAGTCCCTTGTTTAGAGCACCCTAACTCTCCGTCATATTTGTCCGTTAATATAGTTTCTTTTCCCATTATAGGTCTGGTACTTTTTTTCACCACAGTCTATACGTGGGAATGAAGAAAGGAAGGATGGGGAAGGATGGGTGCAAAGGCTCTGTCACTTCTGCTGTGAGGTTTCTTGTCGTCTGCACAGCTGTACCTCTGTCACACGGCTTGGAATATGTTCAGCTTCATTTTCCTGCGGTACATACTTTCCTATATTCTCTGTGTCAGATAGTTTGCTCTTTGGAGGGATGTTTGCTCCCAGGAAGGACACATTTGTCTGAGATCAGGGAATGCAATTGCTAAAGCAGCTGCACGACTTGACCCACTGGGACTTGTGGCGACTGAACTGCAGTCCTCAGCAGCACTTCCTGAGGACAGTGCCACAGTCTCAGCTTGTGTGTTTTAAATCAGGTCTTTGCTCTGGAAACCAGTGTGACTTGACTTCAGAATACATGTTCGAGGTTTTTTGGAATGACTTATCTTTCTTTCTGGAAACAAACTATGTCCCACCTTCCCTGAAAACATCCTAATTCAACACTTCTGGTGAAGGATCATGGACATGGTGGCTATCAAAGCTCGTGTCTGAAGCTTGTTCAGTGCTTCTCATCCCGAGACAGAACTGGAGGGATGCCAGCAGAGGGAGGGCTGTTGGGAGGGAGGGGGGGAAGGAGGCAGAGGAGAGAAAACTGAGATTGAATAAAAGTACTGGTATTTTAAGGGGATGATTTAAAAGATTTAAAATTTTGCTGAATCTCATGAAACAATAGGGATTGTGAAAAGAAATGATAAATCACTATGTTTTCATTATTTGCTGTTGGTCCCACTGGCTTTTGTTGAAAGTAAATATTCATAGTTAATTTTGGTACAGCCCCAAAACACTATCTTACAGCAAAGCATTGTTCTTATTACAAATTTTAGAGTGTTTTTGAAAATGAATCAATTAGTCAGCTAGTGGAATTGAATTTCAAATGTGAAATGAGCTACCCACGTTAGGTATAGCCATACATAGAAATTATGTGCACTCTGCCATAAATTACGCAGGCGTTCAACGCTGAAATGCTGTAACGTGATTCATTGCATTGGAAGATTTGAAACTCCTTTCATTTGCATACTTCGAAAGATGGCTAATAATTCAGACCTATTCCATGGAAATCATGGCTAGAAAGAAATGTATAAATGCCCTAACAAGGCAGCTTTTGTCACTATTTTGCTATTGTTAAACAAGCTAAAAGTTTACCATAAGAAAACCTGTGCAGGTAAATCTTCACCCACATAAAGGCATCTCTAGATAGGCAAACAGATCTTTTCAATACTTTTCAGATTCCATGGACTAATGATGGATTTTAGACCTCATTATTTCAGAGAGGTCTATTTAATTTTGTTTTCAGTGAAAATATTCTGTAGTTGGTAATCCCTTGTAGTACCGATTCACCAGCAGTGACCTTAATTCCCTCATGCATTTATCCATTTCCCTTCTTCCTCCTACCTTCCATGTGAACAGACAACTCTCAATAAAATAAAAAAAATCAGTTTCCTGAACAAAACTTCATCTCTTCAAGAAAAAACAGGCTCTTGCCCACATCTGCTGTGAAAAAACCATAATTTTTCTCGGGTCGATATAGAAGAACCTCCTATATCACATAGCTGAAAATTAATGTGCTGATATATGCAGAAGAGGGAGTGCATTTTTGACAGGTTGTGGTTCAGTCAAGAGCAGAGAAGTAGGCAGCACTATATAGAGTGGAAAGCAGTTCACAGCAGCATAGGAAACCATGGTGATCTCTTAGGGTGATGTTTCTTGCCATCCTTGCTATCTCAGCATATAATCTGTCATGGTTCATGAAGCAATGTTTTAAAACCAGCAAGATATCTTCCTACCATTGTTCCCACTGACAGCTCTCCTAGAACCTCCCCAGCTCGACTGTTGGAAACCTTCTTCTCACTTCAGGCCTGAATACATTAAGGAACATAACATAACGTAAGGATACAAAAAAAAGGCTGTTCCTGATCAGCCTAGAGCTCTTTCTAGCCAAGCAGTCTGTCTCTGCTGCAGCCAGTGGCAGGTGCCTCTTCTGCAGGAGCACTTGAGCAAAGCAAAAAAAAGCTGATGTTTCCTTGCTGTATGCTCCCCGCTCTTTTTCTTTTTACCCCTGGAGAAGGACACCAGCTTGGGCAGAAACGTCCTGCAGACTTAATCCAGCCTGTGGTCCAATTTTTGGGCAATACAGTCCTGTGTAATAACAGTGGAAGAAATTGTCCTTCTTAGACCATACCACGTAGCCTTTCCTTTCCCAGAGGCCAGGTGGTGATTTTCTTGCTGACACTGGGTGCTATCTTATTTCTAGCAGAGTACCACTGAGGTCACTAGCAAGTCATATCGGTAAAGGAACCTTAGATGTTCACTCTACATTAGTAGTGTCCCTTCACTCTAAGTTCAGGACACTACAGCAACAGGACACTCAGGACACTCAGCGTGTTGTAGCCTCTCATCTTTCTAAACAGGGTCCCACTTTTTATGCCACACTGTGAGGCTAATTATTCTCAATTTATTTGCACAGCCCTGCATTTGCCATCTATTATTCTTGAAATATAAAATGATCTAAATTCTTTTATATCTGGCTGCACTACCTAATTATTCCTCATTTGTTTTTATTCTCTTCCAATTTAGTATCATCTGCAAAGTTGGAAATCATGTTTTCGTATCATAATTAGACCTCTAAGAACCTAAGAAAACTGCTCGGTGAATAAGCATGCAAACGGCTTGTTTTTTTCCCCCCTCCTATTCTCATTTTAATGGAGATTTAAAGTGAGACAATAAATTAGAAATGCATGAAATTATGAGCTAAAAAATTCAAGTTGTTTGCCTGTGGGCCATAATGTTGCAGCAACCAGAAGCAATATGAAGAAGTAGTTATGATAAGAAAGTTGGTTAGGAATGACTGATAAGGATGTAGAAGCTGAGCTGACACGTGGCCAGCTCCTCACTAACTGTGCTGCATTAGAAGATGTGCTTATTTGGACAGCGTATCTGTGTTGCTGGTGTCAGGGGCGTAAAAGTTCCCTTCCACTTCTGCCCTATCTACATGTAGCCAATGTGCAGAGGGAAGTCGATTAGCAGTTGTGACTTTGATGCAGACATAATTTTCTACCTTGAGCAAGTCGTTCTCTACCCCCAACATTAAAGATTATCCTACCTTTACAGTACGGCTTATAGTATTTCCTGCACACCTTTAAAATATGGGTTATAGTATTTCCTGCACCTCAGAGATACACATATCTCACACCTGAATAACAGAGAAGATACTGGCACACTTACAGTATGACAGAAGAGGGCTCCTTTAATTATGTTATTTAGCATACTGCAGCAGAAACCAACCAGTTTGACATTTTCTAAGACCAGCGAGGAAGAGCAACTCAGGAGCCTTTGCTTCAGTCATATATATATCTAGCAGTCTCTATCTTAAATAGAATGAGCACCATATAGTATCGGTCTTTTTTTGTCTCCCTTTGGCTCAAGTTGTAGCAGTTGAATTCATTGTTTCAAGATGTTGCAGAGCTGTAGACAATTCAAACCACTACATATTTTCTCAAATGTGTAGAAACAGAATGAAGGAATAATTGTCCCATAAAAAAACAAACAAACAAAAAGCAGAGTACACAGAAGATCTCTCTCCACTGTCCGTATTTCAGTCCGTGTTCTTTTGAACAAGATTAATGTTGGGATCTGCAGCCCTCTCAGAAGAGGAGCAAATCTGATGGACCAACCCAGTACAGGATCACCCCTGATGCAACAGACCCTGTCCAGACGCTGGATTGCTCTTCCTCTTCATTTCCAGGTGGAAGACATGATGTTCTGCTTCTTGCACTATACAGGTATGTAACCATCCTCAGCTGATTTCCATCAGGGAATCACAGAGCGTTCCCTGTGTGAGTTTAGGCAGGTGCAGACTTTGCATTTACGCCAGTAAATTTATGTTGACCATGATACCCTCTTCTTTCCAGTTCAGATAACACTCAGAACATGGCACCTGCATTAAATTGCCCCCTCATGCTGGTCCATGCTTTGGCTCCATTGTGAGAAATCATAAAACTAGGGGACAGGCCATGGGAGGTCAGCTACACCTTCATGTCGGCTGCTTTGTTGCTCTTGAGAAATCAGGCATGAAGAGTGAAGCTCATTTTCCAAAGACACTGCCATTGGCAGCAGGTGTGACAGATGCTGTTGGGAATGAGGCCGGGAAGCCATCACACTTGTGGAATCCATCTGATGATCTGAGCATCTCTGGGCCTGATTCTGACTTCCCTGATGGTGTCAGTCAAGAACAGCCCCTTCAAATTCAGAATAGTTGCACTAGTGACAGGATTGTCATATAGCATGAGAGATCAGAGTCACGTCAGACCTGCCAGAAGGGACAGATTTTTTAATTGCAGCCTGTGTTTTTTTTGGTCCCCACTTTGTAGGCACATTCAATTACAGGTGCAACTTAAGTCATTTATATGTCTTCCTGACTGACATATGTATTGGTTAATGACCTCCCTGCAAAATTATGCCCACAGGTACATGCACCTATTGTTCTAAGGGAGCAGAAGGAATGCATAGGTATGGTACTTTAGCAACTTTATCTCTTCTCTGTAGGAGGCTGTCCTGGTTTCGGCTGGGATAGAGTTAATTTTCTTCCTAGTAGCTGCTACAGTGCTGTGTTTTGGATTTAGGATGGGAATAATGTTGATAACACACCGATGCTTTAGTTGTTGCTAAGCAGTGCTTACACTAGTCAAGGACTTTCCAG
>NW_008795041.1:3935331-3937988 GCF_000699145.1 Aptenodytes forsteri | reverse complement strand
GACTGGCTGGGCATCGGTTGGCGGGTGGTGAGCAATTGCATTGTGCATTGCTTATTTTGTATATTCTTTTATCATCATTATTATTATTATTTTCCCTTCCTTTTCTGTCCTGTTAAACTGTTTTTATCTCAACCCATGAATTTTACTCTTTTTTTTTCCTGATTCTCCCCCCCATCCCACTGGAAGCGGGAGTGAGCAAATGGCTGTGTGGTGTTTAGCTGCCTGCTGGGTTAAACCACAATAGATGCCAAAAAGAAGGAACACATTTTTTAAAAATCCAATTGATCCTAATAGGATATGATATTTAAATATAGTTATTAAATATCATCTCTGCAGAGCAAGGTTAAGGGCATTTGTGTAATGTAACTTCATATTTTTCCCTAAATCTATCAGACGCTACTCTTAATTGTAGCTTCAACTATAAATTTACAAGGTTTGGAGTGGCTTGGTTTTAAATGATGACATTCCTGCAAAACCTATGAAGTTGCTGGGCAATTGAGTCATTTATCTTGGAAAGTAAAAATGTTCATGAAATGGTTGCAATGAACACTTTAATGTCTGACTGTTTCTGTAGAGATCACCCTGAATATGGATTAAATTGTTCTTTCAGTGCATGGTTAGTGTCCTAAATCTAACATAGACTTTCTATTCCTTCATGAGATGATTCAAAGATTTCAAAGGGAGTTAATTAACTAGAAATTACAGATTTTAAGAAAAATGGTCTTTAACATTAACACACATTTTTTTGTTGTTTTTTTTAAATTCTGGAAGACTTTCAAGGATGCCCAGCATTTCTTTAAATATTAAGAATAACTGACAATGAAACCCAATACATTACAGCAATCTGGATGTTATTCATATGTCATTAAAATGATAAGGCAACTCTAAGAGTTTAAGAATCAATGTGCAAAAGAAAAAAGTGGTGAGGGACAAAGACACCTGAAAATACCATCTGAGTTATATAATTTTTAAGCTTGGAAATAGGAACGGTGATTTTTATGATGACAGACCCCATCTGAATAAAGGATTGTCAGCAGAGTTCTCTCTTTTCATTTCTACAATTATTCTATAGCCTATTGCTTTTCCAGTTTACCACAGCCCATACTTGCAGGTGTTTGTGAGACAACACTGAAATGTGGATAAGACAAGCACCGATGTACCCAATGCTATTTTTAGAAAGAATCAGCACACCATTATTTCCCTCATACCTTAACGTATAAGAGCATAAATGTTTCCTTAAAGTCCACGCTCCATAAACTTCTTGTAAAAATTGACTTTGAGATAGTAAAAAACTGAGTTCAAAAGGAAAGCTTAAGATGAGATCCCTCCTTAAATCCAGTATCTCCTAATCATGAAAATCTTCCAATACTGTCTTGGCCCAACTGAGTCCTAAATGTCTCATTTCCCTCCTTCCCATGTCTCATTGAGCCAAAGCAACTGGATGAAGCCTCCTAGTCCCTGTGAGTGACGTGGCTCCCACGCCATCCCTGGGATCGTCGCAGTGCTGGCCACAACCCTTCCAAACCCACGGAGGAGCTGAGCATCTGTGGGCTTTTGTACCCCATGCTTTCCTATCACGATCAGTACAGTTACCTTGCTGTGCAGTATCTGGTGAAAAGTTAGCACAGAGATATTTCCTGTAGCAATTGTTGGTCCAAAAATTCCAGTCACCTCTTTGCCTGTATTCCCCCAGCCCCCTCTATCCAGCGCTATCAAAAATGTGAAGTGCTGTAGAGAGCCCTGAATCTCTACCTTTGCATAAATTTTATCTGAAAATGGCATTCAACATAATTAAGTAGGAATTACACCAAATTCCCACATTACAGCTGGATTCAGTGGAAAGGGCTGTGGAGTAGTTTTGAAGAAATCGATGTGTTCTTGGGCTTTTTGTGATGCAAGTTCCTTCAGATTTCATGGCTTTGTCACACTTGAGATCATGTGTACTGTGTTGATCAGCCATAAAACTATCCTTTATTTGAAATTAAATGTGGAGAAGTTTAAATTGTTCTGTGTGTATACAGACATAAGTAGCTCATCTTTGGCAGTGCTCAGATTATTTATACTGCAGCTGCAGTGAATTTGAGTTGCACCAAATGTAGCTCTCTAAATGTCAGCTTGATTTTCTCAAGACCTACTTTTCACTTGTTATAAATATTACTTGTTACAGATGCTAAAACTCTTCAAATAAGAATGTCACTTTGGGTGCAGTTAAAGCATTCAGAAGTAATATGGATCATGACAGGACATTTATTTATTTTTTTCTAAAAGATTAACAAAGTGACCTTTGTATGTGTTTAAGGATTTTGGGGTTGTGGGAATTCACCTTCTCCATAGGTAGGTACACACAACTTTCTCATAACTTCTGATGACTGCAGTTAGTGTTAATATAAAAGTTTGGTACATATGTGTCATGGTTTAACCTCAGCTGGCAACTGAGCACCCCACAGCTGCTCGCACTCTCCCCCCGCCCCCTGGTGGGATGGGGGAGAGAATTGGAAGAGTAAAAGAGAGAAAACTCGTGGGTTGAGATAAGAACAGTTTAATAATTGAAATAAAATAAAAATAACAACAACAACAACAACAATAATAATAATAGAATATACAAAGCAAGTGATGCACAATGCAATTGCTCACCACCCGCCAACCGATGCCCAGCC
>NW_008795041.1:3927735-3935216 GCF_000699145.1 Aptenodytes forsteri | reverse complement strand
CTCAGTGGGTAGAGCATGGGAAGCTGAAAAGTCCTTGACTAGTGTAAGCACTGCTTAGCAACAACTAAAACATCAGTGTGTTATCAATGTTATATTCTCATGCTAAATCCAAAGCACAGCACTGTACCAGCTACTAGGAAGAAAATTAACTCTATCCCAGCCGAAACCAGGACAATATGTACAGAGGCAAGTCCAACATGACCATCTTTTCTAAAACTGAATTAATACAATCAAGTCGAGAAAATGTTCATTTAAAAGCTGACAAAGGAAAAAAAAAGAAAATATGAATGTCAATTTAAACAGACTTCTAACTGATTACGTTAATTTTTTATTACCTCCAAAAGTTGTCTACATTCTTTTTTTTTTTTTTTTGTATAACAAAAGCAAGAAGATAATTCACTGTTTATAATTTAAGACCTTCAGTTGCTGCCAGGCAATTAGGTGGTCCATAATTCACAGCTTAAAAGTGGAAAGGGAAGTCTTACATCCTTTTCAGAAACTCAGAAAATGCTGAGCTCAGGCTCAGTTAAAATTTGTATTCATTGAGACAAATAAAAGGTTCATCACTACATATAAGAGTTTGATTACAATAATATTGATTGCAATTTTCTTGATCGAAGGGAGGGGCAATTTTCTGTTTTTACATCAAGTGACAAAACAAAAATGAGGAGAATTTGTGTGCACCTGGAACAGATCAGCCACGTTTGGAAGCAAAATGAACTATCTTAAATGACAGCTTTTAAATAGACAGGTAACTGTTAAACTTCAAAGGATGTTCTGTCTCCACTCATGCGGTTATAGCCAAATATTTTTGCTTGGATCAGGCGAAAAAAAATCTGTGTTCTTAGCTGTAGAGTTTTTAAGACCCCCACCATCTTACCTATTACTGTGGATGTTAATTCCACAACGGGGCAGTGGCAGTGTGACAGACCTTGCCCTTCTGCAGCTTTGACTCTCAGATTATATTGATCCTAGTTACTTTTTGTTACTATTTTCTTTTCTGACCAGTCACGTTTAATTACTCAAAGTCTTACCCTCACTTCATTGTAAATCAAGAAGCTAAATTTCTAGAGTGAAAATAGTTATTTTTCATCGGGTTTTCACTGGTTACCTTGTTTGTCTAAACAAGGGACTGTTTGAATGGGATGGTATAATGGGAAGAAATGTCAGTTTGGGCAAAGCTCCACAGAAATTTCCTTATCTATATGTAATCCTTTTCTGCTTCACATATTCATTTCTGAAATACTTCCAAACCATTTTATTTACTATGTCAAGAGTCTAATTTTTATTGATCTCAAGAAATATTATAATTTAACAAAATTATTGCCAGTGGAGTTCTTTTGAAAGAATATTAAGGGAGTGTAATGCAGGTGTTCTGAATCCATTTCTGGAGGAACACTTATTTTCCCATTAACTGTAAAAGGAGCCTTGGAACTGTGATTCCCTTGGATTTGTGACTCTCCTTGGCCATCCCCGGACTCCAGAGGAGTCAGCAATGGCAGCGTCCAGGGCCTCCTGGAGGGGTGATGCAGAGTGATGCTGAGCCTGTGAAATACCCTCAGGCACGTTCTAGGGGCCAAGTTCTGTTCTACATAGTCTGGGGTGAATTTGTAGTAATTGATATAGTTAGCAAAGGTATCTGTACAAATTAAAGCAGAAATTGTTCTTTGCATTAGGTCCAAACACAGAAAAGAAAGAATTCATTTTGATTTTTAGCAAACATTCTGATTTAATTTATGAGAATCTGGGAAGCTTGTCATTATTCAGCAATACCAGTCCTTTTACCTGTGCAGAGCTTAGACATAGGAAACCTAAAAATAGATGAGAAGAATATGTATGGGGTGGAAAGGAGAGAGAAAAAAAAATCAATTCAGCTAGAATATTCCAAAACAAATTAATGCTCTGCTGGAGGAACAGGTACAAGGACTTTGAACGTTTGGGTTAGCTGGGGGACATCATCTGAATTAGATCCACCTGAAAGGGTGTAAAAGCATCACCGGTCTATACAGTAATGTCACAAGTCTTCAACTTTTGTGGTTGTTGTTATTAATGCAGCATCTTGCTTTCAATAAGGAATGTTTACATTTCAATTGTAGCTCCAGCTTGAGCTCACAATTCACATTTTTTGTAAAATAGTTAAGTTCCATTGCAGTGAAGCCCAGTTTAATTTTTCATCTTGAGTTTGCCATGTAAACTTGATTTCTTAAACGTATTTTCCAACTCTGGTATTCTCTTATTAGACTCAGGATATTATGACATTTTCAAAATGTTTTCTACTTATAACTTAACATTATACAATGTCAAGAATAATCAAAAGCATAAAGAGATGACAGAGAAAAATCCCATTTATGTGATCTTTCTGGGTCACAGTTCTGAGTTTCACTTAGAATGCCTGTTTTAGGAGCTAAAATTACCTTTTTAGCAAATGAAACATGCAAACAAAAGTTAACAGAAAATGGACATGGTCACTCAATAACTTTATTAGCACAGGTTGTCAAAGTTCAGAGCTAGGTGGTTTCATCACAGACATTTCAGTACCAGCGTCCAGCCCTCAGTGTGACTGACTTTTTCAGTGAATGAGGAGATAGCCCCAGCTGACAGTTTCTCTTTCTGTTAGGCACCATTTTATCTCATTATTTTTTTATTTGGTCTTCATTTTTATTGCCCGAGGAACAAAGTACAACTGTAATTTTAGTATTTATTTACTCTCTGTGTCTTTATTTAAACCACGTGTTTGAAAGAAGTACTACCTTCAGAAATCTAAATGATTCTTATCATTTTGAGACAATGACTTTATGACAGGCAAATTTGCATTAAATATTTCTGCCATTTGTATATATATGTATGCTCTTAAAATATATCCTATTTTTATTTCCATCAGGTGGTTGCTTTATTGTCTTTAGTTTTAGGATTAGGGCTTCATTAAGCTTCAGCCTCTCAACTTTTTGCATAAAGCCAGGCTACTTGACAGATAAATCCTGAATCAGATGATGGCAGTGCCTGTTTGTGCTCAGAGCTGGTGATACTATTTGAATCTTTCATGATGCTGATACAATGAAAGCAAAAGGTGTGGAGAAACTATTAGGGCCTTGGGGCAAAGCTTCTCTGGGGTTTTGAGGGGCTGTGGAAGGAGGAGAGTCTTCATCATAGTCTTGCTGACTATGGAGCTGATGGTGCATCTGGTCAGGGAGAGGGGAAAGAGACCTCCAAATCATATTGCAAGTCGCAGCATAAGGATGCCAGGAGCCTCGAAACCTTCCTCTTCCCTCCACTCCTTCTGAAATATAGACCCTGTACAATGTGCTCTTCCTGCAGGACCTACAACTTCCAGACATCCCCGTGCATCCAGCAGCTTTGCTCTGCTCCTTTCCCCTGCCCCCTGCTACAGCAGTGGGATCATGCAAATAGCACTAGCCTGGCTGTGGTGAGGGGAGCAGTGGATGAGAAGAAGAGAAATGCAGAGCTATAGCAAGGTCATGAAACACAGAGCAGGTTGAGGCATGACTTACGATGTATCATACATGGGATGGTAAGGCACAAAAGCAGTAAGGTAAGGCAGACATCAATGGTGTCAGCACCTACTAAGTTTGGTGCCCCTTGGTACCTTAAGGATTTCAATACGCTACATCAATACGTTGCCTGACAATGCTGGTATGCATATACCTGCATGTATATCATGATCTGTTCCAGGTGCTGAATCATATCATGTGTCTGGATGATCAAAAGCATACACCGTTATATGTGTAAAAGAAGTAAATAAGCGTTATTTATAAGTTATAGACATTTACGCTTTGGTCAAACAAGGACTTTTAAAACATACTACTTAAAATTGGAGACTCATGGCAGAATCCGTAGCCTTGAGTTGGAGTCGTAGGTTTCCTATACAATGTAAAAGAAAGGTTGTGTGATTCGTAATGGTATGCACAACCCTAAGCAGTGAGCCATCTGAGGTAGCAGTAGCAAAGCCCTGAGGACTTACTCGTGTTTTAAATCCCCGCCCTCTCAGAGGCTTAGGTGCTTAACTGTGCATTGCTCTCCACGCATGATTTATAGCCATGAAAGTAGGCACTTAATCCTCTTCTTCACAGAAAAACAGATAGAACAAGAATCAATTTTTTCTTTTAAAAGGGAACCAGAGGAGAAGTAGGTGGTGATTCCTCTCACCTCCTCCTCAGCTCCTTTTCAAGAGGACATCTTGTTTCAGTCCTTTTTTCTGCTGGTACAAGCTCAGTCTGACCTGGAAAGTTCCCCAGTATATAGGCTGCTGGGGAGGATAAGTATTTTCAAACTCTGCCCCAGAAGATATGGCAGATTGTATAGAAGACTTAAAGATTAAATGAGCTAGGGAGCAGGAGTAAGAGTAACCCTGATTTTGCAGTGTGGTGGTTAGGCCACTTCCATAGGTATGGAAGACTCTAGTCCATGCTTCAAGGACAATTTAGTTATTTTCTGTTACGCAGGCAGTCGATAATGTATGGCAACAGTTGTTGTAGCAGAAACTGATCTTAAGGACTCTCCCTTTGGAAACAGTTTCCCTAGACAGCTACGCTACAGAGCCAAGCTTGCTTCTTTATCTGTGTCCAAATAAATGCAAAAAAGCTCCAAAGTGACCTAAGTGAAATAGCTAGGAAAATTGTAATGCAAACTTCTGCATTATGCATTTCCTCTAGAAAATTTTGGAAATTGATCAAAATAATTTAATTGATTACTTCATTGTAAAAAAGGTTTTAATAGCAATTAGACAAAGCAAGTGGGGAGAGCTGCAAGCTTGCAATATAGAAGGAAAAATGTGGAGATGACAGTACATGGAAGGGAAGTGTCCTGTAAATGAAAGGCACAACAGTAAAAGAAGACACACAAGGAGGGTGATAGGATGAACTGATGGGGGGTGCAAGAGTATCAGTGCAACCTGGCAGAGACTCACTGAATGGCACTGCTTGGAAAGAAGAAGCTTGCATTGCAGCAGTCTTAAACAAGGACCTGCTACTGCTCAGATAATGATCTAACTGTGGAGAAAGCCATGCAAAGATAGGTATCTAGCATATGTATAAATATATAAATGTGTATGTATTTTAATTTAAATAGTCAAATGCTTGCCTTGTGCCGTGGTGTGTCATGTTGTAAGACTTTCACAACGGTGACTGCCTCCTTGTGCATTTGGATGTATCTAATTATCGTTGGTAGTGTAGTCAGTTTCTCCAGCCCCTGTACATTGCACAGATACATATATATACCCACCTTCTCTTTTTCTGCATATGCAGAAAACATTTGTCAGGGAACATTTAGGGAAATGATACAGAACTAATAACACAGGATCTATCAACAGGCTGTAACCTAAGTTGGGGAGCACCAGACAGGCGCTTGGTACCTGGGCAGCGTGGGAAAAATCTGAATTGAAATGCTGAGGTTTTCTCATGTGTGTAATATCATACATATATACATTGGCCCTGGCAGCATCTTCAAGCTCTGTCTACAGTAAAGAGTTTCACAGTTGTCAATTGCACTATATGAATAAATGGGCTGAGCAGGGCATGTACGTTATGCGCTCCCTTACTCCAGTGCTCTGCACGCTGCTAGGCCTGCGAACTGTTGCCTCTGTTTTATAATACTCAATATCACAGGCACAAGTGTGGTAGTGTGAAGCAAATTTAGAATTTCCCCCTTTCTGTATGTGTCATTATGGATGGCTACAGACGGTTCTGTTCTGTACAACGGTCTGTTGCAGAAGGTAAGAGCTATGAAAGTATATGCTTACATATGTGAAAAGTATGTGACTGTCAAATGTAAGCTAGATTGGTTGGACCAGATAACCCAGAGTTTACCTCAAGTTCAATAAAATTACTTATGGAGGAAGAAAACATTTCACATGAAAAAGGGAGAGCTCTTGTAGCTGCAAGGAAGGCTGAAGATATTGATGATAAATTGATGATAAGCAAAATTTAGACTTTAATGTTGGTAATAATAATGCTAATTAATGACATGAATATGGTAAAAAGAAATGGTTTTAAAACCCTATAATATGTACAGAGTTATCTGTCAAATCTAGCTTGCAAGGCCATAAAGCAACATGAATGAGAGCTATTGTTAGTAAAGCATTTATTTCAGAAAACTCATTGTGTTTTCTCTTCCATAGTATAGACATTTCTGAAAATAAGCTGAAGGTCACATCTGGAAGACGAGAATATATTTTCCCACACAAGATATTAAAGGCTTTATGAGTATGCCAGAGCACACGGTTAAGTATATGGAACTATTAAAGTTTGACAAATGTCGTGGTTTAACCCCAGCCAGCAACTAAGCCCCACACCGCCGCTCGCTCACTCCCCCCCAGTGGGATGGGGGGGAGAATCAGAAGAGTAAAAGTGAGAAAACTCGTGGGTTGAGATAAAGACAGTTTAATAGGTAAAGCAAAAGCCGCGCACGCAAGCAAAGCAAAACAAGGAATTCATTCACTCCTTCCCATGGGCAGGCAGGTGTTCAGCCATCCCCAGGAAAGCAGGGCTTCATCTAAAGCTAGATGAATAACATTCCCAAATTCCAGAGGAATCATTAAGGTAAAGTAAGAAAAGCCTTTAGAATGTCTTTTTTTTCACATCTTGTTAAATGCTAGGGAAACATCAAAAGACAGAAAGAGGGTAGTGGTGTTTCCATATTTTTGGGAGAAGTTTGAAGAGAGAAGTCTATGGAATTTGTAATATGGAAAGAACAATTGCTGCTGTTTAAAGACTAGGTGATCAAACTTGATGAATGAGCGAGATTTCTGTGTGGACAGTCCTGAATAGCTAGAGAAAAGTAAACTAAAAGACATGTTTTGCCTCATCATAAGAGCCTCTTGAAACTATGTCATATATAGACATGCACAAAATAGATAACTCTAAAAAGTTAGGCTGAGATACACATGGAGGGCTGGTGAAATGAATTTTAGATGAATTTATGAGAAAAAAATAAAGCTTGTAAGCTAAAGGGAAATGCTTTATAAGAAGAAATGAAACAAATGAGGCAGAACTAGTGGTCAAAGCTGAACACCACTCTTTGGTATACGAGGGGGGTTACTGGAAAGAGAGCTGATTTTGCAAAAAAAAGAATGGAACAAACGCAAAAATATGGCTGTGTAAAGACAATATAATGGTTTTAATACTATGCTGCTAGGAAAGCATTACTGTTTCATTTAATCTAAAGTAGTAGAGGAACGCAATTAACCCTACCCCCAGCAGCAGAACACTGAACGTCAATCAATAATAAGAGCTGGATGTACAGATAATAAACTATCTGCACAATGCTTACCAAGATTAATAAAATAGAATACTTAATTTCTACATATAAACATTGTCCTGGTTTAGCACGGGATAAAGTTAGTTTTCTTCCTAGTAGCTGGTACAGTGCTGTGTTTTGGATTTAGCATGAGAATAATGTGATACACACTAATGTTTTAGTTGTTGCTAACCAGTGTCTATACTAAGTCAAGGACTTTTCAGCTTCCC
>NW_008795041.1:3921289-3927379 GCF_000699145.1 Aptenodytes forsteri | reverse complement strand
GGGGGGAGGGTGAGTGAGCAGCTGTGTGGTGCTTGGTTGTCGACTGGGGTTAAACCACCACAAACATACTTATACCATATACCTATATGTAATACAGTTATTCTCATAAGTGCTAAATACATACAAGATAAACTGATGGCAAAAGATGGATGATACTGTGATGAGCTCTAAAGGTATTAATGTGCTGTGCAGAGTATCCATCTATCTCTCTGTTTTATTTTGCTGAGGATCATTCATAGAACCATAGAATAGTTTGGGTTGGAAGCGACCTTTAAAGGTCATCTAGTCCAACCCCCCTGCAATGAGCAGGGACATCTTCAGTTCATCCTCCTAGCATCTCTGTCATGTTCCCATTCTTCGAGCAAATAATCTTCAGGTAGAACTTGACAGTTCTTTAATGTAACTGTAGTTTATTTTTGAGGTTAATCTGTGTCAAGCTTGTACTGCTCCTTTGTTTTTTGGATGGTAGCTTTAGGTTGTGGGCAGAACCAGAAAAGCATGTTGCACAAATGGTGAAACAAGCAGCGAGTAATGCAGGTCAGTCCACGTGAAGTAACAATAAAACCTTTAGACCATATCATATTTTCATCTTCATGCCACAGATGTCACAGATAAATGATTTTAAGAATATACAAGAGAATTTTACCATGTATTTTAGCATGCGTGTCTTTCTGCTTGTAAAGCCTCATACTTCTGTACTGTAAGATCAGTTGTGCCGAGTGAGTTATCCCCTTGAAGAGGGAAAAAGACATAAAGCTCTCTAAAATTAAATAGAAGACCAGCTTCTCTCTCATAAAAATGTCAGAGTTTTAAGCGCCAGTTTCTCGCAGTTCTGCAAGGTCAGAAAAAGATGTGAAGTCCTTCATGGGAGCTGGGAATCAACTCTTGCGAATATTGTCATTGCCAAGCCATACTTGCTCTCCCTGAAGGACTATGCATTATGGAACTTCACAGCTGTGGTGGTTTTGGGTATAGGAGGGATGCTGCAGATGGAGAAGTGAAAGCTTCTTACAGCCTTTGTGCGGGAGTAGTTTCAAGGAAAGAAATAGATACTTTGGTGGTTGACATTTTTATAAGTTTTTAAGGTTGTTTAAAGCTGAGTCTCTGGCTTGGACTGTTAAGTAAATGCCAGATAATGAGAACTGGGCAGAAGAAAATAATATCTATTTTTAGCTGTAAATGTGGTTGGCAATACCCACATGCTGAGCTGATGTATCCACAGGTTTAAATTCTCTTCAGTGAACTTATTCCATAGCTCATATAAGTTTCAAACATTTATTAAAATCGCTGTGCAGAAAAAAAAAAAATCTCTTCTTTGTGGAAGATTTATCTCACAATTACAACTGCTCAGGCAGTGTGCTTGCCCACTGCATTGTCTTTACATTTTAACATGTTTATTTATACCATCACAATTTTTAAAAGCACCCACAACAAACAACATCATGCTTCCCAGCCAAATGCATAAGATGGGCTAGAATCTCCATTTGTCTGTGCTGTGCATGCTCATTTAGATTATAGTAGAGTGGGTATAAAGCACTACTGGAACACAATGCAAATGATGTATGCCTCTCTGCAATGAGATAAATGATTATATGTGGTATTAGAGCTGTAATTTTATGCTTGTTAGTCATCCTATTTTGATTAAGGGATCATTTATTTTAAGAATAAGTCTGCATCACCGTTCAGGCTTTCTCTTTCTACATCAAGTTGTATCTTAAAGAGCAGGACAAAAAGCAACCCAAGACTGGGACAGTTGGGACTGATGCGGTGGAAATAGCGCAGCACAGCGCTGAACACTCCTCTTCCCAGTAGAAGAGGTACAAAATGGAACCGTTGGTTTCTGGCTTCAAAGGTAATTTGGGTTTAAAGGTACTTGAGCCCTCAAGGTAAACACTGGGGATTTCCACATTGCTCATAAAATGCGAAAACTGACACAGAGTGTTTTCCTTCCAAACACCAAAACCTTTTCAGATTAATTCCACGGTTGTACATATTGTGGGGTTTTTGACAGCTCCTAAAGTATTTCTGAGTTACATACAAGACAGATACTCTTGAACCAAGTCAAAATCAAATTAGAAAGGAGGGAGAGCTTTTAGCCAGGATCATATGGGAAAAAGATTTAAATTTTTACTGCTACCTCCTAAATCTCTCTTGTGTGAGTGTTATGAGTAAACCCAGGAAATTTTGTTTTTTCCTTTCTAGATAATTGCGTTGAGGTAATACAGAGGTGTAATTATCCCTTCTGACAGGTAGGGTGGGTGACTCAATGCCAGAAGGAAGCAGTTCTTAGATGTACCATAAGTAGAGGAGTGTGAACATGAGTGCCATATTCATTGCTATTTGGATTCAGGAAAATCCTGCTTGATGGAAGATGTGTGGGGGTGTCTCCTCTGAGGCCTATATCTGAGTATGTGTTCACTTCATTTATGATGGACTAGCTGATTCCTAGTGCTTTTTGGCCATAAGCTTGTATACGCAACAGAAAAAAAAGCCTTAAGTACATCTGAATTTAAAGCTTTGGTTCAAACATTTGGGGAACGAAGGGTCTCAAAATACAAGCTATCAGCTAAACTTTATATTGTATCTCAAGCAATCCGTTTGCTCCTCTTACATATAGGCCAGCAAAACGGGGTGCAAAATTCTTATCCTGGCTCACAAAGGAAACAGTCTGCCATAATTCAGATATTTCAAAACATCTGTCATTTGAAGTATGATACAACTCTTTGCGATATACCTATAGTGGCTTTAAATTCCCGGCTCATGTATCAGTCACTGCTGAACTGTTGCAGAGGGTCAGCCCATGGGCAGGGGGATGTGCGCCAAGCCCCGTGCTGCTGTGGCTGCCCTGCAATGGGGAGCCCGGCTGGAAAGCGAGCTCAGAGCTGGCTTGGGCAGCTTCTGTAAGCAAGACTCAAGCCTTTGACAGCGGGATATACTACCTGGAACATCTGGCTTCTCGCTGAAGGGGAGTGGGGTCCCCTGCCACCTACTTAGTGCACGCAGGTTGCTGGGAGATTTATAATGCCAGAGTTTTCAGTCCTGGCAGAGTGACTTAATATATATTTAAACCTGTATTAGCCGGGATGTATTTCATATCATGGTTTTCTTTTCCTCTAGTTGTTGCTACCGTTTCAGTGACCCCTCAGTGCACATTTTCCTGAAAGACAGATATGCTTTTTCATGTAACACCCCATTAAGTAAAGCCCTTTAGCAAGGACAAAGAGCCTCTGAAGATGCTCTCCTGGCATAGGATGTTTACAGACTGAAACACAAAACCGGCTGTTTCATTAAAAAAGAAAAAAAAATCCAAAAGTTCATGGTTAATCTGCTGATTGCCCTGAAATGTTCTGTTTGTTTCTGTTTGATATTTCCCAAGAAAGCTGCTGCTGCTGCTGCTTCTTCTTCTTTAAGCTCTTTATAATGGCTTTGTCAATACCTTTCAAGCATCTGTTTTTGTGTCAAGTTTGCATACTTCAGATACAAGTGACAGGTAAGTGACAAGGGTGTTGGAAAAGAAAAGGGGATCCAGGCTGCTGTAGATGTGCAAGGCTCTGAGAGCTGCAAAATTAGTGAGCTGCAGGTGTGGAATAGTCGTACTGTGCTGGATTGTGCCTCCAGCTGTGGAAATTGGGGGAAATCTGTAAGCAGCTGGAGTGTGCACACAATAGTGTGGGATGTCAGGTAAATCTTCTCTAGAGAGTGGCAGTTTGGGGTCAAAAGTATGGTCTTGGTGCAGTGGAGTGGTTTCATGAGCCGTGGCTCTTGACTTGCATATGTCAACTAGTAAAGAGCAGCAGAAGCAGTCAAAAAAGGGTGACTGACATGTTCAAGGTATTGCATAGCTGCAGAGCTATTCAAAACAAGTTGTACATGTGGAGCTGGTGGCCATGGGATCGGTATCTTCCTGATGGACGTGTTCCATGTTCTTAGCTTCAAATCAGCCTTAAAAAGCTTTTTCTCATTTTTCTCTGCCTGCCGTAGTGTTCCTGTCTGCCGTTCATAGCTTCAGCAGAATTTATTTCTTTCCACCTACCATGCACAGGAAATTTGACTCAGAAAGATGAGATGCAAATATCATGCAGGGTTGACCTTTTCATTTACAGGGTAACTAATTAGCTTGACAAGTAACACATTTAGTAAAATACGTATATGTCATTAGATAATCTTGCCTACCTCTTTATGGTTGCTCCCTAAATACATCTTACTTTTGTTGCAATTAACTGCAGGCTTGCTATTGACTTCAATACGAGCAGGACTACAGACAGGCTTATACCAAATGCAAAGTAACTTAATACTCAGTCTCTGATCTGGCAAACTCATAGTTACTTCTTGAGTCATGCTTTGGCATGACAGTGTAGTACTGATGAGTACCTTTTCCAGTTCTGCTTCCTTTTTGCTATAGGACAGAACGCAGTGTGTGGTGTTAATATGGAAGACAGTAAAATGTAAACATTTTTAAAGTAAACTTCAGGGCAAGGTAGAAATTTCTGAGGTGGCCTAAACTGAAGTGGCAATCTGGACATGACTTTAAGGTGAACCTGTGCAATTGGCTGGACAGCTTCTTTTAGCTAAGCTATGCGATGGTATTTATGCGTAGACTGCTATGCTGAGGTCTGCACTGTAGTTGTAATTTGTATCGTTACTTCACCGATCAGCAGCTAAGCAAAGAAAGAGATGGTCATGTTCATTATTTACTGTGGATGGCATCCTGGTATTCAAAGGCTCTGAGGAGAGGTAGTTGTGTCCTTCGTTGAAGGAAGGGGACAGAAGAAGTGGTTACTCAGATGCAAGGGGTCAAAAGAAATGACCAAGAATTTGACCCAGGTCTTCTAGGCCAACAGAAAGAGGATGGCCATGTCGAAAACACAAAGCCCACTCCAGATTGCCTTTGGGAGTCATTTATGGCCATGAACAGGTGTTCTCAACCACAGTGAACCTTGAATCCTGCATGGTTTTGGGTGTGATGTAAGATGATTAGCATTCCCTAGCTCTGGATTGCAGCGCCTGGTTTTTGGTGCCACCTCACAGTATGGTGTGGCAACAGAGATGAATGGTACCCTGCTGCAAATGGTAAGCAGCGATACTTTGCAATTCTAATGAACCCATCCTGTGCTCTTCAGTGTCCTTTAAACCCTGACAATTAGCAAGAGTAAAGAAGGGGGAAAAGTCTTACTAGATGGGAGGTAACAGGGAAGCGGAGCCTGTGACTGCCTACAGCAAAGAGTCCACATTAATTTCATACTGATATTTTGAATTGTCCTCTTCCCTTTTCAGATTTGTTTTGGAAGATGCTTATATTTTTATTATAAAACACATCAGTTAACTGCTTCACTGTTTTATATGCATTTTTTCTGAGCCAGAACTGAGCCTGATGTTGCCATTAAATCATCTGCTTTGTGCTTCTTTATTACTATATTGTTCCTTGTCAATTTATTGCCTCTTTGCCTTTAATGAAGCAGACGTGGCAGCTTTACAGATGGGGAACTAAATCACAGAGAAACTACGTGACTTTTTACATGACCTATGCACACAAAATTAATAATCACTCTTATTGACAGGTGCAGGCACTACATGCAAGTGTAAGTAGTTTAGCCATGTTGGCAGTGCTGATTTGTAAAAAGTTCATTTTTTATGAGAGAATGTATGAGATATTAGTGCAAATTTTCTTCTTTTCCTTCCATTTTTACTAATGGTGCACCCATTCAGTGAAGGCTTTATGTACCTCTGGGCCCTCTCCTGGTTACCATTGGGTCGGATTTCTCTCCTCTGTTACTAAAGTGCCATCACTAAAGCTTCACTGGTTTTGGCTTTTGGCATGGTCCCTCAGCAGAACTGCTTCTTCATGGAGCTCTCTTTATCCTCCCTGCTTGCTTTCCTTTTCCTTCATGCTAGCTTTCTTTCATCCCTCACAGCCTTTTCTCATACTCTTCGTTTCTCCTTTTCTTTTAGCAGTGTCTCCCATTTGAAGTTTAGAGCAAGTCTTCCCTCTCTGTTGAAACATTTCACTCCTCTCTGCCTTTCACTTTGTTCTTTCCCCCTCCTAGGAGCGGGTGCCAGCTAGTGCTGATATCCTGCCCCCCCCCCCCCCAA
>NW_008795041.1:3918922-3921256 GCF_000699145.1 Aptenodytes forsteri | reverse complement strand
CAGGAGGGGCTGCCACCTGGTGCTTATATCCTCCCCCCCCCCCCCGAAATGCAGTAGATATTGCTTTGCTAATTCCTACGACAGAGAACTTTTTTTTTTTTTTTTGCTTTTGCTTTTTCTTTCCATTTTGACCTTTCTGCATTGGGCTGATCATTCTCTGGTGAGCTCAGCACAGCCACTGGAGTCATTGGCAGGCTCATATAGAAGCATATCCTATATGATCCATATATGAGGCATACAACAAGATTTGTGATGTTTATCAGCAAAATCCAAGATTTTGTAAATACCAGCGCTTCAGCTGAGGCCTTGTTATTGTTAATTGTCAGAACTGGAAGGCTGCTTACCATATTTTACCTGTGTAACTGTACCGGGTCTTACATGCATACAGAAGTAGTCCTTGAGTAGATCATAATGTTACTCAGCAACGTAAGGCTAAGGGGTCAGGCTTGAAAAGGAGCTTACGGGAGGTTGCCTGGCTAAGTAAGACAATTTTAAATCAGGTGGCCTGTATGGATGTCATTGCTGGATTTATAAGAGTGGGGTGATGATGTCTGAAAGCCTTGTTAGCAGCTATCATCTTTGAGAAATGAGGAGGATGGTGAGGTGCCACTAGATGAAAGAAGGGCAAATATCTTTTAAGATGCAGGAAAAAGAAGAGCAAGGCAAATACAGATCTGTCAGCTTCTTCAACACCCAGATGAATGATAATTGATGCTAGAGGCAAAATCATAGTATATATGCTGTCCAGCGGTAAACTCCAGACTCAAGTGCTACTTGTGTAGTAGTTGGGTTACCTCAATGGTTTTGGAGAAGATGATTCCAGGTGAGGTTCTCACTCTGAATAAAGCTCTTCAGGAGCCTGTCTCTAGTCCTTAACTATACAGGGAGCCAGGGGAAGTAAACCTTTGAATTTAGGCTATGTTAATACCCTGCAGCGAGCCTAAGTCAGTAAAGAAAGCAGTGACTATATTCTACATGCTTTTCTAGATAAAGTTTTTAATATTAATCATTGTGATCTGCTTTACTAAACTTTGTCATCACGATTCCTCAGTAATCAGAATTATTGGCTATATCTTGGGAGGGAAGAGATTGGAAGAACAACCCAACCTAAATCTCTTAGTAATCAATTATTTTGGAGCAAGTAAGTGATTAATTTATGATTAATTTTTAACTATATGTATATATTTATATATTATTATATTAAGGTATAATAAATATTACAGTATATATTTCTACATTAAAATTTCGTCATATGTATTTATTATGACAGCTATCTTATCTGGATACAAATTAAGCTGGTATTTTAGACAGACAAAATGAGTATTAGTTATTCCTCTGAAACTTGTTCTTCTCCAGTGTAGATTTCATGCCTATAAAGGTGCATGAGTCTGTCTGATGTTCATAGGAAAGTGGGTGAGAAACATAGAAAATGCTACCAAAAGAGTTCCTGAGATGTCCTTAGTGCATCCCTTTTTCTCCACTATACTTACATTATTCCTCAGAAAATTAGGTGATCTGCAGTTATGGTGGGGCTAATCCCTATTAACAGAAAATGCTTACAAAAAAAGATTTTTTTCTTGTAGCAGCATGGGTCATGTGGTCTTTATTTTGCGGGGATGTAGAAGGTTTTTCTACCAAGCGTGAGTTAAAAGTTAACAAATTAAAGTCTGACTCAGATATACTTCTCACGAAAGATATTATATGGCTCAAAAGGCTAGAAAGATCTTGGAACAGCAAGAGGGGATATGAATGAGACGGGAAGTACAAAACTGACCAGAACTTTCACCCACAAACTGAAATCCACATACCGTTTTTTTTTCCAGAGGAAAAGCCTTCCTTTACTCATATGTTCATTGCAGTGCCTGGCATTTAAGCTTGCAATGGTAATGCCTTTTCTGTGTACCAAAGTGCTTAAACTAAAAATTAGCCTAGGTTCTTGGAGATGAGAATTTACTAATCAGCAAATGTACTGCTTTGCAGGTGTGGCTAATTGTGTGACCCACGGCTAAAGCACCACTTTGAGAGTGCGAATTGATTTCATAGAGCTTCTCTCATTTTCCCTCATAAAAGCCAGCAATGGAAGAAGCATCTTAGGGCCTATGACAGGGAGCAGTCTATGACATATCACCACCATTGGACAAATTTGCTCTGAGCCCTGCCTACAAACCTTAAATTGTCTGGTAGGTATCCAAATACTGGCACCTTTCTTTCTTACATATCCATAGTCAATCGTCCCCACCAATGAGCCACTCCTACCAGAGGAAACACTCCTGTTAGAATGGAGAAGAGCTAAAGTCTTAGTCTTATACCCCTGTGTCATGGTTTAATCTCAGT
>NW_008795041.1:3901105-3918778 GCF_000699145.1 Aptenodytes forsteri | reverse complement strand
TGATGCACAGTACAATTGCTCACCACCCGCCGACCGATGCCCAGCCAGTCCCCGAGCAGCGGCCCCCCCGGCCAGCTTTCCCCAGTTTATGTACTGAGCATGACGTCACATGGTATGGAATGTTTCTTTGGCCAGTTTGGCCGTGCCTCCTCCCAGCTTCTTGTGCACCTCCAGCCTTCTCAGTCGGTAGAGCATGGGAAGCTGAAAAGTCCTTGGCTAGTGTAAGCACTACCTAGCAACAACTAAAACATCGGTGCATTATCAACTTTGTTCTCATCCTAAATCCAAAACCCAGCACTGTACCAGCTACTAGGAAGGAAATTAACTCTATCCCTGCCGAAACCAGGACACCCTGCTACAAATCACCCTGAATTTTTGGTAGAATGAGAGTGACAGCCAGGAAAAGCAATTCATTGAAGACAATTGCATTATACCGGAGAACCGTTGTCTGAAATAAAACAAAAGATTCAGTGCAGAAAGAAAAGAATCTAAAATAGTGTTGGAATAGGTTGTCTTTTTCTGATCAAATGTTAATATTATTTGTAGGACTGCTTTTAGGAAGTCTGCAGTGCTCTAGCTAAGCACCACCGCTGGCCGGCTACCCATCTCATCCTCTGCAGCACCAGGGGGAAGCCGGTTCTCCAAGGACCACCTTTACCTCCACCTCTTACCCATGAGGCAGATGGAGTGCTTGGGGCCTTGATATTGCTCCCGGAGAGTGAGAGAGAGAACTAGAGAAGTATCTAACCCTACTGGCTTTAAATTTTCACATTTTGTGCCATCTGCATGACAGGAGGAAAGGCAAATTAAGAATCCTTCACTTCCAATCCTTGAATAGGAATCCCAAGGTCATGCAAAAATATACTGTTTATTAACCTGGGCAGGTGATAATGATATAGGCTGACCCTAGTGTCATAAGTATTATATTTGATGTGTTTTTTAAAAGAGTGAGAGACAGTAGATTTAGTATTCTAAGCTGTATGGTAGTATTAGTATTCTAAGTATGGTAGCATATACAATGCCTTATGCATTTAGTTGTTTCTGCATACATCAAGAATTTCATAAAGTGATGGCAGATGTTGAAAATCTCTGCTGGATTGCAAAATACTAATATGCAGCATTTGGGTACTGAAGGAAATTACACCGTGTTCAAGTTCCAGAGTTCCCTTCACACAGTCATATAACAGCATGACAAATTCTGTGTAACACATGACAAATCGTGTGTAACACATGGCAAATCGTGTACCAATCTCTACCAAGTAGACTCTGCTCCACAAAATATGCACGAGACCAACACTGGAAAAGAAGGGGTGGCTTTTGTATTGTGAGTATCACCTGCTCTTCCTCACTCCTGTATGGATCAGAGATCTGGTCATGGTATAATTAACTCACTTTTTCTTGCTTCTTGGCTAAAATATCTGGATCCCTTTGGATAGTCATATGATAAATCTATTGGTAACTTTTCCATTGCCTTTCTAAAGTAGTTTGGCTAATGTGCAGAGCTGAACTTCTGGCCAAGTCTGAAAGGCTTTTTTCCCAGTTTAGAAAATCCACCTGTTCCCTAAATGCAGCAATATTTTTCCCTTAGAAGAAGGTAAAATGGCTCTATTAGAATAGCTTCTGGTTTTCGGATACATCTTTTGGGTACTTTTACACAGAAAATGGCCACATTGAAGTACTTATGAAAGGGAAACCCTTTTACCTGGTTTGAAGCAGGGACGGTGTGCATTAGGTAGGTCTGGATGCCTGTGCTTTGTCTGCCTTTGCAGTGCCCTCCTCTGTAGGACAGGACAGCGTTGAGCACCATTAGAGGCACACCTGCCTCACCGTTATGGGTGTACTAGCTTTGATCCTCAGCCTCTGAAGATGAAAAACTAGTTGGTGTCAACTACTGCTGTGACTTTTTGCTAATTGCTGGGCTGGATCAAAGAGTGAAACATTTTCATTGGGATTGCATCAGGACATTGCTTCATGCAAGTGGGGTGGAGGCAGGCTGGGCGTGTAAGGAACAGCTTTGCCCCAGTCTGCTGCGGCTCTCTGTGACATGATGGCAGAAACAGACTGTTAGGGTAGATGCTGGGGATGAGCCAGTGGCGTTAAGGCAGCAGGCAAGAGGCTGCATGCAGCATCCAATTCAAGCTGGCGTGTCAGTCTGGTCTGCAAGACAACCAGCCTTGGTACCACCAGGCATAGTGCATGTACAGCTGGCTGCCAAGGAGCAGGGTTATCTAAGAAACTGCAAGGCTGGTGCAGTGGTAATTGGAATATTTGCCCATAAATATTCCTTAAACATAAATGATGGTGATGAAATAATAAAAGTAATTGGCTTTTGTAACTCCTTTTTTGAAAACAAATTATGCCTAAAAACATGTAGAGACATCCTTCTTTTCCAGAATATTATTGAAAATTAATAGACCATCTGAGTCTGCAGTATCATAAAGTCTGTATCCATTTTTTCACATACCTGCAGATTCATCTCCAGCAGCTCTCCATCTGTTTGCAGGCTGTTTCTAAAGCAGTGTGGTGCCTCAGGTGCAGTAGAGAGAGACAATAATTAACAATGTGGCCTACAGCATCTTGGGGAGCAATTAATTTTAGTGAATGGATGGGGGAGGAAGAAGAGGGAAGGTAAGTTTTGCACATTTGTCTGCTCGTGCATGCTCGGCTGTGCGTATTGGATAGATGTACATACAGATACGTATGTATCTCCCAAGAAGACTATTTTCAGCATTCAGGCTTTCACTCTTTTGCAATGGCTGCTGTGCTCAGAAAATACTTGAAAAAGACAGTGCCATCTGCACTGAGGATATTAGGGGGTGTCAAAGAATACTCTTTTTCACTTCTCACATTCCTGCTTCTCTCCTCCTGTCCCTGGAAAAATCCCAGCTTTTAACCTATCAAAACAGTTTTAAAGCTGGTCTCTGATGTATAGAAACCTGTGAGACAGAACCATGACAGCTACGTACTGTCAAAGGAGTAAGACTGCATAAAAAAAAAAACAACCCAGTACTGCTGAATAAAAGAACAGAGAAATCTATGAGGTTGCACTAGCATGTGGGGTAGTTTTTTCTTGTGTATCTATGTACATACACTGATCAGGGAATATTGAATTTATATATAGGAAGACCATTTCACTGGTTTATACATAGAGAGATTATAGTGTGTATACACAGCACTGAAAATTAAAGATCTGCACATCTACAGAGAGGTTAAAAACGAAAACCATATGATCAGTTAGACTTTTTTTCCCCAAAATTTAGGTCCTGAAATTAGAAAACTAAATCCATTTATAAGCTCTTAAATGCAAGTGGCCTCATTTCAGATGTGCTGAGCAACTACTGCATCTGCTGGCTTCTGTTACTACGATTGGCTCCGTTTCTGAAAAGCAGCTGTCAGGAAGGAGATCCTATAGGATCTCCTCTGACTTGTCTAGCTAGCAAATAGCCAAGCATGACTGCAGTACCTATGTACCACATGAGTGCAGCTGGAGATACGGACAAGTGGTGCTGAGCTTTCTGTCTGGCTACATAATCTTCGGGGAGGAATCCAGCAGAGATGCTGAGGGAGAAACCCCACCACACACTAATTAAGTACTTTTCTGCTTTGGCTTCTTTACTCCTTTTTCATATCCCTCTGTCCCTTCTCCTTCACACACTGGTGCCCATGCTGAATGCAGAGACTATTTGAACCAGCAGAAGAAACTCTCGCTGTGTTAGTTTTGAGAGTGGAATACCACAGATGTGACTGCTTATTGCTGGGTGCCGCACAGGCAAACTAGGTATTTCAAAACTGGTTCATCTCACAAGTGCATGGTCAGATTTGGCAAATGATTGTGTTCATAAAGGGCACCTGAAAGCTTAATCGTGAGCCCAAATAAGGTGGTTTCTAAACCTTTGACTTTATTCTGCAATTTTGTAATTTCACAAGCGTGCGTGCTGCAGAGAGAAAATAGAGTGCCCCCCTGGAAAGCTAGTAGTGCATTCATCCCTTCAGAGAACAAACTCATTTGCCCTTTTCTTTTTATGTCTGCTTATTCAAGCAATTAAATAAATTAAAAACAAGAAAATGTTCTGCTCTGAGCCACTCTCAAATGTTTTCAGGCAGTAAAATAAATGGGAATCAGTAATCTAATGCAAAACTGATTTGAGCATGTTTACATGTTATTAGGAAGCTAAAAGGTTTGTTCATGCCTTTGGTTCTGAGTTGATGTAAATATGTACTATGTCTGTAGAAACAGCTGCATGTAGAAGCTGCTGTTGGCTGGCTGCTTTCTGTGAAAAAAAAAAAAAAATACTCGGGCATTTGTCTTTTTCTCCTCCAAATGTCCAGGCTATGACAGCAGGGAAGACTACAGACTGTCTTTCAGGATGTGAAAGCTGTCATTTGTGCATCCAAGAGAGGACTGTGCTGTGAAGGTAGAAGTATTTTTCTATAAGGAAATGACATCCTGGGAAAGAAAGTAAACTTCTCTGGAATGTGAGGAGCAGATTATGTTAATATCTGCATATCAACTTTACCCTCTTGATTTGCTTCATGCCACATCAATTACACTGTAACTTTTCAAACTGCTGTCTGTAAGTAGTATTGTTAGCTATAGCCAAAGGTTGGAAAAAGGTTATTCTTTTAAAATTTGATTCCTTGCTCACCAGGAAAGCAACAAGAAGGAAAAGAAAAAAGTTTAACCAGATCCTGTAAAGAAATGGAAATCCATCTATTTTCACTTCTAAATACAATAAAAAAATCAGAAATTCCCATGTAGTATTCTGATCGCTACACCTTTAACATCTTTGAATCCTCCAGTTTTGACAATGTAAAAAATCGCAATGTGAAATATGATTTTTTATTATTATATATGCATGATATTGCATAGAAGTATAATTACATATCACACAGAGGTTTCTATACAAAAAAAGAAAACCAGAATGCTTTACTTTGCCAAAATACAACATTCCGCTCTCATAATAGCTTACTCAAAACCAATTTTATATGGGGAACTTTCATCAAAATCAACACATTCCTATGAATATTCTCATACCACTCAAGCTGCTAACTCCAGTGAAAGCTGTTCAGTTTTAAAATTTTCAACCTGTCATAGGTTCCACAGGCTTATTTTGGTTTAAAATGTAGTTTTTCACATCCTGGTTTGTGTTACTCCTTTTTTGCATTGTGAATGGAAATGAATTTATGACCTGAAAGGCAAAGCAAATGGTCACGTAGGGAGCTCTTCCATGATGAGAAGAGTAGAGAGTAGAGCAGACGAAGCAACTCCCAGTATGTGAGCTTTGCACATCTGTAACTTCTGTAATTCAGTGATATTTCTTTCATTTCTTCCAGTTCTTGGTCAAATGGCTTCTGAACATAAAGGATGAGACGCTCCTAACTCATACTTTTAAAACACTTGTTAGCAAAACTACTCTTTCTCTTTCATGTCAACAGGGGTTAATGTTATTGCTTGAAAGAACATCAGTCTTTCATGCTCCAAGAAAAGTTTCCCCAGTGCTAAGCATTCACTTGTATGATTAAAGGCAGTCTAGGTATTGACCTCCTGATGTTAAGGATAACACAGAAGGAGCTATACAAATTACACCAGTGAGTAAAGGGTAAGAGGGAAGAAAAGGTATAGTGAGAGTGCCATCCTCAAAAGATTTACTAGAAAAAAATGCTTCCTGGGAAAAGCATACCATCATTAGTAATCAACAAAGAATCTAACAGAAAGAAAACAGTACAAAGGTGGCTGTTGAAAAAATAGCATTTGAAGATAGGGGAGAATAATATGGAAAGAACTGTCCTAGGCACAAATTCTGTGCTGCCGGAGAGCACAGTTGGAGTCTCTGCCCTCCCTGATTAGCCAAAATCTACCTAAACAGGGAAATGATGCCAGGGCAAGGCATATCCCTCCTGAGAGGTGAGACTTGTGTGTCTGTTTTCAGATCTCTCTGCACGTCACCTGAAGACACAATAGGAAAAAAAAAACAAACAGATGGGAGGACGAAATCTCATGCTCAGAAATTGTGATTTCATTTCATTGAAATGATATGAGTCCAAGGAAGTCTAAGGCTGTTAGACTGCAATAACAAGGCATAGAAGAAGGAGAAACCTGTAGCAATACTGGAAATGTTCATAAATTATTTTGAACATGCCCTATTGCAATATTCTTGGTTTCAGAGAGAGCTGGTTCCTTAGCCCTGTGTAATGATGAACAGTAAGAGAGGAGAGGAGGCAATCAAATGAATTATAAAACAGAATTCAAAGTGCACTGGTAGGGAGAGGGCTTTTTTTCAGTGCTTGCCTCTTTCATGCTGCTGGCAGTCCATGATGATATGGTAAAGCTACCATGTACCAAGCAAAAATCGAAGCAAAAGAATATTAATAAGATGACGAATTCTTCCTCCTCCCTATTTGCTCTCAGCGAGGGAGCTCTTCATTTGCACCTCTGAGAATGGCTGGCAGTTACTGTATTCCCTGTCTTCTGACTTACAGCTGTTCCTTAGCCATGCTATGCATATTTTAGCTCATTTAATCTTTTCTTTGAAGTCATTCCCTCCAGCTCTTTGTCATTTGTCTTGCTTTTGTCTGAACTCCTTCCAATACATCCTGGCATGGAGGTAGCCAGACGGGGGTGTTTGGGGTGTGCTTTCAGGAATGTGCTATCAGGAAGGACCACCCAACCCTTTCCATTTCCCAGGTCCCCTTGGGTAAGCTCATGGGACCACTGGTGGCCCTGGTGCCTCCCTGCTCCCTAACTCTATTTTACAGACTGCACACCGTGGAGCATCTAATAAAAGAGCTGCAGATTGCACTGGCTGTTAGTTTTGCATTATTTTTTGATTTTACTGAGTACCACAATCCCAGTTCTGATCTTTCTTCCTGTGTATACTCCTTAGATCTTGTTCAGCATTGCTACCTTTCTGTTTTCTTTCTCCCACAGAATATCTATGTTGCAGTATGTGATTCATTAGATATGCTCTTCTGCATTTTTCCAATATATATCTCCTTCAACGTTTCTAGGCAGTATCACCGGGCTCCTTAGTGCATCGCCTTAGGTATTTGTGTTGCTCTTTGGTGGGCTCCTCCCATGAACTAAGAAATTGATTATTGTCTGGACTTTATGAGGTCAAGTCACATAATGATCCCCACATTACAAACAGTAGATTTTGGCTCAGTTTGCTGCTCTTTTTCAATCTCCTAAGTCTCTCTCCAGAGCCTTAGTCAAGAAGACAGGCTATGTGGTTGCTCAACAGGTTTCCCTGCTATGCTCCTCGTTTGGAACTGAAGTTAGTTAACAATTCTTTCCAGCACTTGTTGACCTTCAGTGGTGCTTGAACAGTGGGTTCTGCAGCCTTGAAGGCGGAACTGTAAATAATGGAGATCTCTCAGGCCAGTTTTTGAGAGAAAAGATTGCTGTCCCATCCCCGAGCAAAAGTAATATTCTTCTTCATAAAACTAACACGCATCCCCTTCATTTTCCCAAATGTGAAGACAGTGTCAAAGGGAAGGGTAGTGGAAATACCATGTCAGGTGTCTCAGTGTTATATTACAGGTAGGTAAAGTATGGTACCCTGGGTATCTCCAAACCCATGAATTTAAGAGTATTTCAAAATATTTCAAATGCCTTATTAAAATCCAAGTCTTGTATTTATATCCTGTTCCATCAACCATGTAGTTTATAGTTCTGCCAAAAAAGCTATCAAGATGCTATGCATTATTTATTTGTTAATATTTCATGATTCGTACAACGTATTCATCTTGATGTTTGTTTGATTCTCTACTGTGCATGCTGCTGATTTCCTGTACAGTAACACTTAGATAAACCTGAATTTTTTGTTCTTTGGAAGGTCTCCCTGCTTGCTTCTTTTGTAGTCCCCTGTTTCACCACAGCTTTTGAATAACAGCAATTAAATGATTCTCCAAATGCTAATTTTGTAATCCCCCATCATGTGTACAGTCTTAATCTACTGATTTTGAAACATGCAATGAGAGTGTAGATCAAGAGGAAAAGCCGTCACGATTAGTGATGTCCATGGACAGCCAGAAGAGTGGTAAAGTTCAGACTAGAAAATCATTTGCTATAGAGACGGAAGAAGTTGAAAAAAATCATGTAGGTGAGAGGTAGAGAGAGAGTTTTTGGAGAAGAGATGGAGACCCACCTGGATAGATATATAGGAAAGCAACCTTTTGCAGATGTCAGGAGAACAATGTGTAGAAAGAAAAGGGGGGTGTATGTGTATGTGTATATAAGTGTACACACACATACATACATACATACATATATACTATTTGTGTGAGGAAAGCAACCTTTTGCAGATGTCAGGAGAACAATGTGTAGAAAGAAAAGGGGGGTGTATGTGTATGTGTATATAAGTGTACACACACATACATACATACATACATATATACATATTTGTGTGTGGATGTCTACATCTTTAGA
Source organism: Aptenodytes forsteri (assembly GCF_000699145.1). Lineage (NCBI taxonomy): Eukaryota > Metazoa > Chordata > Aves > Sphenisciformes > Spheniscidae > Aptenodytes > Aptenodytes forsteri. Next base: position 3,910,350 of record NW_008795041.1, on the reverse strand, counting down.
CTTGTAAGTAGCAAAGGAGAATCCAGAAGCAAAATGAGTGTCAGATATCTTTGAGTGACAGAGACAGGCCATTTGGAGGTCAAATTAATCCTCTGAAAAGAATGCAGTACGTATCAGCACTGAATGTGACCAGATTACTTGAAGAAGAAAGGTGATAATTTAGAATCACATAGATCCATGCGTGGGGGGATACACAGTACACACACAAAGAAATAAAGAAACAGGGAAATTAAGGTATGTTGAAGGTTACCTGGAATAGAACTGAAATCAGAAGACATCAACAGAAGATCAAGACTTGGAAGTCGGCATGTGTTCAGCCGTGGTACCATAACACAGATTCCACTAAGATCTAGGATTCAGAAAGTAAGAGTTCATTTGCAAGCATTTTTAAAACTACTAGCATTGCTGCCATAAAAGGTTTCCTTTTGATTGCCAGAAATTGTCATACTGGATTAGAGCAGTGATTCTTTTTGTCTAGTATCTTGTCTCTGACCGGGTCTAGGATAAAATATGTTGGAGGAAATTCCATAAGAGGAAATTCCATAACAGAAATCATCACATATCCTCCTCATCATGATGCTTTGTCCTGTCCCTAAGAGTTAGGCAGCATCCTATATGATCCTTTACACAGTATTAAAAAAAAGAAAAAGAAAAAAAGGGGGTAATACAAATAATGAAGAAAAATAATCCTGTAGTTTGGACAGCAGCTTGTTGTGTGGAACCCATGTGCCTGCTTTTGGGAAGGATTGGGCATAGTTTAATTCCTTAACTGAAAAATGGGACTAAAAGCAATTTCAAACCTACCATGTATTTTGACAGAAAACATGAAGGATGGCTTTGTTTTAAAAGATGCTATAGAAGTATTTCAGATAGGCAATCGGTATTGACCAATACACTTCAAAGGCTGTAAATGCTATAGAGAGGGTATTTTGGACAACTTTGTTTGCATTGCTGGATGCTACTAAAATGTGAAGAGGTTTCTGCTGATTTAAGGACCTAATGCTCTAGCTTTCTGAGCCTGCATCTACCTTAGCAAATACTGCAGCTCAACAGGACTGGATCTGTAGAGGGATCCATTTGGTGCTGAGGATCTGATGTACACATTGTACCTGATTGCAGATTAATTTAACCTTAGACTAGCTCTACTCTGATCCCAGGGACTGAAGGAGTGTTAGGAGTTGGAGAGCAGTACGTGCATTCCTGAAGCTCATCTTCCAGCTTAGTTTCACCTGAAGGGAATCCAATCCTTGCACCCTGAGACTGATCCCCAGTGCAAACCAAGGCATGGTAATTGGGAAAAACTGGGAGATTTGGCTTCTGATCTGAACTAAAACCTTAATGGAGACACATGTGGAGGGGACTGAAGGAGTGTTAGGAGTTGGAGAGCAGTACGTGCATTCCTGAAGCTCATCTTCCAGCTTAGTTTCACCTGAAGGGAATCCAATCCTTGCACCCTGAGACTGATCCCCAGTGCAAACCAAGGCATGGTAATTGGGAAAAACTGGGAGATTTGGCTTCTGATCTGAACTAAAACCTTAATGGAGACACATGTGGAGAGCTCATTTATAAAACAACTGTACTCATAAATACAAATAAATTGTGTGCAAAGACAGAATTTTTTTTTTTAATCAAAGAAAAAGTTAGTGGATTTGATAAAGATCCAGTAAATGACCACATTTACACAACTGGAACTTCAGCTGACAGAAACCGTCTACCTTCCACAGCATGGCTTGTGTGCATATTTAAGCACAAAACCACTCTATATTAATGAAAACAGATACAGTAAGTTATTTTAGATAGTCAAAATAATTTCTGCATTTGATTTTTCTGTTTTGTTTTTTAAAATGTAGTTTATTCGGTAGCTGTTTAGAACAAAAAATGTAAGGGGGAGGCACCATGTGACAGTAGTGATTAAATGCTACCTTAATAAGTTAATAAATAGCATTAGATAATTTAAAAATTGTGTTACTGAAGAACAGTATCAGAAATTAGTTGTTGTTATCATATGAAAGCTAGTAAAAGATTAGAGATAAAAAATGAGATATAATATAAACACTGCCTGTGTACCCCATCTTTCATAACCAGGCCTCTCCCAAGGGTGGGATTGAGACACATGAGCTTCAGTGTCTACATGTCAGCAAGCACATGAGAGTCTAAGCTCTCCTTCCTGACGACGGAGATCCAGTCAACCCAGCCTAAGGGCCAGGGCAGCTGCAAGGCCATTAAGAACAGTCATCAGTTGCCCACAGGTAGCTCTGAGGGCCCTCTGAGATGCCTAAAAGTCCCCCAGATATCTGCCTGGGGCTGGCTGGTGTCAGAGGGGGCCAGGAGGCATTCTGCACTGCCTGGAGCATGAGATAGGGGCGGACTGGGGGCTCCATGGCACCCAAATGACACGAGGTGCCTGTATTTAGGCATCTGAATCCCAGGCAGGTGTCCAAATGAGCTCTTCCTAAGGAGCTCCTTAGCATCCACTAACTAAAAATAGAGTTTAGACATTTATATGTGGATGCCTAAGTGTAAATGTCTTCACATCAACCTGAATCCCTCCCCTGATGTCAAATGTGTAACTCAATACGAATTATCAAGACAAGGTAGAAAAAGATATGACCACATCCAAAGTCGCTCTGTTTCACTTTGTACATTTTTTCTTTGTTCAGATACCTGCAATTAATTGCCTCCAATTAATTAGCTTCATCAATGTTCCTTTACAGACTTTGCGCAAGCAAAGATAACTAAGAAACTGCTTGATATCATCTCTTGTTCTGCACCTGGTATGTGCAATGCTGTGTCACCAATGAGCAGATCTTGCGAGACATCTGTTGTGTCGGGATGTGGCAGAGGCTGGTCTTCTGAGGAGCGGGGCACAGAGCTAAGTGGAATGGATAAATACAGGAATAGCTCCAACGCTGTTAGAAAATTAGCCATTTCAGTAGTCCCTGATCACGCTCTGCTAAAGCCATATTCTACATGTCTATAGCCTTACCCTATATATCTATAGAGATAGTTTTCTTATAATAGCGATAATGGGGCTGATTAATGTAATGCCAGTCAGAGACCAGTCTATTTCTGTAATGCTGAGATAGAGCCTTTTTAAATAAAATTAGCTCCTGCTTCTGGCTGAATACTGCTAAGCCGCAAGAAATATGTAAGGTTTTAGGAACTTCAGGATCATCCATCCTTTCTCCCTGTCTTCCTATCGCTTATTCCCCATCTGCCCTTCAATTTCTCTCTGCCTGTGTTCCCTCTCCTTTACTTCCCTATCTAGCCTGAAGGACGCAGTCCTCATCCATCTCTGACCTGACCTGCCGCCTTTATTTGTGCCGTAATGCCAGTATCTTTGTCCTCTTTGGCCAGTCAACTCTTGAATACTGAAACATCCCAAGATTTTAAAAAAGCTGTCACCAGGTGTTAACTGGAGATATGCTGGGGCCTGTGATTTTGAAAGGACACTGCAGTAAAAAGGATTAATGAAAACTTGTTACATATGGAAAAGACTTTTCTTATCAAGCAACAGAGGCAAAATTCACTCAAAAGCAGAAGGTCAGTGCGAGGGGAATAAATCATCTAATCATAGCTTGAGAAACTAAGAAAGGTAAAGATTCATGGTGGCTTTCTACACAAGGATAAATTTCATTAGGGTAGGGGAAGACTGGGCAGGTCTTCTCAGGTGCTGTCAGGGTTGATGGGACATAAGGCAGCTCTGGCCAAGAGGCTGGATCACCACATTTTTGTGGTGGCAAACCAATGTGCTCAGCTCCAAAGTGCAAACTGATGTGCAGCCCTACCTACTATGCAAGCGTGTGGCTTTTGGGCAATGTATGGCTGACGTCTGTGCAACTCAATGTAGACAGATGGAGTTTGTCTTTCTCTGCATTCATTCAGACAGGTGTATCGCAATACCAAAGATACCAAAAATCATATCAGAATATCAGAATTTGTGTCTTTCTCTTTTTTTTCTTTTTTGTATCTTGTTTCCTGCAGTTTCTTGATCAGCTTAACCGAATATATAATTATTCTGTGTTCGATTACATTGAAATATGCATGCAGGTTTTTAAAACACTCTCTTCTGCTTCAAGGTGGATTGCTGCTTCCTTCCCTTTTTGCAGTTGCTTAAGATGGGAGCTATGAGATTAAGGACACGGACAACAGATCTACTAAGCAAAGAAGGATCTGGGAAGGAAATACAATTCTCTTTTTTTTCTTTTTTGTATCTTGTTTCCTGCAGTTTCTTGATCAGCTTAACCGAATATAATATTATTCTGTGTTCGATTACATTGAAATATGCATGCAGGTTTTTAAAACACTCTCTTCTGTCAAGGTGGATTGCTGCTTCCTTCCCTTTTTGCAGTTGCTTAAGATGGGAGCTATGAGATTAAGGACACGGACAACAGATCTACTAAGCAAAGAAGGATCTGGGAAGGAAATACAATTCTCTGAGCTTTCTTGTTCCTTACTGGCGGTGCTAGATAGTGCACTTAACATCTGACCTTATATGAATACTGTAGGAAGCTATGTGCACCTTGGAATCACCCATTCTCTGTTAATTCTTGAATATGCACATGCAGTTTAAATGTGTATCATGGTTGTTTTTTAACGTTTATCCTGTCATAATGCCTAAAAGCTGTGACCAACTGGGTCCCACTGTACTCAGTGATATGTAAAACTACATAGTCAATGGAGTCCTTACCCAAGGGTCTTGAAAGTGACGTGTGTGCCCGGGCCCTGAGCACACCAGATGTTGCTGCAGCCTCCTCCTCCCTCCCCTGGTGTTTGGCTGCCTGTGCTCAAGGCCATCAAGCTCTGATGTGATGCTGCTGTGCAACCAGGGGTCGGCCATGGCTGGGGAAACAGCCCTGTCGTGAGGAGGAGCTGTGAGAAGCCTCCTCTGGAGACCACCCCTTAGCTCAGGAGCTGCGGTGCAGCTCCGTCCCTGGCACTGGGTCCCTGCATGAGCCACACTGCAGCCCTGCCTGTGCCTGCCCTCACCTGCTCTTGCCTCCTTGTCTTGGCTCTGCAGCCATCCCATTCCCTTGGCCATGCCTGGCTGTCCCAGGTCTGCGGCAGGCCCTGGTTGCTCTTCCTGGCCCAACTCTGCTTGCCAACTCTGGCTGTGGTGGGATGGGGCTGTGGGGGGAGGTCCCTGCCCCGTCCTGCCCCACTGCCCCAGTGCTTCCTGCCTTCACCCCACAGCCTGCTTTTGCTGCTGTCTGACAGACATGTCTGGTGCTGTGAGCATGTATTATTTGCGCAGATACAGTCTTCCCATAGTTTCCAGGTAGGTGTACACGTTTAAAGACATGTATCCCTTGACCGCTTGGAGCTTACCACACAAGGGCGCTAAATGAGACTGTCCTGTGGAGCTTTTTAACTGTAGGACGGAGGAAATTCTTCAGCAGAAGAGGTTACTCAAAGGGAACTAAAGAGCAGCTTGGCTATGAAATAAGCCCTGAGGCGACTGTGAAACCACTGAAAAAGAAACAGTGAAGGATCTAGCTATAATGCGAATACAGGCACAGATGCCCCAGTTGGAAAGATGTGCTTCAATTCCAGGCTTTGTGAATGACAGTTTAATTGCTGGGTCTCTGTGTTTGTGCTTCATCCACTACAAAGAACAAAATAAGTGGGAACAGAAATAGGGGAATAGACATGCTGGTAGTAACTAAGCTGTACAGAAATGCTATGTACAAGCCAATGGTTTTATAATGGGCACATCTGCCCACCTCACAAAACCACTACATAAATTGGCAGGATTTCCCAGCATCTGCTGGGAAAGTTTCAGCTTCAGAATAGCAAAAGGTGTTGAATGTTGGAGTTCAGCTGCACAGGTCTCGATATTCTTAGTTTCTTCTTGTGGTCTGTGAATGAGCCCTAAATCCTGACCTCAGCAGGCACATTTTCTCTTGCCTTTTTTCTGGGCTCCCACTGAGGTGTTCATTTTTTCCCCTGCTGCTGAAAGCTGGCTTTGAGCCTGTTATGATCTCCTTGTGTAAATCAGGCTCTCCTTACACTCTGTCCACTTAGCAGAGCTGGCAAGTTTAACAGATATTTCCATGAACCTCTCATTCTTTTTCTAGAAGTTCTAGTGGTTTGGCACTGCATCTCTCAAAAGATGACAAATATTCACTGCAAAGCTTCTTTACACAGATTATATAACATTCTCTTGTAGTATAGTGCTGAAGTGGTCTAAGCTTTCCACTCTTGCTGTAGATAATATACATCTTGGAGCCTTCTATTACCTTGTGAACATTTTGCACTCTTTGAAAAAAGGTAAGTTATTCCTCAGTATAGCAGCCTTCTCTGTAACATGAGCATGACCAATACTCCTCATGGGATATGGCCATTCAGCTGCCCCACAGCTACTTATTTCAGCCTTACCTCCCAATCAGTCCTAATGTTCTTTGGCAATTCCAAATACCTCTCATAAGCAACTTCCTCTGCTCCCTGCTTCTGCACCACTAGACTTGAAATTACTCCTGCTTTGCCACCAGTAGGCTTTCTTCATCGGAAAAGCAAAAGTTCAGTCAGTTGTCCCAGTCTGGAGTGAACTTTGTACCTGCCTTTCATCAGTAACATATTAGCTATGTTCCAAGTTCTCTGAGAAGTTTCTTAATGCCATCACTGCTTCTGTATAAACTGGTTTCTGATGTCTACATGCTTATACACCTGACTGGCCCATCAGGCTTTTTTTAGTTCGTTTTACATAGTGCTTCTCTGTTCATGGTTCTGTAATGCCACCCTGTCCTTTATCAAGAAAAGGTTTTTCTATTCCAGATGCTTGCTCCCTGCCTTGTGAACAAGATTTCTTCTGAAAATTTTGTCTTTTTTCTACCCTCATTTATATTCTCCAAATAAAGAGAAAGCAAACAAAGCAAATGTACATTGAATCTCCAAAGCACTGCAACTTGGTCTTGTGTTGTCAGGGAAAAGCTATGTTTCAAGTTAAATGACAGACAGGCAGAAGTCCTGCCTCGGCTTTGCTGTTCTTAAGAACTCCTGGAGGACCTTCAATGTTCAGGCATATACCATTTGCTTCTCACTTTCCTACAACTTCCCAGGGTTAGTCCTATGTTGCTGGCCAGCGAAAGAGGCCTCTTCCACATAGGTTCTTGCATTACCAGCTCCCAAGGTGGCCCTTGCATTAAAATGGAGTGCACCCTGCTGCTTTACAGATAGCCTGGAGGATTGTATTGCAATGGTGGGCTTTGTTAGAGCACTCCAGTGTCCTCCTCTTAAAGATTGCTATGCCAGTAGGAATGGAATGACACAAATAAAAGGAAAGTAAGTATACATTTGCAATGTCAAAATTAAGTAACACAGTCACAGACCTTTATAAAAATGTAGACAACTGGAACACAGGAAACCCAAGACTGGGTTTATCCTTGTATCAAATCCAGGAGACCCTGTGGAACTCCTTCTGTTGGCAAGGTGGATCTAATATGCGTGGGCAAGGACTCAAATACGGCCTACGCAGCATGTCCTTAAAGTCCTCGCTGGTAGAAGCCTGCTGACCCTGATGTGCCAGGCTCTCCTTCTGTTTCCATTCAGAATCAAAGACTTTCCCATCCAGCTCATGGATTTCCTAATCCCTCCCAGTATATCACTGGCTTCCACCCACTCCTTTGGAAATTATGATATTCTTTGGCAGACAGGTGCAAATATTTCCTGCTTAGATGATAAACAGAATCAGATAATGGCTGCTTTGGTGTTTGATTAGGCATCCAAATTTAGTTCCTGTAAAGGCAGGAAACCCTTTTCCACAAGGCTTGGTAGTAATATTTTTTCTTTTATGGATGACATATCATGCAGGTGTCATTTGCTACTCAAGCCTTGCACAATTACATAATTATGTAATTTGTGTGTGCTACATACTACTCGTACTTCTCTGAGACTACATTAACAACTAAACTTCCCTGAGGAGGTACTGAGTTAAGGGGTGACATTCACCTGAACTCTGTCCTTGGGAGCACTAATTAGTACCTGGCTACATGAAAACTAGCTGTAACTCCTGTTATTTATATAGAAAAAAAAGTAAATAAAATTACCAAATGATATAGATAAATCTAAGGTCACAGAAGCAGAGCTTATACTTGACTTAAAATATGCAGTTCAACTTGTATGGTTTGATTTAAAATTAAAAGAAATATTTTAACAACTCTAGATACTTCACATTGAAGTAATGCCATTATGTATTGTAGGAGGTTATATATTACTAAGGCTGACTGTCCTTGTGAGGCACTTCAGTAACAGTGCATAACTTAACTAGAGATGAAAATCCCTAATTGCCAAATGTGTGGACCAGCACGCTTAGCTTTCATGAAATAAATACAGAGGGAGATGATGTTGCTGAATTGATTAGCAGTAGCAAATACAAGTCATAAACAGGATGGGGATTTCCAATCTTCTCGTATCACAATGATGTAGTGCCTAAGCCAGTGACCTTATGATCTAAAATAAAGACAAAAGGTAGATATCTATTTCTGGGGGTTTTCATGTAAGCCAGCAAATATGCCAGTACATGTGCAATGTTCTCTTAATGACATACCCCAACCCGATGTGAAATGTCATTGGTGTTTTTGTAGGATAATTTTAAGTTAATTGCTATTCGGGAGAAATCAGGTTAAACCTCTCTGTTTGTGGTTTAGTAGTTGGATAATTTATGATCTCACTCATACATCAGAGACTCAAAAGCACTTGCCTGGGAAACCCACAGTTCACTGTGGTTGTGATTTTGTTTCCTTGTGAAGAGGGGAAAGGAATTTTTGGTGCCAACTGTAGCTTTCTGGATACTATACCTACACGTACAAGAAGTTCAGTGCCATAGGAAGAGATCCAGCTGGTGCTGAGGACCTGATGTGGGCAATCAGTCTCACCTCTGTGCCTGGGAAGATCATGGAACAGATCCTCCTAGAAGCTATGCTAAGGCACATGGAGGCCGGGGAGGTGATTCAAGCCAGCCAGCATGGCTTCACCAAGGGCAAGTCCTGCCTGACTAACCTAGTGGCCTTCTATGATGGAGTGACTACATCAGTGGACAAGGGAAGGGCTACAGATGTCGTCTCTCTGGACCTCTGTAAGGCCTTTGACACGATCCCCCACAACACCCTTCTCTCTAAGCTGGAGAGGTATGGATTTGATGGGTGGACTGTTCAATGGATAAGGAGTTGGCTGGATGGTCACATGCAGAGAGTAGTGGTCAATGCCTCAATGTCCAGATGGAGGTTGGTGACAAGTGGCGTCCTGCA
>NW_008795041.1:3848612-3900195 GCF_000699145.1 Aptenodytes forsteri | reverse complement strand
GTCCCTGCCCACGGCAGGGGGGTTGGACTAGATGACCTTTAGAGGTCCCTTCCAACCCAAACTATTCTATGATTCTATGAATTTTTCCCCATTTCACATGAGCTTTACTTCAGACTAGCTCTGGTCTGGTCCAAACAACAAAATGGTCATAGCAGCTGGAGGGCAGTACCTGTGTTCCTCAATCCCATCTTCCAGTTTGATTTAATTTGAAAAGAATCTGGTTCGTATCCTCCGAGACCTTTCCATCATACGAATCAAAGCATGCTAAGTGGCAACAATTGCGAGATCTGCCTTCAAAAGCACGTTCATGATTTGAACTAAAGCACAAACGTAGGCACGCTCTGTATGAAAGTAAACACAGCTGCACTAAAAGGATTCATTTTGTGTCAGAGTCCCATACTTTGGATTTGGCTGTAAACTCCTTAGTAAGCCCGAAATGTTGCAACTTGCCCCATAGCCACTTCAGTATAAATGCCTGGATTTATTATTTCATTTTTTTTAGCGTTTTGCAGATTGCTAAAAAAGAAACTTAGAACACCCTGATCTAATTTACTAATTGGCTTAAAAATCACCTCTAATAAACTATGTAATTGTACAGGGAAATGGTGATTTCAGTCCAAGCATATTATTCTGTGTGTGCAACTCCTTTTTCTGTGATGTTCACATTCAGATGCTGCTGAGGTTTTATAGCATGCTGTATGTTTACTAAACTGCCTGCTCACCGAGCATTAAGAATATTTGCGTGTATGCAACATTTAAGGAAATATGAATTCATTTTGGCTGATTTTTGTCAAATAAGCAAATCTAATTCAGCTTGCTCTTGGATGACAGAGTGGCAGTTTAATATCCTTTTTGACTTAATGTAACTAGCTTGCTATGGAAAAAGAAACAGTTTAAAGCTAACAGTTTTTTTTTTTCCAATCTTTCATTGCAGTTTCTACAAATCAATGTAAAAGCAGAGTGATAAAAATTATCATTAGCTGGAAATTACCTTGACTGAAACCTGAGGCATGTAGTTCAGATAGAGGTGCAGGAACTAGAGCAGTCAAATGTAGTTCCAATTAAAAATTATAAATTAGAGCTGCAAGAGTGTGGGACCGCCTGTCTGGTGAAGGATCTTACTTTCATATACATATATAAAAAGGTCACTGAGTTCCTGAACTCACAGGGATTAAAGCAAATAGATTCTGTCTCATAGAGTCTCAAGAGAAAAACAAGCACTTTGAAACTACTCTCCTTAGGACGTAATATTGTGGCTGAATTTCCTATCACAGGAAAATTTACCCTCTCATTTGTGGATATAAGAAGGAAGGAATAGCTAACCAGTTAGGGAACTAATGGTCTCAGAAGAGCCAGTAAGTTAAGAAAGTTTGTTGGCATGTAGGAGTCACAAGGTCAAGCTCCCCTTCTCCTCATACCGACCGGCCATGTGCGTGACAGTTTTCTTGGGGGGTTACACTCTTCTGGCCTGGGTCTTCCATGCTCGATCGGTTCAGCCCAGTCCAGGAAATAATGTAAATTCTCATTTTCAAGAGGGGATTTCTGTCTGGTCCCCAGACTCCTCTGAATCTTAGAAACCATCCCTAAAGCTGGTAAATTTCTATGAATGGCAGCGTTGATGGAACAATATATTCCTGTGAGAACACTTTTTGCCAAGCCAACTGTACTTGGGTTTTTGTCTTTCACCTTTCAGATATATTATTGCAATTTGTCTGATGAGTTGAGCAGACTTTCCCACGTAAGGTCAGATTCCTCAGTAGCAATGGTTTCAGGGTCACTTTTCACTTAAATGAACATTCAGTTTCTGAGGTACAGCTAGAAACCAGCTTTAATGAAGAATCTGCCATTGTGCAGTCAATAACCAAGCTATCTGAGTACTTTATATCTGGAACATAAGGTTACCTGATGCTTTTATTAGAAGGGACATATGTGATGATGTGAGACTTTTTCAAAGCAGTGGATTCTCTCAGCTTGAAGCTCTGTGTCAGAAACCACTGAATAATCCCTCCCTGTGAAACTTTTCCCTTTGTATCTAGCACTTCACCATGACCCTATGGATTCCCAGACTCGCCTCAGTTTGCATACCGCTTGTCTGCAACATTACTTGAATGTGTTACATTCCTAACACTGATGTACTCTAAATTTGTCAAAATACTGTGGCTAGACAAGCTTAAAATCAAAATAGGAGAGCAAAGAAAAAAAGCTCTTGATTACGGAGATGAAGCTGCTGCTATGAAAGCATCTAATTAAGCATGGTAAACTTGTGTCAAAAACTAATCTGTTCCCCAAGCTGTAACTGAGCACTTTGCAGAAAGCTGCCTTGGTAGCTGCAGCTGAGGATTAGCTCAGCGGGCTCTCCCGAGGTGGTGACTCCTGGAGTGGACGCCCCTGCTCTGGATCACCTCATTCCTATGATACCTGTGCAGTGTAGGCATGCCCCTGCATGCAAACGAATCTTCAAAGCACTTGCTAGGAAGGTCTGCTTTCCCCTCCTTCTGGCTAATCAATTTAGGGAAGCTTATTGCAGCACACTTTGCTGTTTGTGCAAATGCAAATGAAGCCTTGTTCGAGCTTGCCTGTGACTGGGATAGACAAAGCCCTTTCGATGCGTTGATTTTTCCATACCCTGCTCATCCTCCTGTTTCAGAAGTCGTTTGAATTACAATCTTTCTGACTCCTCCCTTCCTGGACACAGAGCTTGTGCTGTGAATCTTTTCATGGTGCCACAGTGATTTACAAAGGATTATGTATAGGATGTTCCTGATAGTGTTGCAGCGTGTGATAAACTGCTGGGTTTATGCAGAGGTTGCGTGAGGCATATTAAGAATACTGGCGTCAATGTGGTGTTTTGCTTGCTGCCCACTATTGCAATTTTTTTGAACTCCTGCCAATCATAATACAGTCTTCTGTCCACCCATCCAAGAAATGTCTGCATGTAAGAGCAACTATGTGTCAATGTCTCGCTCTCTTTCTACCTCCTTATAACCAACACATCCATATATATCCATATATACAGGTTCAAATAAAGCAAGGTATTAAGTAGGAAAACCAAAGAGACTCATAGAAGGTGAGCTGGCCAAATACTGTTCCTTTAACTAGGCATGAAATTTTGATATAGGGTGTGCTCAGCGGGGATGTACCATGGCAGCATCTCCCCTAAATATTGGGAAGAATATTTAGACCACGCTAAATAAGGGTTTTGAAAGGTGAGTGGGTATAATAATGAATAATATATATTGCCCATAGCTAGAAGGTTGTGTAATGGTGGTAGCTGTATAGAATTGGAAGTTTTTGTGATAGATAGATAGATAGATAGATAGATAGATAGATAGATAGATAATGGGGAATGGAAGCTAAAGCAGATTTCCAGGCATTTTAACTCTCTGCTGCTATTTAACAGCACAATCAATAGTTCTGAAAAGGGAAAGGCATTTGCAATGTTAATTGCAGTTCACAAGTGGGGGTGTACTGAGTAGGTGGAAGAGTTAGTTGTTTGCTTGCTGAGGGACATTTCAGAGCTGCTGAAGTTCTGATACTCGTAATTCTTTTTATAAAACAATTATCTGCTGAGCCTTTGGCTGACTAGAACACAGGAATAATTTCTAAATCAAAGAAATCAAGGAGGATGGTACGTCCTCAGGTAGTGATTTTCTGGCAGGTTTTGCTGGTTGTCTCAGTGCTCCCACCCAGAGGAGAGAATGTGTTGGAGGGCTGCCGACCATGGAGCTTGCAGGACCGACAGTCTTTGCCAGCCTTTAGAGGTCTACAAGGCCTGTCTTTTCATCCAAGGTTTTGTCAAATATGTCCTGTCTTCTCCTATTTTCTGGTATCTACTTTTTTGATTTCTGAATAATAAATGGGTATTTTTACCTGTGGCATGACCTGAAACTGCCAACCTTATTTAACCTGATTAGTGCACTGCTCTGTACATGCAGGTTTGTTGGCCCCACTTGAAGTACTTAGAGAATAAAGTACAAATCAGTGTGATGGAGGATGACAAAACCAAGCTCTTTCCTCCTCTCTCCCTCCTTAAGCCGAGGTGAATGTTCCCTGGACTCCACAGCGTGAAAACATATGTTTGTCTGTACAAGACCAGAGTGCAGAATCATTTTGGGGAAGAAGAGGAAGAAAAATAATGTTCTGATGCCAAGTCTCGTTAATGCCAATTCTCAAAAGTGCCACTGACACCTAAGCATGCGGGAGCAAGGAATAGCAAAGGCACCTATCTCCTGGCACTCCGCAGTCTGCTGCTGGCCTCCCAGTGTCCCCCGGGCTGTTCAGATGCAAGCTGGGGTTGGGTGTGGTGTTGAGTGAATGTTACCTTGTGCACGCAGATGCAATTCTTACCTGGGTCTGGGTGAGAATTTCTGCTTTACACTGGGTAAAATGTAGATGTCTGTGGCACGTAGATGTCACAGACATACAGTTTTAAATACATGAGCTAGGAGTTATAAAAGAAGATCAAACAGTAATACCTGGGTTCTTTTTTTTTTCCTTTAACAACTAACAAACAGAGGCGTGGCTACTATTGTTATATATGCTTTTATCATTAAGAAATGGAGGTATGAAATTTCCTTTCTAAGTCACTTCGGAATTAGAGCAAAATTTTTCATTTCCTAAAACAAAACATTTTTTTTTCTGAAAAAAGAAGCCCAAACCTGAAACTTCTTATTAACTTCTGCCAAATTCAACAAATAATTATTGGACAAAAAAGAGGGAGAACCTTGAAAAGGTAACAGATTTTCTCTTTCCATTTCAATACAGTGTTCTGAGGCTAATTTTAGCACATTCAACTTTTCAAAACAGTAAAAAAAGGGTATAAAATAAATGAAATAATTCCTCTCAAGCATTTTAATAATCTCCAGCTTTGCCCTGAAAAATCTTATCACCTCTTTAGTCGTAATAAAATACATTTATTACCTGCAGCAGTATGTGAACATGATAACTCTGTGAAGTACAGGAGATATCTATTACTATGATCTTATAATGTCTGCGTTGCCTTGCACCAACATGTTACATAGAGGTGGGTCCCTTTCTGTCACGTCCGGGTAAAGCTGGAATAACTCAGCTGATTCCAGCGGGGTTAGTTAGGATATATCCAGGAGTGGCTGCTAGCACAACCCAGGCATAGACTGATACCTGGCAGTTGATGATGAAACAAGGAACAAGGACTTAGGATAACTGCGTGACAGTACGTAAAGGTGTAATGGTATGAACAGACTATTCCTTCGCTTCCCTTTCAGAGGGTTTCAAGAGCCTTGCTGTTAATATTATTTATTTGTATTGCAATATCATTCAGTATCCCTCGGGAGGACTGAGACCTGGTTGTTCTGGCCATGAAATGAGGGTGGCAAGAAGGGGGACCAGGCAAATGGGAACCACAGGGACAATCTAGCACAATACCTTTGGAGCATGAGTACCTGTACTCCAAAGAGCCACCTGCCCTGCACGCTCCAGGTGGAGTGGCTAGATTGTGCTTGTGGTTTTAAAAACCATGGCTTTCTCTTGGATATTTAACATGGAACTGAGGAGTTCTGAAAACACTGGTCCTGCATACTGATCCACAGCTGATAAATCTCTGGCTATGAGCTCTTGTGAAACAGTTTGGAGATTTCCTAGTTTGGTTTGTAACAAGATAAATGAACTCCAAGCACTCAATGAACTATTAGTGGATCATTACATCCTGTGTAAATATTGAAAAAATCAACAAATAAATACATAAATGGATGCCAGTTTAAAAAAAAAAAAAAAATCAACATTGATGAATTGCGACAGGTACTGAAGCAGCAGTAAGATTCCTGTTTGAGGAAATCTCCAAATGAGATTTAATAAGGTGTGTCTTATCTGTAATACATAGCAATGTGAGACTCTTTTAAAAGACCCATCAGTGAGGGCTCATCTGTTTTCTCGAGGCACATACAACTGAGACGGAGGCAGCTCGGGGTGGAGGCAGCGTGCCCAGATTGGGAAGAGCAGGCTGTGCCACACGGGTCTGGGCAGGCTTGCTCAAATCAGAGGGCCAGGTAGCTGTGTTCATGTGATACAGAGCTCGAGTTAATGAGCTGACAAGGCTGCTAGCTGGGACGTGGTGCAGATGTGGTACTCCTGCTCCTGGACATGAATTGTCTGGAGTGGAGTGCTTGAACGCCAAATGAACTTTCTGAGTGAAACCCCCTAGGTGCAAAATGGTATTTTCCAATGAAAGTTTATTTTCTCTGAAAATTTCCAACCAATTATTCCAATCTCCTGTTAGTTTAAGCATGTAAAAATATTTCTGTGAGAAGATATTATTCCAGTGGCTAAACAGCCACCTCAGCCTGAGGTTTGGCATGCTTTCCTTATTTGCATTTAATCATAACTTCATTATTTCTAACAGATTCTTTGAAAGTTATTTTTCGTACAAATTGAAAGACTGTGGAACTCATTACAAGATTATAAGGTTAATCTGTACACTGGTACAGACATTCTTCTTTCTAAAAACTCTGATTATTTCTTATGTCTTTCACAGACATCCATGCATTACTGAGGGTGTGACTAATGCTCTTCCTGCCTAACTCTACAGGCCAGTCATTTCCCTCAGCTTTCCTTAGCTGTATGTCTACTTTTAAATAAAGCAAATTCACCCTTTTGACAGCCAGGTATTAATATTTGGTTTAAACAACATTAAGGCTGTGATATAAAATCCAGGCAGTGTTAAAACAAGGTTGACACCATCTCCTTTAATCACATGGCTTTGTGTCTTGACACAAGCTTGGCATGCATTTTCAGATTAACTCTGGTAGGATTTACAATTTCATGGACTTCAGTGCTTCATCTTTCACCTTTAGAAAACCTGATGATGTCTTCCACCATGGAGCTGCTCACCAGGGCAGCGGTCTTTTGTGACAATACAAAAAAATGTACCAAAAGTGTACACCAGGTGGAATAACATGTCAAAGTGATTTTGAGGAGTGTAGCACATGCCAGTCTTCACTTCTGGCTACTTTCTGTCACGAGTTGGGAGGAATTTGGGAAGACAGATTCAAATTTATATATAAATGTAAAAAATTAAATGAAAAAATGTAAGAAGCTGGTTGAGTGAGATTTGAACCTTGGAGAATAAAAGCATACAGCAATACTTTTAATGTTCAGATATTAGAATGACAAGTAAAACTGTTCTATTTCCTTCAAATAAATATGTCAGCTTTTTAAGACCTAAGCCATTACATTAAAAAAAAAACCCAACAATCTCTAAACTAGCTCAGATTCAACTTGACAAAAACTGGAAGTATCTTGAGAAGGGGAATAAGAAGAGAAATCTGTTTTTGTCAGCA
This sequence comes from Aptenodytes forsteri, assembly GCF_000699145.1. Classification (NCBI taxonomy): domain Eukaryota; kingdom Metazoa; phylum Chordata; class Aves; order Sphenisciformes; family Spheniscidae; genus Aptenodytes; species Aptenodytes forsteri. Next base: position 3,892,882 of record NW_008795041.1, on the reverse strand, counting down.
GAGTGACAGCAGCTTCTTTTATGACTTTAGAGATGAAGAAACTAAAAATGTGTTGCATTATGTTACAAAAGAAGAAGCGAACTCAAAGTCCTCTGACATAATTTTATTTTGCAGTCCCTGGTTAGGAGGCATAGTTATAATTTGAAAATGAGAAGGACTAAATATTCTTCATGTGCTCAGTTTTTTTCTAATATATTGAAAAAAATGCTTAGCACAGTCAAAGCTGTGTGAGTGTGAGGGATGTTAGTATTTTTGGTTTTGGAGTGGGGGTTTTACAGTATGTTGGGTAGTGGCTGAGATAACAGGGCCATAACCAAAGTGATTCAGATGTTGTCCTGTATAATGCATAACACTAGGAACTGGTCCTGACAACCACCATTTGAGGCTGTATTCTTCTACCCTGTAAAAAACATATGTCTGGGGGAGAGGCTGTGAGACGCCCTCCCCAAACAGCAGAACTACAACCTGCGACTGGGTGCGCCGGAGATGCTATATTCAACCCAAGGGCTTGAGGGATGCCTCAAGCCACAGGGTCACTCTGGTTTGATTTTCCCAGATTGTCTTTCCAAATACTTGCCTCCCCGTGCTACTCCCTTAATGCCTACCTCTGCATTTTGGCCTCTGTTCTGCAAAGAGTTTTGGTGGTTGCAGTGCTGTGCATAGATGGACTCTCTAATGGCTCCGAGTGTCCCTGTGTGCCACGCCAAGCTCGCGGGCAACCTGGGGCACTTTGATCTACCTCTGGCATCTGACATCTGTATGTATCCAACTCAAGCACTGGCAAACGGACTATTGAACCTGCGCAATTCTGTGTCAGCACGTCTCTATTCCACTTTTCCTGACTCACAAATCAAATATTTCATTCTTGAACACCATGAGAGGCTCCCTCAGCAACTGACATCTTTGACAGTCACACTGCACTTCAAAGAACTTCACAGGGTTGTTAGCAGTAGCAGGCATTTTCACAAAGTTGTATTTTTAGTGTGGAATTTGAAAGAATGACTTGACATATAATACAGCGATCATAACCTTACTCTGAGCACAATAGGCTGCTTAATTTATGACTTCTTTTGGAAATAAAAAATCAGCATCGAATATTTAACAACATCAAAGTTTCTGTATAAGAAACACAGAACTGCAGAAATGCTGGGTGAGCATTTATTAAAAGTAGCTCTGATTGCGTTTTTCATTCCATAGTATGATTGAAGCCCTAGTTTTCCCTCCATCGTTTATTTCATGGATTTTTGGCTGCTATCATTACAGTCAAAGATATAGGGTTATAGTGAAAATACACTAGCAGACTGGTTTAAACTAAATATTTTCTGTAATAATTGGACCAAAGGAAGAATTTTCTGTTCTGGAACATTCATTATCTGAAATAATTTCCAGAGAACAATGACAATATGTTAAATCTCCCTGTCTGATGAGTGCCCATGTGTCTCCTTTTTGACTCATCCAGGCCTGTGGCCAATGATGAGTATTTTTAAAGGAAAAAATTATGCTTTAAAAATCTAACAGAATATACCAAGGTCAGTGAATTGGCAAAAGTTGTTCAACCTTCTCCTGATTGCCTCCCTTCCCCTTCTTACTTTCTCATTCTTTCCTTTTAATTCACCTATTTCTGCCACAAGGTACCATCCATCCTTTCTAACTACTTAATTCAATGAGGAATAGGAAACTGAAGCAAGTAGGACGTGAGCTTGCCATTATCCTAACACATTGCCTTGCATGGTATTGCGTACAAACATCTTCTCACCTTTTTGTTTCTTGTTCTTTTTTGAAGTATTTTCTTGTGTAGATGTGCCTGACCCACTGTGTTACCTAAAAGATGGGAATTGACTCCATGTGAAAAACCTGTTATCTTTTTTGGCCTTCTCTAGATTGGTGTTCATGGCTCTTGTAGCTTGTGCAAACTCACTGTAAATTTACTCAGCTAATACCACTGCAAATGCTTGTCTAGACACTTGGCAAATATTTGTGCTCTATATTCAGACTTATCTGAGTATGAGCGGTGAGTATGTGTGTCATCGAACAAATCTTTCAGGCTACCGTCTATATGGTGGTAATTAATTTAAATTGACACTATTCTGAATCGTAACTGTTCTGTACATGCCCGCGATGGAGAGGCCGTGCTGCTGCTGGACCTCTGCTTTCTGCAGCCTGCTCTGTGAGGCAGTACCTCCTCGGGCCTTGGGGGGTTTCACCATCATAGATAAGAGTGTGTATCTGGTGTTTCTAAAACAGACATTGAGTTGATTTCTGTTGATTAAAACAGGCTAACATGAAATAAGCCTGCTGAAAATTCAAAGGCTGCAGTAGACAATTTCTAGAGAGAAGCATTTTTTCTAAATGGGTTTTCCTAGGGTTACTGAATGAGTGTTGTAACGTTTCCTGTTCTCTTATGCCATGCATATTTGTCAGCCCTACTTCCTGCTCTAGAAGGAGGTATGTAAATAATATTTCTCTTTACCGCATTGCCTTAAATTTTTCTTCATAGTTTTCTTTCATAGGTTTTTTTTCACTACTATGAATGTGAAAAATTAATTTCAGCAATACTGATTTGTTAATTTCAGTTCCCATACCTAATGGATTCCATGTCTCTTTTTTTTCTTTTTTTTTTCTTTTTTTTTTTAACATTAAAAGGTGTACTGAGTCTTTTTATCTATTTTTCTGGTTTATCCTAGACACATGGAAACACATTTCTAAAACTTGAAGTATATCAATACTGTTTAATGCTTTCTATGGATTTATCCACCACGTTTTATGTTAAACTGGGGGATTAATTTTTGTTGCATACTCTTTCATTATGTGAGTTTGTCTACAGGACAGAAAACATCAAAAGAAAGGTTTTTATTATTTTAAGGAATTATTTAAAGATTTTTTTCCTCTCCTTTTGCAAAGGATATGAAACAATGAAAAACCACGAATAATAAAGACTTAATATGAAGAATATAGTCTCTCTGAAATCTAGGTAGCATTTTCTTGCATCTAAATCCATATGCTGTGAAACTCTGATGTGGCATAAAATCGTAACTGCTGAGGTGGGGAGTGGGACAGAAAGCCACAGAGAGCAGCAGCTGTCTGTTATCTTTCCTAATTTCTATCGTAATGCTGATGGAGGGAAACCTCTTTTAGAATTCTCTTATACTTATTTGTATTTTTTCTAACTACATTTTAATTTATTAAACCCATAGGTCAACTTAAGACAAAGAAACGAAACGGACCCTGTAAGTGAGCAGTGGTGCAGGTTGCAAGTGGGTAGGCATCAGAGTGCATTATCCTTTCCACAGCTGCCTGCCTGACCCTTCTGTAGCCTCCTCAGCCTCTTCCCATCTCCTTCCTACCAGATATGTCCCCCTGCCTACGCCTCTGCTATTTTGTGATGGTTTTCTCAGGCTGTAGGTAGTGGAGACCTTATTTTCCAACCCTGTCACCTTTAAAAGGATCTGGGTTGCCTGGGTTACAGATTACGCTGTGAAAAGATGGTACTTACACAACGACCCTGTGGGATACCAGATAACTACTGGATACAAGTTTTTCTTTCATTGATCCCGTTCTTACAAGCCTTACATGTATTTTGTTATGTCATTTGCCTCTCCAGGTGAAAGTGGACCCTGCGTTGCTAACATTTTCACCTTAACTACAATTTTCTTAGTATGTATATTCTTAAAGACCATGGGTTGTTTTTTATATTCATTCAGGAGGCTCAGTGACTGTGCTCCCGATTTGTACTGCACTAATGGAGGTTATAGTAAGAAACACAGCATTTCTGTATGGGTTTGGGGAAGTGGTTAAGTTAGAAGGGTAAAAAGTTTCCTCTGCTGCTGAATGCTGGTAACTGAAGGCACACTGTAAGTCTATAATGTGGTGGTTTTACCGTTTTCCCTGGCCACTGAGGCAGACAGGCAGGCAGTGGCTTCAGCTTGTAGATTTGACTTAGCAATTAGGTCAGAGGGATTTATTTTCAATTTGCAAAAGTGAATGAAATCCATCAGCATAGAGGATGGTAGGGAGCATGTTCGGGGGTGAAAACTGATTGTTGTGGTCCATTTTTGGCTCCTCAGCACGCCCATGCCTGGGAGGGCAGCGCAGACACCGGCTCAAGATCAGCTAATGTCTGGAGCATCTTATTAGCTTGGGCCACGTGCCATCCCAGCTCGATCCAAGTTCTCCGAACGGCCTCTGAAAACAGTGGAGCCCTGTCGGTGCGGCACTGTATGCAAACGAGCAAAGGCCACCAGACTCGGACCTATGCCATTGGAGCGTGGGACCAGCTCAGGTCACTCTCCACTGCTGACAGAGCAACTGCAGGTTGAGTTATCCACCCCTGCAGTGCTTTCAAATTCATCCTTTATTCATAACGTGGCACCGGACCTGAAGGATGCTGGTATAAAAGTTACTGCTTTTGATGCCAAAAGGCCTCTGAGCTGTTGTGCTGGTAGTTAGTTGGGAGAGGGAATGTGTTTGAATTTTTTTTTATTTATATACAGGTGTATTTGGTGAGCTGGGATTTGGATTCTGTAGGTGATGAGGAAACCACAGAGAGGTTGTAATGAAGAACACTGGTGCTTTGAGGTGGGCCCATAAACAATTAGCTGCAGCATAGTTCCTCACTAGTGAAGGACCCTGGCTTATGGGCTTTGATGGAGAAAGAGGTTTGTGCAATCTCTGAATATCTGTCTCTAAATATGACATTTTAGCTTGAAAACTGATTTTGAGAAACAACCAAAATTTATCAAGCAAAATATAGCAAGCAAAAAAATCTGCCTTTGAATCAAGTAAACAAGGCCAATTTAAACCAGCTGAGCTAGTAATATTTATGTTCTCCAGCTTTCCCCAGGTATTATAAAAAACTCTGCCTAAATTCAAAACCAATAAAGAATCAGATAGATTATCATAATGGAGGAAAACCTTCTTTTTCATGATGGGGGTCATAACTTTGCATCTTGATTGAATAATAATAAATCAACTAAAGAGTATTAACTAAAAACTAAGTCAAAGTTTTAATTAGATCCACAGCGTTTTCTATTTTTCAATGTACATGGGAAGAGGCAGGGTATGATATATTCCCTCGACTGAAGAATTTTCAAGTTCCAGCTGGTCAGCACTTTAATTAACTTCATTTTTTCCCTTTTCTCAGCTGAGGTCCCACTCCATTACGATTCTGAATCAATCTTAAATGTAACATTTTGGAAAAGATAGCTTTCTCACTGTGTGACTGCTAAATGTTTTTTTTTTTCAGGAGGCTGAAAACCTTCAAACTTGGTACTCTAAAAGTTGTGGTGGCAAGGGGGATGTGGGGAAGCCAGAGTGAAGATTACGAACGTGGGAAGCGTGTCCCATTTGAAGGCTGGTGCTCAGTGCATGCTATTAATGGAGCTACTTCTGTTTCTGCTGTTTGCCAGCTGTAGTGTGACACTGGGGATCTGCTCAGTAAAATGGTAACACTTGCACAACAAACTGTTTGTCCCTGGCTGGTTGACAAACTGAGAGCGGCAGTATCGGTACTGAACAAGAGCCCAGAGCCTCCTCCTTGTCATCCTCTCACACTGAGCTAATTGCTAACAGTCAAAAGACAGCATCTATTTAACAGGTTAAAGTTGAAAGAATTTGTAGGTGTATCCGAGAGCCCAGGTCGAGGTTTTCCTCAAGTCTGACTTCATGGATGTGGATAAATCTTCATGGGGGCTTTGCACAACTCAGGCAGAAGGCTGAAGGGAGGGACCTGTCACTAGTGGCAGCCAACGCCAATCCTTCTTTCCCCGACAGTCATTGGAAATGTATTTTATAGCACATTTCAGTGGGTAAAATATGTCAGGTGTTATGCATGTAGTAACAATAACTTATCTTCTCAAACAGTTTGGATTTCAAGAGAATGGTACCAGCCAAATGGGGTTGGCCTTTGTAAACTGATCGTTTGGGAAGACTCCATTGGAAAGATGAGTGCAATGCGTGGGTATGTACACCATATTTTATAGCCATGACTTTATTTTCACCTGGAAACAGCAGAATTAAGACACACAGGGTGTCAGTTAGCAGACTAATAACATCTAAACCAGGGAATTGTCTGTGAGTTTGGCACATCAGAGAAGCCATGCCACAGCATGTCACGTGTAATGTTAGGGAACATGATGTTTCAATTATTAAATCCAGGTTGAAACTTAAAGATTGTATTTTTTTTTCCTCTGGGTTTTGGTTTAGTGAGTTTCCCTTTTTTTCCCTTGTCAGTATTGTATATAGGATAGCTTGGGTCTCAGTGGCTTTTGTGAAAACTTCTGCTGGGTCTTCAAATGATCAAAGTTATTGAGATTATTACAGTTAGAGTTACTGAGATCTCAGAGGCAATACTATTGCCAATTTTTTTTTTTTTTATATCTTTTTGTTAGTGCTGCTTGTAGTGTTACTTCTAGGACAAAAGAACAAGAGGAAGCTTTGAGTGGAGGTGTAGTTGTTTAGCTCTCTATCTTCCTTGTTGAGACAGAGTATGGCAATGCTGCAGTGCGGAGATACTTGAGCTGTCATTAAACTAATTATGCTGGGTACTGGAAGCATGCTGGCTACAGCAGAGTGGAGTCCAGTATGTTCTGATTTTCCCTGCCAAAAAGCTTAGCAACTTGGGCACCAATGAACCAATAACAATAAACAGCAGTGTCTGGATAGGATTTTATGGGGGAGGTTGTTGTTCTGAAATTTTTCATGTTCCCTACGCTGCTACCTCTCTTGCTTCTGTAGTCTTTTATCTCTCTTTCTTAGCTTCAAAGGAAAAAATGAAGCAAACAAGGATGACAGGATACAGAAGCTGTGGGCAATACATCATCCAACAGCAGATGCCTGACTGCAGCTCTTTCTCACATGAAGGGCCCATGCAGTAATTCCCGTGTTAGGCAAAGCCAAATCCTTACACAGAAAATAGTTAGGAGCTGAGTTGAATGAGTGGATAGGACAGATTACGGTGATCAGTCATAGACCTCAAGTATAATGACGAGCAGCTCAGCTGGCCCCTTTTGTCCCCTTCCGCTCCATTTCCCATGCCTGTTCTCCCGTTCACCTTGATCACCTCTCTTTCTCCACCATCGTCTCCTCTCAAACCAAACCCCACCCTGATTACTTTTTCCCCACAGGTCTCACTTTTGCTACCTCTGTATCCAAACTTGGTGTTTCTGATAGGTTTACCTAGCCAATCATTTAGCGGTCTCTGGTGGCCTAGCAAGGTTTCACTCTTCAAAATGTCCACGGTTCTCCTCTCCATTATCTGTGAGATTTCATAGAGTCATAGAATCATTTAGGTTGGAAAAGACCTTCATGATCATCAAGTCCAACCGTTAACCTAACACTGCCAAGTCCACCACTAAACCATGTCCCTAAGCACCACATCTACACGTCTTTCAAATACCTCCAGGGATGGGGACTCCACCACTTCCCTGGGCAGCCTGTTCCAATGTTTGACAACCCTTTTGGTGAAGAAATATTTCCTAATATCCAATCTAAACTCCCCATTTGGCCATCTTCACATCACTCCCTCTTAACCATCTGTGAAATTCGGTCATTTTTCATGGCATTATCTGTAACACTTGTTAACTTCTTGCTCTTTTTTCTGCCACGTCCAGTAATTTCTCATGGTCAGTTCATTGAGCTAAACCCCAGGGCATGGCCCAATCATCTGCCAGTGTACCTTCACAAACTGGAAGGAAGAAGCACTAACAGCACAGTCACACAAATGATGGCATTCAGATGGCCACTGAGGAAATTATGTGGGAAAGAGGAGAAGACAGGAAGACTCAGAGACCCTTGTTGAACATGAAGACATGGCAGGTTGATCCACAGACAGAAAGGACAATCCACAGAAGCATGCAAACAAGGACAGGGAAGAGACCAGCTACTAGAGGAAGGAGGACTGTGGAGCACATCAGCTGCTTTGAAGAGCAATGAGAAAGAGCACAACTGGGAAATGGGGTGGCAAGAGAGGAAAGAAGAACCACTAGCCTGGCAAAGGGAACAGATACAACTCCTACAGTCAGGAGCGACTACTGACTGCTGCGCCAGCGGAGGTTTAGACTGGACATTAGGAAGCATTTCTTTACCAAGAGGGTGGTCAAACACTGGAACAGCCTTCCTAGAGAGGTGATTGATGCCCCAAGCCTGTCAGTGGTTAGGAGGCATTTGGACAATGCCCTTAATAACATGCTTTAACTTTTGGTCAGCCCTGAAGTGGTCAGGCAGTTGGACTCGATGATCATTGTAGGTCCTTTCCAACTGAAATGGTCTATTCTCTTCTATTCTATTCTATTCTAAATATGTTTAGACTGAATGTGAAAGATGTTTCTGATCAAGAGGGGTGAGTGTCTGAAATGTGCTCCCCAAAAGTGTTTTGACCACAACAATCCCCCAAAACAACTAATGAGGCTTAGAAGGCAGCTTGATCAAGTGTAAGTGAATGTTGTTGCAAGTCTGTGTTCAGTTTATCTTATGATTTACCTGTGATTTGGTACCTAATGCTGGTGCCAAAACAGAGCATAAGGATTCAACAATAAAGCCTTTGTAAAGTGGCTATGTTTTCTTCATAAATTATAATAATAGCAAATATAGACCAGAAAATAAAATGCATAATTTCATTCCAAACTGCTGTTTGTTTTCTGTGATTTTCATAACATTTTTACTTTTTTTTTTAATTTCGAGGGTTTGAAGTGTAGAAGGAAAGAAAAATTTTCCTGAAAGTTTAAAGTTTCAACCTATTTTTACTGTTTACAAATAAAGACCAAACTTTTGAAAAGTGCTGGCAAGAAGGAACAGTGAGAGAAAACAACTTTGCCTTTTCCCCCACTGCCACTTCCTTTATTTCCTCTAAACACCACTAAGAGAAAACCTGATAGCCTGCTGTGCTCGCCTGAGGAACTGGAGACGTTGCCATAAGTTTTAATTCCTACAGAAAGGAGACTTGACTGGAGTTTTCTATAATTAAACATGTGTCTTAGGCATCCAGCCATTTTAATATTCTCATGATTTTACTTTCTCCAGAAATTGCATCCAATATCAGAGAAATGTGTTTAGTGAACTATGTTGTTTTAGGCAGTGGAAGAAGAACTGATATTTTAATTAAAAAAGAAAAAAAAGATAGGAGACTGTGGACAAAAAATGATTTGCAGGATAGCATGCAATACCTAGAAACTTTAAAACTACCTACCTTAAAACTGAGAACTTAGACCTGGGTGAAATGGAAGACATTTGTATTCAGTCCCAGCGCAAGCTGTGGAGTGTGGAGGATAGTGGAGTCTTGAAAAACATAAAGCATTTTAAAACCTTATTTTAAAAAAACTCCTAAACACATCTGAGTTTTTAAATTTTTCTTTGTTCTTAGCAGAAAAAAATTAGGTGAGAGAAGTGTAAAAAATGGAAATTTAAGACTCCCGTGTTAAACAGATTGATTAAAAATTTGAAGATAAGACTTAGAACTTTGGCATTTAAATATTCAGCTCCTTCTGGTATCCTTTAGAGAAGGAAGTGCTGGATGTGGGTATAAAATGAGGAAAAAATATGTTATTAATTTGTGCTGAAGTAGCAAATATTCTACGGTAGTTTCAGGTCGTTAATCTATCTTCCAGCTAAGGGAACTACATTAATAGCTTACGGGATTTACAGGGCAAGCATCAATTTAATGGTTCACCCTAAGTTTAGGGAAAATAGGAAAGGGCAGAACACTGGAGGATACATTATAACTTGGTGTATTAAAATCAATGGCAAAACTTTCTTGGCCTAAAATGGCCTCTAGATAGTTTCTAATTCCAGTGCTGTTGCTAAACCTTAATTTCCTGTCTGCAAAGTGGAAGGAACCATATTTGCCTGACATGTTAAAACTGACTGTAACCCTTATAGCTCTGTCTCGAATAGGAAAATCATCTGAATTAATGTTAAGTTTTACTTGTGTTTTTGAAGACGGGTGGGGTGGGGTTGTTTTTTTTTTAAGTGTGGCCTCAGTCTAGAAAAGGAAAAATATTTGAAAATGAATTAACAGAAGATACCTGCAGGGTCACGCAGTTTCACTTGTGGTATTTTCTAAGCAGCTCTCGTCATTGGAGTCCTGCCTGGGATTTGTCACTAGTCACTATGTTCTTGAAACTATAATATTTCCCTGTACTCTGAGGCTAGGTGAGAAACCCTTTTTTGTTCCTTGCTGTTGGAGATAGGGGATACCTTTGTAAATGATGAAAGGAGTGCAATACACAGTTTGCAGCTCATTCATGAGAAGGCTCAGAACAAGAACTGGGAAATAATGTTATAACTTAATAGCTGAAATACCATCTTCACAGGGGAGAGTCATGCTAGTACAGCACCTATAAATCAGCGTTGGTGCAGTGCATCATCAGGTATGCAACCTTTTTTAAGGTGATAATTCCCATAATTTGGGTATTGACCTTGTTCTATGTTTTACAGACTTGTAATCTGTGGGTTTTTGAATGATCCCCACAGGTGGGACATTTCTAATGTGAAGTCATGCTGTGAGACACCTCTGAGTGTGATGGGAAGAAGGGATTATAAATATTCATTGCTTTTGCAACCTTGGGCTATGAATGTTTCAAATTTTCTAAGCTAAGTAGAACTGGGCCTGGTCAGAGAAAAAAAAAACAACCTCACAACTTTGATAGATCCTGGTGATAAATAAAGCAGAATGAGTAAGAAAATGAGAGTTTTTCTGCTAGGCTGATTTTGAACCAACATGCTAATTTGATTAGGAGAAGTACATAAGGACAATATAAAATCTAATCACTTATGACAAAACTAAGTCAGGCTAGATTTCCCCTCCCTTGGAAATACAGTAACTGCTTTGCAGTCCGCTTTCATCACTGAAGAGCAAAATACCGTGAACTATAGATTTGGTCACCTCGCAGTTTACCTCCCAGGTCTGAAGAACAAGCGTGGATGCTGTCAGGCTCCCCCATGGCTGTCCCATCCCTTCCCATGGTGGGACACTGACTACTGGCCATGGGAAGTACGATCAGAGCAGTGACCACATCATGGCCCTGGAGAAAAATCTGGCTCGAATCGTGTATAATGCCACTAGAAATTTCTTTCAACCACACGTCTGATAAGCAAGGGATGAAGGGCAGTAGGAGCTCATTTCGTTCCTTTCCTACTTAATTTGTCCGGGTACAAAAGAAGGACTCGTTAGTGCTTGGCATCTGCCTGTGCTCTGCAATGAGATATGGCAAAGTCCAATCCTCAGGCCTTCTTCCTGTGATCAGGTACAAACGTGTTTTGTTTTTTTGTTTCTTAAAGAGTAGCTTTGCAGATAAATTATCTCAATGGAAACTATAAGCTTATATGCCTCCCCATGACTGCTGATGGATTTCCCAGGTTTATGTGGCAGAAGTTCAATATGAACCCCTGCTGCCGCCAGGTTCATGGCATCACCCTGCTGGAGTCTGAAAATCATAACCCTGCGCAACACTCAGAGCATAATAGTTTTCCCATTGGGTTGACACTCACGCGGTGTCCCTTGTGTCACAGGTGAATCTCCGAATCTCTACGCCACTGGCTGTTGAGGGCCCTTCCCCCTCACCCTCTCTCTCTTTTTTCTTTTTTTCCCTTTTTTTTTTTTAAACCAGGAAAGACTCTAATATCAAAAGATCATCACGTTTTGACAAAATGAAATCACTGTTTCCAGTCAGCTCTGAAGTTCATCTTTAAAATGCAAAAAACCTGCAAAGCTCAATGACCTTAAAGCCTCTCCTTGTTTGTGATTTGTTAAGCAGTATGAATTTGGTGGAGAAATCGGGGAGGCTGCCTCGAAGGTGACCGGCAGGAGGGAATTCTTAGGATCTGTCACGGTGGAACATGGTAGCATGAGACATAAAAATGGGTTCAAAATGTAGATCCACCTCTATGCAAAGTCTTCTGCTAATGCCTTTTTTCCCTCTCTACATGAGAATTTGGTGTTGCTGGGGAAAAACAAGAAGATAATTTTGCAGTTAAACAGATGAAAATTTGATAGTCCCCAATGACCTATTTTGTTATAAGGTTATGGGACTGTGTAAATCAGTGTGTATTTTATAATGACTAGAGCATGAGTGCCTAGATATGTACAGCTGGGACAGCCAAGGCAGGAGCTGAGTCTGGGACTCCTCTCTCTGTCTCTTTCTTTACTGAAATCTCCTGGAGTGCATCCTACTGTCATCTGCAGTTCAAGTTCCATCATACTTTAAGTGTTACAAGGACTTACCCCCCTGCCCAGGGGCACCCTACCTGAGATGGGATCCTCGGGTTTATCGCTGTGAGACACAGGGGGTAGTTCTTTTATTTCTGCCACTACAGCGATTTTCTATTTTTTCCCAGTGTGCCAGTTGAGCTATTTACGAAGCTGCAGTGGAAAACAAATCAGTGAAATATTGCAAATTATAAAAATGATCCTTTTAACAATTTTTATTATTATCATGAACCCAAAAGGAGAAGGGAAAGGGGGAAATGTTTTAAACTACTTTCTCTGCTGGACAGACAATGATGCTGGACCATCTCCTTTTTGATGTGATAGGCCTAAAGCATAATATCGCTGTAAGATACTTTCCTGGTGCTTGTGGCTCTTTAACAGGGCTTAAGGGCACCTTCTTCCAAAGAAATATACTGTGTACTCAAAAAAAGTACAAAGCAAGTAGAGAAATGGTTAAAGCCACAAAAATCTTTTCCCCCAGGATCTGGCCTGCAGCTTGTTCCCCCCCCAAGCTTATGGGATGACTCATATACATTTACATTCCCCGTGCTTCACATGGCATCTGCTGCTACACATTTGTTGCAGGATCTTGTCTTTGAACAGCTGGTGACAACCCACTTCCTCTTGCTTTCTTCAGCAGAGATTTTTCAATTGTTTCTTGTTGTTTTGATGTGAGACCCAGTGTTGGAAAACAAGCCCATTTACCCTGATTAGAACCAGCCATTTAAGCACTTGCCAATTAACAACCCATTTGTTATTTTTCTAAGGACTCAGGAAATACTTTCCCTTTCTCTCCTTTCACTTTCTTCAGATGTGATCCCACATAAGCAGAACAAAATCAAGCACTTCTTATATAAAATGTTATTAATATTTCCCTTATTCTCCCCCTTCTTTTTGTCCTACAGAGATAGAGGGATCCTTTGCTTTCTTCAAGCTAATTGTAATTAGCTCGATGTCATGATAACCATGCTGCCTCCTTATATGCAGAGAAACTGCCACTAATGATGAGTGTTATAGACGTGACCTTCAGAAAAGCAAACAGGAGAACATCACGCTCACATTAGCGACAATGATACAAAAAGTGATTAATTTTAGTTACTTGGTGCCAATTCTACTAACAGGCATTAAGAAAAATAATTTAACGTGCACGTGTTTTTAGCAAAATTAGGGACAGTCTGGTTTATACTAGTCAAGTACATTCAGTGAAACAGAAATCTTTCAGGGATTTGATCTCAACTATCTCTATGACATCATACACTATGTTTTTATACTTTTGGAAAAAGTATGTACAAAAAATGGGGCTTAATGCTTAGTTACTGTTTTTTCTTTTTGTCCTCTCATTCAACACATCTAGATTTCCTTGCCAGGGACCATTTTTATTACATAAATATTTTAAGGAAGCACTAAACCTTCAAGTGAGACCATCTTGTTTCCATTTTTGAAAATACAATTACTTATCTCAGACAACTCCAGTAGTAGTTACTTGAGAAACTGCATATAATCCTATCAGACCTAAAGGCAATAAAGGTAAGGGCTCTTCTGCTTTAAAATGCTTGCTGTGTTTATTACTGATTTGATGGCTATACCATTCTGCAGGAATTTTCCAAGGGTTTTTTTCCCCCTTTTTCATAATTCAAGTTGAAGTTACAATCTGTATTGTTTAGACTATTCTGTACTGTTTATTCCCATAAGTAGTATCTGCTCATATCTTCACCTATACTTTGCCTGTCCCTTAAAACGTAGGTATACTTACGGTACATGGCTATTTAGGTGTTCCGCACCTCTCCGCAGAGGTATCTTTGACAACCATTGCATACTCGGAGTTGAGTTTTCCCTTGTAAATGCCACAGAGCATCTGACTACAGAGGAAGGGGTTTTCTTGGAGGGTCACACTTGCTTCCTACCGTTGCTGGATATGTTGATTGGCCCTCTCTAAGAAAGAGTTCCTTGGGTCCTGAATTTAAATACTGAATAAGCACATATATTTACTGAATAGTTGCCAATTATTTTTTTTTTATTTGTTTGTTTCCTGTAGCAAGGGAGGATTTCAAATCACTTTGCTGCTCAGGGGAAACTGAAAACAGGATCTATTTTTGGTTCTCATTTGACTTCCCAAGATGGATCAGTTGAAACCTGTTACAACACTAATTTACTTAAAGATGTATTATGTGCACTTTGCTAAAACGCTGAGGGGAAAAAGCTTTGCATTTGCAGTTGTTTGGCCTGAAGCCAAGATTCCCATGAAGCTGCATGAAGAAGCCAGAAAAGAATTATCCCCATATTTTTATGCATACAGCATTATTGAACTGATTGGCTTGTGAACCTGTGCCCTCTTTAAAATATATTTTAAAAGACAGTAGGGGGCTACAAATGGGCTGAAAGTGCACTCTTTCTCTGTATCTGTGCAAATGAAGGACTGATGTGGAGCATTTGGATGAATCTGCTCCCCAGACTTGATGTCAAAACAAAACATTACTGCTTTATAGCCAGAGATGAAAGGTTTCTCATTTCCTGAACTGCAGTGCAAGTGCAAAGAGAGATGCTAAAAGCCTTGACATTCATTTTTTTGCAACAAACCATAAAGGTTAGTTACATATAACTGTTAGATAACTCTTTCTGTATTAGCTGCAATTTCCACCTGAGCACACCTTCGGTCTGTGGTGCTCTACAGCTGAATGCATAACATCTCTTCGTCCCTGGGGCAGTATTGGTAACAATTTACAGTGTGGCAACCTGTGTTATGCCTGCTCTATGAATAGCAGTGTCATTTGTCATGTATTTGAAAAGACTGCCTGTTCAACATAGCTGATGACAAATTTTAGGTTGAGATAGATTTGTCCTCTAGTTCACAGACTGGCTCTTTTTTTCCCCTGCAGTGTCGTTCACCACAGGCTAACCCTTGTGTGCCCTTTCCATTCTCTGAGAGAAGACAGATCTGCAGATAATTGGATATTCAACACCTATGTTTCAATTATCATATTATTTGAAGGATCTGGTGCTTCTCTTAATGTTCCTCAAGTAGTTCTCTTGATTATTTGCTATTGCAGAGCTGGGGTAAACTAGTTTGCTTTTCCTTTTCTCTCTGTCTGAATTTGATTTCAGAAAGCAATCTCAGATAAAAGAGAGAGATTTCAGAGTCCTAATCACATGCTGTTGTTGTTGGCTTTGTTGCTGCAAGTGACAACATACAGAGTATGCTTTACCTTACAATATATGAAATGACAAGAACAGAATACATTATTTTTATTGTGATGTAATTTTTTTGGTGAGCTTTTTCAGAACAGGCATGTCTGAAAGCCATGATAGTTGTATTCAGGAAGGATTTATCTATAATATTTAATTACAGGAGTTCTGCATACACTTACATAATGTATTGGAGGGTTTTGTGGTGAGAAAACAGCTCAGGGCACATGTGACAACATCTCACTTCTTTCTATCTCTCCTGTCAATTACCCTTGAGTCATCCCACTTGCTTAAGCTTCAGGTCAATAAAACGAATTTCAAAGCAGAATCCGGTATCTGCTGAGACACTAACTTCATCGCATGCCTGTAGAAAGTGCATATTTTTTCATCATCCTTTTCTCCTAATGTGATTGTTATTTTGATTTTCTTCTACAGAAGGATCCTAATGCACATTCAATGTGGTTTCATTTAAAGAGTTTCTGCATGTCCTTGGTTTCCGTCAGCATGCACTTTCTTTTCTGTGTGTGTAATGCTGGGGAAGAATCGTTAGTTTCATTTGTACAATTTGCAGAAGTCATCAGGTCCAGAAGGGGCAAAGTTTATCATAGAAGTTTGGTAAGATGGATAGAGTCTCATTATGGAGAATAATGGTAAGTATTTCATCATGTGTTCTGGAGCTTACAGAATACTCTTATTTACTTTATTGTTAGTTTCAGTAACACTATAGTCTGCTGTGTGTCCTAGGCAGTGTCAGTTGTTATGAAATTGAGAATTTCCATCCCTTTTCATATTTGGTTCTGATGTAAAATTAGGCAAAATGTTGAAACGTCAGAGTTCCATTAAATTGGAAGAGAAATGTTGGATATTTTCAATCAAAAGAAAATATTTTTACATTCCTGAAATGGAAGAATTTTGTTTTGCAAATTCCTGTAGCCTAGAGAGAGTTATAGTACTGGTTCCCAGCTGCTACTACAGTTCCCGAACTGAACTATAGGATTCTCACACTGTATCACATGGAAGAAATACATCCTGAGAGATACAGTGCATTACAGCTGGAGTCCTTTAGAGATCCCTGCCCTGCAAAGAATAGAGGCTGGAATTAAAAAGTAAACAATGCAATGTAAATACAGGGAAATATAGGGAAATACGGTGTAAAGTACAAGTGCTTGGATTTTCCATGTTTTCCAGTATATTTCAGTTGAGTGTTTCTACTAGGCTCTACTCTACTCTATTTCCAGGTATGTGGAATGCTATATTATATATAATAATTACCCCATTATAGCGAAAAACTTCCAGCCATCACAGTTTTTTCCCTTGTCTTAGAGAATACCATACTAGAGAAGGTTAAAGTGGGTGTACACTCTTTAATTCCACAAGTATGTCTTCTGAGCATGGAGAGCAATGGTTTAGTACAGATTTTAGGGAGAAACACATTGCATCGCAGTGGCCCACTGCAGAAAAACATGCTGAACAAATACTAGTGAAATCATTCAATGACAGATTGTCCTGAGTGCAGAGCTGGGTTTGCAGGCAGGGTAGTTGTCCAGGTTTTCCACAAGATAGATCAAGTAGTGCTACAACTTATCCTGTGCAGGGTGAGAGATGAGAAGGGGCCCAGGCTTGAGCCTTAGTCTTTTTTGAGGAACCTCCCGGGTCTAATGCCATCCCTGAGCACAGTCAGTTCCCAAGAGAGTACATACAAAATTCATAGAATCATTTAGGTTGGAAAAGACCTTTAAGATCATTGAGTCCAACTGTATTTGGACTCTGGATATCATATAACTGTATATGGTGTTGGATACTATATCTTCTTTTTTTTTTTTTGGAACTGGTTTCAGTTTCACTCCATCTCCAATGGTGGCTGCCAGATTTAAGGGGGAAAAAAAAAAGGACAGGAGAATGGGAATAAACGAAGAGAGAGGTAGATGTTCTTTATTGTTTCTCTATGGATATCCCAGATAAAATATGCTGTGTCTGGTACACCCAAAACTTTCGTCTGACACATGAAGAAAAGATAATGCCAGGTCTTTTATTTTACTTGATTTTCTTTTTTTCTCCCAAATAATCTTCTTACTCTTCAGAAACATGAAAGAAAAGCTAAGTAGGCCTCAGTTTCCGTTGGCTAAAAATATTTTGAATCCTTCAAAGGAAAGCATATATTTGGATGCAAGAAGTGCAGACGCCATTTCATTTTCTTCTTCGAACATACTCTGGTGAAAAGCCTGCTGACCTTTTGTGAAAGATGGCTTCCTGAGAATATGGCGAATTTCCCCTCCATTCTTCCCTCTCTCTGGAGATCAGTGTGTCTTCTGTTTATAGAGAGTAAATCATCCATATCATACATCCTTGGATTAAAGACCCCAACTAGGCCCTCATCTCTTTGACTTTTTCTCCTCCACCAGCTCTTCATCATATGCTTTGATGGGCAAATCTACCCATCAAAGCCAAAGATTAGACACTTATAAGTACTTAGGGTTGTAGGCATATTGCAAACTATTTTACAGATGCATGTAAAGTGATAGGAAAAATCATCTGCTGAATTGCATTATATCAAGAACAATTCATCAGGTGAAACTAGGACATTCTGGGAATTCAGATACATACAAAAAGTTGGAATATAGACTTCATGTTTATTCTTAAACATGCAGAGCTTTGTCTATTTCTTCATAGATAAGTATGTACAGAATTTTGTTGTAAACATTAAAAAGTAATGATCTGATCTTTCACTCCCCATTCTGCTATTTGTTCCACGTCAGCAGCCTCATAACAGATTCACTGGCCCCTCAGCTACAGCTTGCCACAAGCAAGAGACAAATGCTTAGAGAGCTTTCCCTCTGTTTGATCCTTGTAATCAACTTTATTTCCTCTACAGAATTCCAATTATCCTATTAAACAATGAGTCAGATGCTTATATTGATACAGGTGCCTTAATTGGTTAATTTATACTCATGCCAGCCCCAGCTAAGAACTCATTTCCCTGAGGCCTCCTTAGGTAACCACAGTTCCTCCTAAACCGTAATGGTAATTCCTAGCAGGCAGAGTACTTGAGCACAATGTTTAGACATACACACAAGCACCCCTCACCACACGCTAATCCCTGTTTAGCCATACATATACATGCTGTTGAGCTTTTATTTGCTTCTACCTTGTAATTTCTAACCTATTTAGTTTTAATTATAAGACTACGTTTATACATCACTGACCATATGCTTTTAAAACCAACTTGCAAGAAAAAAGTCCTAATAATATTGCTTTTTTTAGTAGCACTCCAAAGCAATTAAACACTTAATAGATGCCAGCGAAATCAGCTGCAGTCTATCATATACACATTTATTTGCATATGCTGTCTGGTGAGTGACATCAATTTCATTATTGACTTATGAGGATAGAAATAATAGATGGATTATTTACTGAACCGTCTTTAACTCTGCATCAACTAAAATAGCTAATTAAATGTGTAACAACTTTCACTGACAGGAGCTGGGAGATTTTAAAATCAAGGTGAAGAGAAGGACATGCGCTAGTCTGTGCTCTATAAGACTCATTCTCAGTCATGGAAAGAAAATAGGATATCTAGTCTTGTAAATCATCAGAGAAACCAGACAGAACTAGAAGTAGATTTTAAAAAATAATTTCCCAGGAAATCAGTTTTTCAGGACCAGACAAACCCACTAGTGAACTGCCAGGATTATTATTTTTCCAAACTTACATCCTGATGAATATCATGAGCAGGAGCTTCTGCTATAGTCCCTAGAAGGAAGCTTCCAAAGGAGCTACAGAAGAATTAAGTGCCCCACTCAAGAGACTCTAATAGTTGTTCCTTAACTTCATTTCCAGTTTAGCTTACTTCACCTATTTAATTTCTTTCCCTCTGCTGATGTAAATTAAGAACTCACCTTCTCCCCTCCTTATTCTGCTATATTAGCTGGCAGCTTGCAGGCAGGAACGACTGTAGAAGGCAGCAGTGTCATCTCTAGTTCATAGACGTAGTACTGTACTTTCCAAAGGCAGCAGTTTGTAGAGAGCAAGCAAGTTAACCTGCATCTTTTGCATTGCAGACTAATATCCAGCATGTGGGATGATTCTGCTTTTCTGTTCATTGGCATGTATCTCTCTTTATCCTTTCAGAAGGTATATTCAGTTCATATAAAGTAAACTAAACAAGCAGTTTCTGCCAACGGTCACGTACAATACCTATTTTGCATTCTCTCTGTTGTGGCTCAACTGTATGACCTGATACCTCCTTGAAATGTGCTAAAAGCTTCATATGCATATAATTTTAAATGATAAAAAAAAAAAAAATGTAGTTTGACTGGAAAACCCCCATTCACTCCAACAAGGTAGTGGTATCTGCAGATGATAGATTCCAGCAAAGCATCTTTTTATACACACCAGCTAACAGGGAAAATTTGTCAGTGGCTTAGTCACCACTCAGCTGAATCACCAGTCTCTTTTAAAAAATAGCGTGGTTGCGGGGAGGGTGTTCGTCTTCACTGTAGTAAATTAGATTAAATGCAATACAACAGGTACTCTGCAGAGGTATATTTCGGTATAGGAAAGAAATCTTTTTCTCCTTGTGGATGTTGGCTAATATTTTATATTGCTCAAGTAGCATCTTTGATAGACTGGGGCGCCAACTGCGGCTATGCAGCAGTATGAAATAATGTCATTTCCAAATGTGCCATCTTCAGGGACACTGCTTCTGGAAACGATCACAAAAACAGCGAGGCTTCTCCTCCCGGGCATAAGTGAACTATATAAAACGAGTTCCTGTTCACAAAAAGCATAAACTCTACAAAAGAATAATACCTGTATTTAGGATACCTGCCTTAGAGAGGGAACCACCTAAGGTGGTGACTTAGTTCCCAGACTAAACTGCCCTTTCACCTAGGTTCCCCAGAGACAGCAGCTGGAGCACCCAGACTCTTGAGCACAAAGCAATTCCTAGAGGACACAAACACATTTTGCAATTCTGCTTCCTAAGAAATTTGGCCAGGATCCATTCCCTTTTTCCAAAAGATCCACTGAGATGTTAATTCTGTATTTCTGCAGATATACGCGGTAGTATCTGGTATTTTGATTCCTTACATACAGTGTGTACCTTTAATGTCTTCCATGAAAAATGTGTTAAGAAAGAGGGTAGAGGAAAACAGATGAACCAGTCTGGGTTACTTGATAACTTATCCAAGCTTTCATCTCAAAGTCAAAATGCAGCAGTTCTGAAAGTCAGAGCCAAGTAAATTCCAGCAGGTTCAGCATATTCACCAGGAGTATCAGGATTTGTCATTTATTGCCTCTCCTCACTGATTATGTTTGAGAATGTGAAAAAAATTGACAGAAGTTTTTCCTATCTCTGGGACTTCTATGAAGTTTCTTCCCTGGTTTCTCTGGTATCTACAAAAATATGAATGCAGACTGAAGGTTTTTCCCCTCAGGTGGGACACTTCTTGGATCTCTCTGCTTTGTCTGGCCACTGTTTTCATAAAAGATGGAGAAATTTTATTTCTGCTCAACTCTAAAGATGCTTTTTTTCTTTTATATCCATCTTCATTTTCTACTGTCAGGAACAGCCCTCAAGATATCATGAACTGACTTTGCGGCATCACAGGCTTGAACTGCTGACCTTGCAGTGACAGTGCTTGTGGGATTTCCAGATCGGTTTTATGCCATCAGGAAACTGATTGCTGTGAAAAAGTTTCCAAACCTTTGAGTCTTCATTGAAAGCAACTTGAAGCCTTCTTGATGTTTACTCATTAGGGTTTGCTCATAGCATTTGCTTTATAGCATCTACAGCTAGGAAGAAACACCCAAGATGTGCTGGGAATTTGAGTTCATTCAGCTTGCAAAAGCCACTGAAACAGTTTCATACTTCTACATAAGTGTTATCGCTACATATGTTCTGTCAGAACTGGAATAAACCCAATACGGCCATGCACTTTCCAGGTAAGAACGGGATATCCTTTAATATTAGAGCAAGGATACCCACAAGCCACAAAAGGTTTTCCATATTTAGACAAGTTGTTTCCAGACTGAAGGTTTTTGTAAAGAAGTATGTGCTGGAAAATAGTGGGGAGTCTGCAGCGAAGAAGAGGGGAGATGGAGAGATCTTAGATACCTGTAAACTAATCCCAGCCTTTATTTTTCTTGGGTTTAGGCTGGGTCTATCCTGAGGTACCCATCATAAGCTGATAGGGCAGGTGAACAAGCATGCTGCTGGGACAGCTGGACGGGGAGTATCAGTGAGAGAGAGCTCAGCAGGAATGTGGTTGAGAGAGTCTGGGTTGCAATGCTAGGGGTGGTATCACTGCTGTGTTTCCTGAACAACTTGTAGAGCTTAATTTTCAGACTATGGATACTTTTAAACACTTCCATTGTACGGAACAGAACACATCTTTTTTATTCAGCTGTGTTTTAATGGTTCTATTAGCACTTGCCAAATTTTGTACATTATTCATTTCAAATATTTGCATCCCACCCTAATGACTCTTTTACAGCTACTGTAATATATGCTGGGTGTGTATCTTCGCCAGCTATTCCATTGAAAT
This sequence comes from Aptenodytes forsteri, assembly GCF_000699145.1. Taxonomy (NCBI): domain Eukaryota; kingdom Metazoa; phylum Chordata; class Aves; order Sphenisciformes; family Spheniscidae; genus Aptenodytes; species Aptenodytes forsteri. The sequence continues at coordinate 3,870,955 of NW_008795041.1, read as the reverse complement.
TACAGGTGATCAGATCATGTGCATTATTTGAAATGTATCATCATCACATGTGCCATAAATTATGATCTTTGGATGCATGCTTTAACAACAGTGGGATTATTAGCAGAATATGTTGTGGAATAATCATAAATATTTATGCAGAGACTGCACTTCTGTGTTCATGAATCATTTTCAATCTCAAGGACTCCATCAGTTGCTAAAATTCCTCGGGGATGGGAACTACACAGAGAGCTCCCTGGACAATTAAATATTCATTCATTTTGCATAAGGAAACAATAATCTTCAGACTCAGTTTGATTCAATATTTAAAATGGAAAGCTGAGAAAGCCTTTCCTTCTGCTAGAAGTGAATAGCATATGAAAAGCTTCCTGGAAGACTGCACATCCTTTCCACATGTTCTGAGCAGCGTGGGTTAAAAGGGTTTGTGCTAGCACTGGGGGACAGCGACCACAGCAGAATTATCTACTCACTGCTCTCCATGGTTGTTGTCCAAATGTGGTCTCGGTAGAAATGTCACAAATAAAATTAAAATAGGTTTGTGAAGGTCCGAATAGACTGACATTTACCTTCTGGGACCATGAAAAGGAATGGTACTGCTGTCGCCAAGCCCATGCAGGGAGGAAGCTGTAGTGCTTGTCCAACTGACTGACAAGAAGCAAGAGTCTCCTCCATTCTCCAGCTGTCCTCTAGTGCAATCACTAAGTTGTAGGAGACCCTCACTATTACCAGATCAGGGCCAGCCCTACCAAGGCAGCTCGTTAGGGGTCTGAGTGCCATGCATTTCAAGGGGGAGTACACCTAAACCAACACAGCAGTCCTGGGCTTCTGTGAGTTTGAAGTTTTGCTTCTCTTTCGGTCCACAGCATCTAACAAGAATCTGGTAGCCAATGGTCTTGTAAGTGGCCATAAAATACTGCAAATATCCAGCACTGTGCTCAGAAAGTCTTTCAGAAGATGCACGTAAGGAGAGCACTGACGTTTTAAGGCTGAATTAGTAGTGGTCTCCAGACCAAAACAATGTATAATTCACTTTTTAGTGAATTAGTGAATAGCACTTTTTTTCCTATGCAAAAAATTATGAAAAGACATAAAGAAAGCTTTATGGTAGGTATAATTCCCACTTCAAATGGGGCTTTAGGCAGTACAAAAGGCAAAGATAAGGCTGTCCAGAATCTGCCTAAATCATTCCATTGTTTCTGAGTCTGTCTGAATAGCCATATGAGAGATTTATCTGCCAGCTACCCTGCTATGCAGAAAGTTTTGATGGTAGCCTAACATTTCTACATGCCTGTTAGGCACTCTGCACCGAAATAGAGAGAATCCAACTCACATTTATATCTGCCTTCTGCAAATCAGAGCATCAGTATGGCTAAAGCAGAGCATCATTCTAAAGGTCCTTTAATTTTAGTGATATTTTAGTCAAGAGCCAGCTTGTTAGGCAGAACTGGTCTAACTGAACAATTCCAGATGATAAAAGGAAAAAGCCAGAATTTGGGAACTGCTGCAATTTATCTTCAAAGATGGGGATGCTGAGCTCGCTTGCACTTTCTGTCCATGGTGGAGCATGTTGTGATTGCAGCAGGACCACCTACATGTTCCTTGGTACAGAAATCGGTGTCCAGGGGTGGAAGCTCTTTCCCCAGTGGCAAGGCAGACGAGACCTAGAAGTGAGAAGTGTTCTCAGTCTTCTCAAGAAGAGACTCTTTTTATGTGTCCATCCAAGGTGATCAGCATTATCAGCTGGTTTGAGAGCTCATTTGTGCCAGAGCAGTGCAAAAGGAACAAAGCGTGACTGAGAGATACCTGCAGTACAGTGCTTTTCAGAGCTTACTTTTAGACTGGAAATAATGTTTGTTTTGATCTTCCTTGACAGCTGTTTTCAAAGGCACACAGAATGGACATTGCTATTTTACCTGTCAATTCAACCTTGTTTACAAAATCAAGGAAACCTTTAAATGTACCAAGATTGTAGACTGTAGCTTTCTTTCTAGTTCTTTTTTTGACACAGCTAAAAAAATTTTCCAGTAACTAACTGATTTTCACAGAATATGACATTTTCTTTGCTGTACACAGGGGAAGTGGGTTTTTGGGATAGAGCAGATTTCCTGTGATTCACTTGATCTGTGTAGTGGGCCCCTGCAGAAGACACTAACTAGGAGATAGTGATTTCGAGCCAAATCTAGGCAGAGGATGACCACAGGCCTTCGTTGTAGAGACCCATATGTTAACATGAGTAACTGATAAATAACCTGAGCCCATCCCATGACTGTCCTTAGCTCGTTCTTGTGGAGATGTATAGAAGTGTACCACTCTCAGCCAACTTGGTGACTGCTGGACCAACTTAACTGATAAACTGTAAGAGAGATGCCTGCGTGTGGGTCCCACGCAGTACATGTGGGCAACACCATCTACATACTTTGTCTTATCTTGAGATGAAGCAGCATGTCTACATGAGCATTCCTTTACCTGGCAGCAGCAATCATAAATAGAATTGTTTACTTCTAAGAAAATCCTATAAAAGCTCTACAGACCACAACGACGATGAACCTGGCCACAGACGGGATATGTGCGCTGTGCCATGATCCATGTGAAGGGGCTCATCCAGTGCTGTGATAGCTGGGGTTACCAGCATCAGCAGGGAGGTAAGATTGCTATTGACTTTTCTAGTACATCTGTTAGCATCAGAAGTGCTGTCACCTTTTCTATTATTGCTATCACCTTTTATAGTACTTCTATTCTTTATACAATAAGGTAGCTATGCCTTTCTTATTCAGATCCCAAAAGAACTGGCACCTCCTTGGTGCAAAACAAGCTGTTGGGAGGTCCTTCTATTTTCAGCATCATCTTGGTTTCATAAAAATCCACTGGCGAGCTACATGTTGTGGTGGCAGAGCACACTTTGCTACTGGTTTTCTGAACTTCTAGACGTTATTGATAAATCCTTTGTCAGCTTCCTTCACTGGCTGGGAATGATTGTTCTCATGGTTTCTATGCTGAGCTGACTTATCTTTGCATGTTTCCCTTCAGTGTTTTGGGAGCGCATCCAAATACATGTTTTCTTATGCAGAAAAGCCAGACATTTTACAACTCCTTGAGGTAAGTGTGATGTGCTAATCTGAGCCCAGCCTGTTAGCAGTGACAAAACTTTCAGTCCCTGGGTGGTGAGGAGGGGGGGTGGAGAGCAGGGTGCACATGCTCCAAAATCTGGACTATCTGTTTCTTCTGCTTAAATTTGACTAGGATGGAGACCACCTTTGGCTAAGGTGCGTGACCCATAGGTCCAACAGGTGATTAAGAACCAGCCACAAATGGCCAAGGCACCAGGAGCCGCAGGTGCCCCCCTGTTCCTGGCCTGTATCTGTGTTCCTGCAGCTCTACGGGATGAGCAAAGATGCGGCTGGGGAGGCTCTGTGCCAGGGGACGATGCCTTCGTTGAGGTTGCAGAGAGAAGTCCTGCAGCGATCAAAGGGGACTTCAGGGCACTGGGGCGACTGGTTCAAGGATCGGGAGCACAGGTAGTGTTTTCCTCTATCCCTACAGTGACAGGGAAGGATACTGAAAGGAACAGGAAAACACACCTGATCAACGTGTGGCTCAGGGGCTGGTGCCATCGGAGGAATTTTGGCTTTTTTGATCATGGGGAGGTTTACATGGCACCGGGCCTGCTGGTGACAGACGGAGTCCAGCTGTCTCACAAGGGAAAAAGGATCATGGCTCATGAATTGGCAGGGCTCATTGAGAGGGCTTTAAACTAGGTTCGAAGGGGGAAGGGGATAAAACCAGGCTCGCTAGAGATGAGCCGAGGGGTGGCGTGCCGATGCCGGGGGCGAAATCGATAGCCCGGCTCAAGTGCATATACACCAATGCACGCAACCACCTTTGGCTAAGGTGCGTGACCCATAGGTCCAACAGGTGATTAAGAACCAGCCACAAATGGCCAAGGCACCAGGAGCCGCAGGTGCCCCCCTGTTCCTGGCCTGTATCTGTGTTCCTGCAGCTCTACGGGATGAGCAAAGATGCGGCTGGGGAGGCTCTGTGCCAGGTGACGATGCATTCACCCAGGAGGGATTCCTTCAACCGGGATATACCTTCAGGCAAGGGCTGCTCTTGTTTGGTTGACCAGGTCAAAATAGCTGGAAAAAGGCCTAGTTTGAATGTGCAGCAGTAGCAAAATAGGTAATCGAAGACAGGGAGAGAGGACACTCCCTGGACAATCAGGGCAGGTATGGTTGTTGTAACCCCTTGTTAATGAAGCTCCCAATACTGTAAATGGCAAAGGGAAAAAGAGTCTCAGGCAGAGAAGCAGGAAACCAGAGGACAAACACATTTTAAACCTTTTCCTGCTATCTCAGTAGATGGCTTTGATCCTTTCACAGAAACCAATGGGGGAAAGAAATGACACCAGAGAGGCAGAAAATCCATTTCATCCTCCTTTTTCCTCTTTTCTAGCATGGTCTCCAATACAGATATGGCAAAGGTACAGAACAACAGCAGAAAAAAATACAGACAGTAGTTGAGAGAAAATGGGAATGCACTAAATGCTACTTGCTCTCTACCCCTCTTCAGATAAAAAGTAATCGGTCTTACTGCACATGTTTTAATCTCAGGAAGTTTTAAGTTGAAATCTGTGATTCCACTGAAATTTTGGGATAAGTTTAAGGAAAGCCATATATAGAGAGGAGGCAGGGACTAATCAAGGACTAATTTCTTTCAAAGACTGTTCTATCCAAATATCACAGAGAAGTGCCTTAACAAAAGAGATGTTCTATTAAAGGAAAGCCAATGTGAGATCATAAAATGAAAGATGAAAAATTTCTTAATAGAAGACTAATAGAAAAATAAATATTCTCAGATTTGCTAGAGAAACAAGGGAAGACCCTCAGATGAGACACTTAAAGGAAAAAATTGTACCTAGTAATCTTGAAAGAATGGTAACTGCAGTTATGTCAATGCAAGACAGCTAACTCCAAGTTAAAGCTTTTCTATCCATTCTTTCTCCCAGGCTGCTCTGGGGTTGTCATCACGCAGTCGCTAGCTGCCATTGATACAATAGTTGTTCAGAGACTTTGCCAGTACTGGTGATATATTGAAACTTCAGTTTGCAAAGGGTGAGGTCCACACCACTGAAGAAACACCCCCTGAACTCTGCGTTTAGACAACCCCTACAGCTCACAGGAATCAGAAGCAGCAGCACAGAGTTTTGAGGAGGAATAGGCATGGTGGAGGCAACCACATGAGTCACACAGCTTAGGGTGGTTATACGTCATGCCACAGTTTATCAGCAGCTTCCTCAAAAGCAGCCCAGGAGCTGCTGGTTAATCTGGAGCGTGTTTCTCTAGAGGCACCTGATGAGTTTTTCATACATTGCAGTTTAATTACAAAGTCTTTTGCTCATCTCTACCTGGCTTCAGCCATCTCAGATTCAAACCTGTGGGCCCTATTTTTAGGCTCTTCCAACCTGACTGTTGTGGAGTGGCCCTGAGACAGTGGTGTGCTTCAGCATTTTAGGGCTTTGCTGTGCTTGACTAAAGGTCCCAATTCATTAGAGTTTTAAGTAGAACCAGGTGGTAGTTTTCTATCCTATCACATTTAACAGACAATGTTAAATATGCCACACAGCTTAGATGCCTCTGAAAAACAAAAAGGAGTAGACCTTCTAATCTTTGAAATCAATATGGTAGCCAGCTCCTAGAATGGGTCACTTAGCCGCTAGATTTATTTTTTCTTGTGTATGTGTACAGATTCATAGTACTTCCATTCTACATATCAATTATGTAGAGGAATCCTACTTTATAGTGCCTCTGAAGAACCGTGGAATATATAAATGGCTCACAATCTTTATACAGCTAGGTTCTAATTTCATGAAACTTTATGCTGCTCAGATAACAAGCACTAGTACCAAGGCCTAATCCAAAGTCCACTTGAGGCCATTAGAAAGACCCTTGTTGGGCAACTCTTTGTTATGTTTTTTTTTTGTTGTTGCTAAAGATCACTCTTGAACATACTGCTTTAAAGAATGACCCCCATCCATGTATTTCTCTCTCTCGGTCTGAAGGGATACATAAGGATTGCATGCAGAGAAGCCACCAAAGTAGCTCTGTGTGTGCTAAACCCAGGACTGAAAGCACCAGGAACCCAAGCAGACCTGGAAGCAGCACAGTGATGAGAAGCAGTGTTTACTAATTCAGCCAGTGTCACACAAGCAGGGCTCTGCTCTTTCTGACCTCAGCAGATAATTTTACATGGCACTGAGCTGCAGTGGTTGGACTTGGGCCAAAAACTTTCAAGTATGGGGGATTTCTGACACCTCTTTATTGTGCTTTAGAACAAAGATCTGCTAAAAGTTCTATTATATTTCTTTAGTAAGTGAGTGTTTCTTTTCTTACTAAGCTAATCGTGTGATTGAACGAGGCATGCCTAAATAAAATATCACAAGATGAAATTTACTTCAAATACTGTACAGACACAAATATGTAATGTGAAAATCACAAAGGTGGATTTTCAACAGGAGTGTTGCTTGGCGTTTTTTTGTTTTGCAATGGTGTTTTTCCTTAGAATGTTCTCCGTAGTCCCTCTCAATGGTGATAACTGCTTACATTAATTTACACATGTCAAAAGCAAATACATGGGGATTTTTTTTAGCCAGCTGTACAAAGGTACCTGCTGCTGGTCTTGATTTGATAATTGAGAGAAAAAAACCACATTACTAGATCTCCATAGGAAGCCAAAGAAGCTACAAAGTTCTTTGAAACAAAATGCCATGACCTGAGCAGAAGCAGGACATAATATTAGTGAGAGAGGTCTTGAGCGTGAGTGAATCAGTATTCAGTTGCCATGGTCAGCAGCTACATGCTGATTTGTATTGCCTCAAGACCTAGCCCCTTGCTGATAATGAAAGGATATCTAATTCTGACACCCTTTTTCTTTAACCAAACCAGAACCTCAACCCTGACCACTCGTCTAACATCTCCATACACAAATCACCATATTCTTATCTTCTTCCCCTCGCTCATCCCAGACACTCAGCCTGCTGAACCTTTCTCACTCCCTCATCCCCAACTCACACTCCAGCACCTCGTGGGATCCTGCAGCCCTGCACTGTTTTGCTGCAATCTTTACCTTCCCTGTTGCTCAAGGTCCCTGTGGGACACCTGCAGCAGCACCACCACAGCTCAGGGAGAGAATGTGGTTTCCTTGTGGGGACCACAACACAAAAAGTTTGTCTGTTCCTCTCTTTTCTCATGACCCTTCCTGCACCTCCTATCTCAGGTAAAAGACAAGGAAGTTCAATGTTTTTTTCTGATTCCAACAGATAAGTTCAAATAGCACTAAGCTCATGGACTTGGGTTGGCATCTTTACTACAGCAGAGTTCACCAATACCCCTGGTGTTACAAGAATATAACAAATAAGTTACACTGAGAACCACTGATGTGGAGTTGGAGCAGCATTTGTCTCTAAAAAATAAGTTTTCAAGTTAGCGGGTTGCACTCCCTCCCTCTGTTCCCAATAACCTGTGCTCTTTGGGTGAAACAGTGGATGCTAATGAGCCTGCAAAGCCTACCTGAGTATGGGACCCCAAAGCAGCACAGGCATTTTATGTGTCAAATGCCCACTATGGCAACCTGTGAAACTCAATGCCACTTTGGTGCCATAGTCAGCTGATATAATTTACAGCTGCTCTTGCCTTAGGGCTCAAGGCAGGATAGCTTTGTTATCAAGGTGCCAGAGCCAGAGTCACATAACATCTTGTAGGGCTCAAGGCAGGATAGCTTTGTTATCAAGGTGCCAGAGCCAGAGTCACAACTAACATCTTGCACTTCCCACACCAGTGGTCCCTGGTTTGAGGGAAAGACTGGGCTGTGAATAACAAGGTATCCGAACAACTGGTGACTCACTGGAAGTCCATGGTCCAAGATATTGACAGTCTGCCAACCATTTTATCACAGTTGTCACTGAGGGGCAAGATAAGAACAAAACCACAAACTGTTGTTGATTTTTAAAGGTCAGCATGCTTATGGTTCAAAGTCACTGTGGGTGGAATCTTCTGTATTTTCACAGAGATTTTACTGAGAAGGGGATAAATAAAAAATGTGGATTACCTGCTCTTAAAATAAAATACCCAGAAAGTAGTGTTCTGAATACAGGTAAAACTAGTCTATCAATGGTCCAAGCTTAACTACACATTCTTCTTTGTATTTCCAGTTTTGAATTAGCTTGAACTTCTAAACATTTTTCATCAAAGGAATGCCAAATTTATGGAAGTATTTGCTTGTGCATTTTATTGTCTCTCACCCCGCAGGTGGTGTCAGATAAGTTTGTGCAATGGGATTACCAGGAAGCAACCAATGAACCATATGCTTGTAGTTCTTCATCTGTATTGAGGAAGGTGGGAGAGCTCCAAGAGTTAACAGCTGTGTCTGAAAATCACGTTTTCTTTTTATTCCCAGTCTGGGCAGATGATAGGTTTCACCTTGCTGTCCTACTGTTCTTTTCCAAATTGACAAAATGACATTCAACTGGTTAAAAAATGCTATTCATTGTATACATTAATACAGGTAATATCCCTGGGGTTTTCATTTGACACAAAACAGATTTAACAAAAAATCAAATTATCCTCAATACAAATGAGTTATAGTAGATTCATGGTGCTGCAACTCACAGAAGAAATGGAAGATTACAAACCAGCTAAAAAAAGTCAGAGCCCATGGGAGATCTGTAGGTCCCTGAGCTTGAGATGGTTAGATGGAATAACTTATCCTTCAGGTGAGTCTTTCCATCTCTGACAGTGGCTGTCTCATCTGTCCCCTCTGCCCCCTACTATATATGGCTCACAGATGTTATCCTCACTGCCTTTTTTATGAGCTTTTTAACACAATACTAAGGTCTTTTCCCTTTCTATGTCTTGTTCTGTTGAATTACTCAGTCAAGATCATTTATTAATCAACCATATTTTCTACCTTTTGCTCCACAGATTTAAACACTAATTTTTGCTTTAGACACTGTCTCTTTGAAGAGTAACACGAATAATGCAAGTATGCTCCATTTTAGGTAGGTAGCCCAGAAGATCTGTTAGATATCTCTACACTGTTCCTATCTTGCTTTTCTTTTCAGACTTGAAGCAGAATCATTAACATCATCTTCTAAAATATGGGCAAAAATAAGAACAGATACTGAGTCTAAACTGGCATAAGCCACCGATTCTCCCATACTGAGAAATTCCTCACCTTCTGTAGAAAGTTTTGCAGCTCCTTTAGCACAGGAGAATTGAGCTTAAAACTCAAGCCTCCCTCGCTGTCATCGCATCGTGCAGAATATCTGCTCATTGCAGTTGTGGAGCTGTTTTCTGTAAAGGTGAGAAAAGCCACTGTTCATCTTCATACTTCCGTACATTGAATAAATCCCTGGCACTGAGACTGAGATACAGAAAAGTAATGTGCAAACTTATATCGTGCAGCTGAGAGGACCGCTCTAGTACAGTCACTGGGTTTCTTTCTTTATGTTTCTTTGAGACCTTTGTGATTTCCTTAGATCTTCACTGACTTGCATAAATAGTATTTTATCAGCAGAATAACTGATGAAGAGCCCTTCTAGTGTTATCCTGACTTCATTTAGCAAAAGATGGCTGTATCTCTTGTTAAGCAGAAACTCAGCATTCCATGAAAAACATTTTTCTATAGCCCTCTAATTTATGGCAAACCTAATTTCAAAGTTACCAGGATAATGCATTCTTACTGGCTCTTGTAGTGTGTAGACTTTTTTTTTAATGTTAAAATTTTTAGAATTACTTTTCTTTCTTGGGAACTTGTAATGCTAAAACTCAAAGTGGAGGACCATTTAGCCAGATGGCTGACTGAAACAGTAACATTGCTTACTAGAATAAGCTGCACAGACTTATTGCTTTGCCTTGCCTTTTACTGTCTTTTTTTATACTCATGAACTTCTAACACCATGCTGAAGGTGAAAAGTGGAACTCTTGGGAAAAGAAAAGTATTTTTCTGTTTTTTTCTTTCGAAGAACACAGGACTTTTTAGGAAAATGTACAGTAGTTGAATGTGCTATAAAATTTGCTAAAAACTGTATTTATGTGGCTTCCAAAGAGGACTCCTTCTTGTCCTGCATCGCTTCCTCATGACTAAGTAACTGTATGCCATAGAAAGTACATGTCAAAGGATTTGGTCTTAGCCTGGTTTCCTGAAGGAAACGGTTTATGCCATAGTGGTTCATATGTGCACATGTCCTGCCCATCCTTAGTAACTTTGCAGCCTCCAGTCACTCAGTGACATCTGACAGAGCAGCGGACTGAGTACTCAGAGACATTAATTCTGACAAACTTCATGAAGGTCCACATGGGAGAGACCTATTTTGAGGGACAGAACTTCAGATGTCCATTAAAGCTGGAGAATTTGGGGAGAGGGTGGTCAGGCACTCTAATGCATGTCTCCTCCTTTTTACGTCCTCCTCTACCTGTCCCCTCCTCCACTTGTAGATCTTCTTGTGTTTAATAAGTGGTAATAAGTCTAATAAGCTCACACTTCAGCCTTGACATAACACAACTGAAATCTTTGTCCACCACAAGATGCAAAGTAATTGAAACCCAGGCTTCCTGGTGTCTGACTGGAGACATGGGGTCTTCAGAACATCTCAGCAAATTTAATGTTTTTGATGGTCCACTAACAAAACCCTTTATTTTATATGTATTAAGTCAGTATTTAAAAGATAACCAAACCTTTCAGGGACATTTAACTGAAAAGACAGTAATTTGTAGATGGTAGTATTCATATTCCTTTGAGAAAACTCTTAATGGCATCAGGCAATCCAACTTCTGTAGTTTTTTCAAGACCCTATGATAAAAAATTTGCCTTGCCTTGCCTTGTTTTTTGTTTTGTTGGGTTTTGTTTGTTTGTTTTTGTCTTGGCCTTTCTGTGTTCATGGCATTTTCCTCCTTAATCCTCCTTAGATTTAGGATTAAAACTCAATCCCCACACTAGGTGAAGAATTTTGCTGAATTAATCTGTTCTTGCTTGGATTCCTGAAGTGGGTTCTATTTTATTATTGAATGCTTAGGAATTACTAAGACTTCAGTGGAGACTGTTAATGAGAAGCTGGAAGTCCACTGATTAATTAATATATTGTAGTCTCTTTCACTTGGTTTTAGTTCTATACCACTGCCTGGGGGGACATATCTCTTAGGTTGTCTGACAGCAGCCTCATTATTCACAGAAATGGGCAATAACTTCTTCAAATAAAATCTTTTCATTGATCTTAAAAGAGAATTTTTAACTTTGAGCTCTTTATTTAGTTTCGTAACTATCTTTTTGTGTCGTTGTAACACTGAGACCCTGAGGTCTACTCTAAAAGGTCATACCACTTTGTGCTATGTGTCATTAGGACTTGCAGGTCGAATACACTTGGGTCAGGAGCTACACATCTGTGAAACTCTAAACCAACAGCAAAAATTGAAGTTTAGGTGGATGGCATTCCTCCCTAGCAGTCACTTCAGAGTAAAAGCATACAATGCCATTTTGATCTGGAGGGGGCAGCTTTCAGATACCTTTCACAAAAACCAGAATTTTGATTTATAATCTACAGTCACTAAAGGTCAGATCCACAGACACTTCTAGATGTCCAGTTTACACCCAGAACTTCCCCTTGAAATCAAGAGATAATGGACACCCAAATAAGACCCAGTGGTTAGTTTCATAGAGGCAGTCAGGTTCAAAATTTGTTGTTGGTGTCTGATCTACAAAAATTCACCAAAAACTACCAGCTGGGATTTTCTGGCCATAGGAATGGCTGTGGGGATGCTAAATCTGGAGAACAGCCCTAACTCCGAGAGCTACCTTCTGTCTAATTGAGTCCCCTTGTAGTTTCAGGAATGTAAGGACTCACTCTATATCTTGTGAAACTATCCTGATTTTTTAAAAATATAAACTAGTCAGTGTAATATGAATTTGTGAGTTTATATTTTCAGGAGAATATTCTCTGGAGAATAAAATAATTGTTGAAAATTTGTGAATACTGTATGTAACAGTTTTGAGTCATGTTATGTAACGTTCAGCTGATTTTGACAACATGCAATGATAATTATGGTGTAAGAAGGATAGGATAGGATAGGATAGGATAGGATAGGATAGGATAGGATAGGATAGGACAGGGTGAACAGAACAGGTATTCAAACATGTTGGTGAGTGCCCTGAAAGAACACAGTCTTCAAAGGACTGAAATCTGTATTCACACGGGCTGGTAGAATAGCAATAGGTATACTACAGGACCACATTCATTCAAAGAACTGTTTGCATTACTGAAGGGTGTGAAAATTGCTGTAGGTTATTCAGCAATCTGGGGTTAGTCCATCTGTCTTACCAGTTCTTTATTTTCCCCTTGCTTATTTCCCCAGCAATTTTCACCTCTGGTACTTCACGTTAGGAGGTCTTTGTCTTCACTGTCATTGACTTTTGGAATTGTTTGTTCCCCATAGTGTAAACTGTACTTATGGGAATGTGCCATTATTTTGCACATACCCCCTGTGATCTGGAGAAATCATATCAAATATACCAGGATTTTTTATATTGGATATTCTCACTAAGACATTTAAGAAACAAAGTGAAAACCAGATTGAAAGACCTTTAGTTGCTTGACCCAGAAGCTTCCAATGTAAGTGCCCCACAGCAGAGTGTGTGTGCCTCTGCTGCATAAACATGTATTAGCAGTCAGTAACATCAAAGGCTGGCTTTGACACATTCCTCTATAAACAGTTATTTCTCACCAGGGTATTTGAAGATCCCTCATGTTATAATTTGAATTTTATATTTCTATGACCTAAAAATAGGTCAGGTATGATCTACAGAATCAATGGATATTATAGAGATGTTTAGGAAAAGAAAATTGTGTCAATGCTTGGAAAAGTATGAAAAAACCTCTAGTTTCCTGCATAGCTCTAAGATTTATTGTTCCCACTGTTCTCTGTGTGAAGGGAATATACATATACATATAATTCCTCCAATAACTTTCAAACTGGTTTGTTGAATTTGACATGGAGCTAGAGGACTTAGATACACCATTTTCTAATAGGTTTGAGTTGATAAGTGACAGGGTAAAACAGGGGGGCCAGTAAGGGACAGACTGACATGAGCTCATCCCCAATTGCACTAGGCTGGCCACATGTGGAAGAGGTGTTTTGACTGTTTCAACCAAGGGAAAAGCATTGGTCAGAGCTTAGTTTGTTAGCAAATTCAGCCATAATTCATCTGGTATAAATCAGGCTTTGCTGCTTCTACTGATCCCAGAACTGTTTGTTATATGTTTATTTTAGGGCTCTGTGCCTGCCATAAATTTGGGGCTGTTTTTCAAACAGTGACAGTGATATATTGGTATGACTATGCTGGCTCCCAGAAGTGGGACTATAGACATGCTGAACAAGCAGAAGCTCATGTTTCCTTTTTTAAAAAAAAATCACCTGTCATGAAATTCATCTGCGGTCAGAGTCCATAAACATGGTTTACTGTTGACCAAAGGGGCTATGAAAGAGCTCACTCAAGAACATTTGCTGCAGTGTGAATTTCAATTAGTAGTGTGCTCCAGTTGAATTTTTTTTTTTTTTTCCTGATGATCTAACTTAAGCAGCATCAGGATTTTCTGAGCAACATGGGACCAGATCAGATCTTCTAGGCAGGCCATCAGTGCAAGGACGAATGACTCTAAGAGCAGCCTTTTCCTTTCAAGACTTTTTCTCTATTTCAGCTGAAGTGAGAGCGCTGTTTCCAAGAATAAAATTAAGGAAAAAATATTTTGTTTGCCCTGAAAGTGTAGTGTCAAAAGAGTGTCCATCATTGCCGGGAACAAGGTAGGGGAGAATGGGGACAGAGTCAGAAATGTAGTTCAGAAATGGGGAGCTCTCAGAGACTGGTGCTTCCTATGTGGGCCAGGGGGATTTTGTGTGCAAGTCTTAGTGGTCAGAAAGCGAAAGAAGGGGCACAACACAGGATGGGGATACCAGGGTGGGGGGAGCAGGGGGACACCCAGGAGGTGAACCAGCAGCACCCTGGTGGGATAGGATGACAGCAAAAACACAAGCCAGAGCAGTCTGGGTATTGGAGCAGAGCAGGGAGGGGTCAGGTGCCAGGGCAGGTGTAGGAGGAAGAAGAGAAAATGAGTAACCTGGAAAGCAGTGAGAGGGTGAATGGCAGAGACATGAGGATATTGAACACCCCACACCCAGAGGAACCGAGGACAATGCTGTACGTATGTTTCTCTGTTGCCAGCAAATTCTTGCAAAGCCCACTAGCCGACCACATTTCTTGTACCTGGCAGTAGCTGGTCCATATAGAATATAGACACCGGGTACTTTTTAGCCAGGGAGTTTATATGCCAGGGTGGCTCTGAAAGATGTTGCTTCAGTTCTATGCCTACCAATACTAATTTTTGAAGACAATGCTAATTTCGGTGTTCCAGTGCATTTGAGTAGCTGATTTCATAAACCTAACCTTGTATTCTTCTCATAACGTGTGTGTGTGTGTGTTAAAAGAGATATATGATTAAGGGGAAAATGCCAGAAAACCAAGCCTAAGTAGAAACAATGCAGCTGGCACAAATCCTGAACTAGGAGAGATACAAGGTTGTTGCTACCTGTTCCTCTCCTCCTTCTCTATCCACAGCCAGAAAAAAATGCAATGTTTTCCTAAACTGGTACGGATTATGTTTGCTGGCAATGCTAATGGAGAATAGAAACTCAAGGATAGCTTTTTTTGTTGCACCTGCTGTTTAAATGGACCAACAACTCAGTGTTATAAATACAGTTGTAGTCTTTTCATCCACCACAGTAACTTTTTAAACTGTGAAATGTGGGTTTGGAAAAAAAGGAGGGGCAGAAATGGTTCTGAATGCTGCTTATATTTTTATAATGATGCTCTGAAGTAAGGGTAGAACACTGAAGCTCTGAACACTACAGTGAGAGAACTCAGACTTGAAACAATTTTAAATCTCCTCCTCCAGACCCTTTACATCCTCCCTTGTCTATGATAACAACATGTTCTCTGATCTCCCTTCAAGCTATACGCACAAAGATTGCTAAAGCCAACTTTTTTTTCCTTTTGACCTGATTATGACACTTCCAGCTTTGAAACATTATTTATGCTGTCTTCTCCTCTCCATTCTTTTCTTCTCTGTGCTATTTCCTTCAAAGACCCACACAATTCTCTTATTCCTTATTCAATCCCTCTGACATGCTTCCAAATGCCCTCACTCCTTTGCAGGTGCTTCCCAATCTTTTCTGACAGCTTAGACAAGAGTTGGCTGCTATAGTTCCAATTATTTGCAAGATTTTGCAGTGTTTGGGGATCAGAACTGGACGAGCAGAGAAAATGTCTCTCATTGCATAACCTTGTTTTAGGAAGATTTTTCTAAAGCTTCCTGTGAACCTTTTTGGTTCAAAAAAAGGACAATATGGAAACAAAATGGAAACATATGTGAGTTCTTATGCTGATTGTGGAAAGGCTGGGTAGCAGCCTGTTGGAGAGAGATGGAGTCCTGGGATCCACACAAACATTTCCTTTGCCTGGAATTTGTCTTTTGAGGTTTGTTATCATTGGCATGAACTACATTTTAAACCAACAAATGCCAAACTTATCATCCCACACTTACCTGGATCTCATGATCACCATCTAGAGAAAAAGTCTTTCCTACCACAGGTAAAAAGGAAGCATGGTTGATAAAGATGATATTTGAAAGAAAAAATATGGTCACTAGTCAGATACCTAGTAAAACCGGGAGAGCTGTTTGTTTCAGAAACCCCTTCCTTTCAAACCATTAGGTGCAGCATGGATGTAATGGTGTTATACCATGTCTTCTAATAGAATGGAGAATAAAAAAAAAATAAAAAAGAGGAAGAAAGGTTTTTGAACTTGCACTAAAGTTTGTCTATACATCACCATGACCTTTCGTCTTTCTACCAGCCAAACGTGAAATGAAGGGCTTTGCTTTAAGGGACTGGCTTCACAGGCATCCTACTGGCGAGGCAGAAGGTGTGCACCTAAGTCAGTGGACTGGATCCCAGCATTTTCGCTGCAGGTCATATCATACCTGATCGATTCCCTTTGGCTGCATGATTCTGCAGGGAAGACAAATGTTTCCGGAATTACAGCAAACCAAGTTCCCCAGACACACATGCTCTCAAAGTGTGCCTGCTTCTACAAAGTGGAAAAGCTTTGATTAATAGGAATAGCACTAGACTTTAAGACGCACTTTATTTCATTGATGAACTTCGAGGTGTCTCCTGCAGTAACGGTTTTGTAAACTGTAATCGTTAACATCACTTATTCAGGATTTACAAGCGAGACTAACGTTGCCTATTTTTTCAGGCTGCTACAGGGATAAATAACTGATGTTGAAAAGCAGATCAGGATCTCTGTGGAAAAAAAAAAAAGAAAAAAAAAAGAATGGTGTGTGGGCTTTCTAAACAGCAAGGCATTTTTCTGAGGTGCCTGTAAAAGTACGTGGTGTGATGTGACTGTTTTATAAAAGAGGGAAGGGTGATGTGTGGGCTCCATTACATAATATTATTGCAGAGCTTAATCGGTGAAGGGGCACAAGGGAAAAAGGATGTCATAGAAATCAATTCACATCATATACCACTTAGAAAACGCAAAAATTAAAGTGTTTGCTCAAAACCTCCTCTATAACAGGATTAACTGCCAAGGAAATTAAAAATTATGTGAGAGGAAAAGCTGAAGAGATAATCCAGGATGATCCAAAGGATTTTGCAGATATCTCTGTACTGTTAACAATCTTGTCATTAAATCTAGCAATTTAATGAGCTACATTCTCCATTGGTTCAATTAGGTACAGTTCCATGTACACGCTTAATGTGTTTTTTACTTTGGCATAGATCTAAGCATGATATACTTGTAGTGTATCATGTTGTGCATTAGTACATGTATATTTAGCAGTGTACTCCTGTTGAAGGCAGTATATCTGTGTTGATTAAAAAGCCAAGGATGTGGTTCATTAACCATTACTTTCAGGGATGTCTGAAACAAGTGCTTGAAATCCTGCTTTGTACTCGCAGTGATGTATAGCACTGGCTTGTATCTGCAGTTTCATCTCTCTGTTGGTGTTTGGTATTGTCAGACATTTTGACACATTCTACTTCTTTTATTGGCTGAAAAACAATGTAATAGTAAATAAGAATAAAATGAGCCAGTTGTCTTCACAAGAAAAACACTTTAGGAAAGGTACTGTGATTTTCTTGATGGTTAAGTTGTGCCTGTTGAATTTGCATGAATATCCTTGTAGAGTTATATGACTGTTTGTATGAATGTATTGAAGACAATTTGGGTCCATCTTCATGTCATGGGTCACACTAGGAGCAGCATGTGACAAGAGCTGGTTCTTGACTAGTTTCTTGTCACATGCTCTGTTACAGTTAGTCTGATGCAGGAGGAATGTGTTACAAAAGTCAATGAGTGATTGCTGCCCTTCCCTCTCCTGTCTTTTGCTTGCTTTTTATTACCTCCTGCTCCTGAAGCTTTCTTGAAGCAAATTCAGTGCTACTCTTATCATCTCTCCTTGAAGTTTGTTGCTCTGATCAATCTCTTCTACCCATGAATAATCCCCACTTTCTTTCTTAAAATATTAATTTGTGCTTCACTTTGGGCTTGTCTTGCTTCAGCCAGTTCTCTTAGCAACGCAGCACACGTCTCTTCCTCTGAATGTGAAACATGTACAGATCAACTCAATGTTTTATAATGTCCTAATTACTGTACTCACAGGTTACTGGGTTATAACAGTATGCCAGAGGGTCAATGAAACTTTTAAGTAAAATGAGGAGATGCATCTTCATGGGACCTAATTAGAAGGTGAAGTTAATAAAGACAGAAGGGAAAAAGAAGCCAGTAAGAAAGACAGATACCTTCAAAAGCTGTCGAAGGAAGTCGTCTACTGGGGTCTTTATTAGTACTAGCTGGGCTTTCCCACGAGGTACAGTGTGGGGATCTTTGTGAGAGCCCCTTGGCGAGAGCTGGAAGTTCCCAAGTGGCAGTTCCCTGGGGAAGTCAAGGATCTACAGATGTACATCCTTGTGACGCCTCCCAGCTGGAGGGACAGGAGGAGCCAGAGGAACAGCAAGAAGCTTGAATGGCTGATTGCATGGTGTTCGTAGGCTAAGCAGAGGCTGGGCAAGCAGTAGAAGTATGTTTGCTGACACCTTCTCCATTAATGCTGCCTGGGAACCATACGCTAGAGGAAGGGAGCCTACCTATTGACATGCCTGTGTTGGAGAGCTGGAAGTAGAGACAACTTCTAGGGCAAATAAACAGAAAGCTTCTGTTGGATAGAGCATGGAGGCTGTTAAACCATAGACTTTTACTGATGCCATATACAGTGGGACCCCTACATTTTTCTGGTGGCTTTCTGTTGGGATTTTAAAACATTATCCTGAAGCACTGGGAAAAATAATTGCTCCAAGATTGAGTATTTCTGAATCATTTAATTACAATGGTGTTTTTAAGAATTGTACATGGAATGAAAATAGATGCTGTCCTCCCCCATGCAGCTTTGGGCAGAAAAATTAATGATGAGTTTGGAATGGTGTTTGTTGACACCACTGAAGTGTATTTGAAAAAGAAATTGCACTGCACTGATTTCCTTCAGTATTAGTGATTCAGTACTGAAAATAGAAATCTATTATTCCTATTATTCTGTGTTCATGTTCCTCACTGGAGTTTATGTAAGCAGGTCCCCATGTATATGTGTAGAAACCTAATGAATTCAGTGTGAACTAAATATTGGGATGTATTTTTTCCTGCAAATGCAGTTTGCTTAAAAGGGCAAGACTGTGGCTTTGGCTTTCACACATAAATTTCATTTCCCACTTTAGATATGTTCATTTTATTCTCAGATTCTTTCATCCTTTCATCAACAGTGCACAGTTATTAGATCCTCTCTGGACACTAAACGCAGCGAGGATTCCTGTTTAGTATGTAAACATACCTACTCCGTAGTATTTGGGTGTTTGCTAAGCACAAATATAATCTTTTATATTTGTGAAATTATTTGTATAAGAACTTTATTTTCCTGATCTTTTTTCTGTGGGGTTTTTTTGGTGGTTTGTTTTTTTTTTTTGTAGGAAGAATGGGAATTAATAAAACTGCTGTGATTTAATTTTCATCCCTTATTGGCCCAAAAAAAACCACAGAGCAAAGTGTGTATATTCTTTTTGGGAAATTAATATCTCAGAAAAATTCTCATCTGTTATATCTTTGTGGATCATCCATCATAAAAGGATTTACCAGGGAAGTTCATGGCACTGTCTGTCAGGCTAGGCCAACAAAATTATTACTGCTTTGCCCAGTATATGACCCTGCTACCTTGCTGCTTTGAAAGTGTGGGCTCCTTGCTGGGGTGGGTCACCCATAGAGAAAAGAGCAACCACGATGCTCTGAGAATGCCAGATGGACCTACAGCCTTCAGATAACCATTGCAAAACTCTGGGCGCTCGAGGACATTTAGAAAACATTGCAGTCCGTAGGCACCAGCACTAGCCTAGATTTGGGCATGGCTACAGGTGGTTCACCTCAGCTGGCCTCCCCACAGCAGCACTTTGTTGACTTCTGTTGGCAAGCAAGGAGTGCAGAGAGGAGCATACCAGGTTACTTTGGTGTGCCTCAGGGTATTGCTGCGAAAAAGCAATTCCCTACCAGAACCAAGGAGCATTTTTGAACTTAAGGTGAACCGAAGACAAAATATAAAGGTCAATATCAAAAGAAAGAGTTTTACTTATAATGTGAATACAATATTCAGACTCATGTAGAGAAATGTTTGGGCAGCCAAATTTGCCCAACGGATCTGGGGTTGAGAGGTTGCCTTAGGTGAATGACACTGCCCTAAAATAGCTGATGATAGGTCTGTGCAAGCAGATGATCAGGAACTGTGGTTTTTTTCTTGGTTGTTTTTTTTTTTGTGAAGGAGTAGGAGAGACTTCAGCAAGTATTTCATCCCCGAATCCTGTGCATGACTGAACTCTTTCTAATGGAGCTGAAGCACTTCAGGGCCTGCTGTGAGATGACATAGCCCAGCAGAGCAGTGGGAATGACTGTTTACAGAAAATTAAGATAAATCTAGATCTATAAGATTTGTCCTTTAGCAAGATACTTGAGATACCCACATTTGTGAGAAAATATGGGGAAATGTTAGAGTGAGAATGGAAAGGACTGAGGAAATTATGCCAGGTTTCCAGGAAATGGGGACGGTTTCTGTGGATGTCGCACGTGTGTCAGTGTCCTTGAAGCAGCCTGTCTTCATTGATCAGAACAATTCCTATTCAGGAGATGCAAAAAAACTTCTGTAAATCTAAAGGAGGGAAGTTGAATTTTTTCTCATTATAACGGGTGGGAAAGAATTTGGGTAAAGGTTGAACAAAAACAATTGTCTCATGTGTGGAAGTGACCTATGGAAGCAAAGTACTCAGCTAAAGAACAGAGTCAGAACACAACGCAGCATTCCTTCATAAAACAGTTTTCTGTAGATTTGATTAAATATATTTTTTTATTGCTGAAATGTAAGTTATACTGCTATAAGACTTGCACAGCTGAGATGTCTGTACTATTGCATGTTTATCTTTCCTATGCTTTTGCTAGAGTTTTACCAGTTTTCTGCACAGCAGCACTTTTATTGGGCTGGCTTACACAGTTCACAAAGCTATATTTATTGACCATTTTATGATAAAGCAGAGGGCCTAGTCTCATTGTTCCGTTTTCCAGTTGTTGGTGTAGCTCAGCTAAAATTGTTACTTGAATTAGGTTTGCAAAAAGATTGAGCTGAACTTCCACTTATAGGGGAATAATGTGTAATAGTTTGTGTATCTTCAATGACTTTTCTAAACTCATTGAAGCACTGAATTTGACCTCTGAGATGAAGAAGGTGCTCTTTTGAAGTTATTTGGGAATTTGGCCATTCATTTCCGTGGACTTGCAGTTTCAGCCCAAAATACAGACTTGATTCCGCAAAAGCTTGTCCCTTTAAGCTGTCAGTGTTCATGTTGTCTGTACCAATATTCTCAGGGCATACATTTCTCCATACATGAATAACTCCTTTTTCTTAATAAAGTAGGGCCAGCTCAATCTTTAAGGCTTTGTGGACAGAGGAGATGGAAGACCGGTTAGCAAAAAGTGAATGCCAACCCACGCCTGTACTGAACTCATTGAAAAGTCCCGTTAGCTGAATACTTAATGCTTAGCCTTAATGAAATGGTGGTGCCTTTCATTACAGGGTCTGAACAGCTCCCAAGGCTTAATGGCTGTATGGGGGAGGGTTACTAGAACATCTTTTTCAGTAGGGAAGAAAGATAAGAAATGAGGTTGTCCTTTAGTGAGCGTGATTTGTTCAGAGGAAATTCATAGGCAGGCTGGGAATTGAGTTTACCTTGAAGGCCAGTCTGGTGTTTTAGCAGAAAGATCAGGGATATTGCAATTGCACAGTCAGAGGAATAAAATGAAATCAAAAAGGTTTCTAATTCATGAAGGTCATATCAAACATACATAGATAACTAATCTAAACCTTCCAGAGTCATTCTAGGCAAAACATCTTATTCTGTTCCTCAATTCTGCTTTTCCAAATTTCAGACAAGTTATCTGTCCCTAAGTCAAATGGTTCTAACAATGTGTGGGCTGATGGTCTGAAATAAAAATCAATTCCACTGGTTAATTATCAGAAAATAAGTTACAGTTCTTTCAAAAGTGCATTAATGAAGTTGCTCTGATTAGAAATATATGGATATTGCATCCCTGGGATTTCCAAAGTGCCAGATCTTTCCATCCCCTTAGTCATACGAGGAGCTCCTTTAAATTCCCTTGCTAAGGTTACTCAAGACAGTTACTGAAATGTGCCCTCTATTTCAAGCTAGAGGCAAATTAGTGCCAAATTTTGTGCTTTCTCTGTGCTTAGCTGATGGATAATATTTTAAAATATCATTTTGAAAAGACTCTAATTGTCACAACAAACCTTTTTTTGGTAAACAGAATGTTCACATTTCTTTTAGTGTTTTATTTTCAGGCAATGCATGCTATTGAAATGCATGAGAGGAAATTAAATGCCTGTGATTTAGTAAAATGTTCACTTAAGGAACCAGTGGTTTTGCTATTAGCATTTTGTAACGATTAGAATCTTTCTGTGTTTCATTCAAGGCAGAGTACGCTTGTTCCATATACCTGGATTTTTGTTAAGTTTAATGTATCTCCCTTTCAAGATTGACTCAATACTTGGGTAATTTCAATTTTCTTTCTTTTTTTAAATTTTTTTTCTTTTTCCTTTTATTTTGGCATAGCTTCTCTAAGCTCCAGCCAAGAGGAAA
>NW_008795041.1:3819884-3848089 GCF_000699145.1 Aptenodytes forsteri | reverse complement strand
TGGGATTTTTTCCCAGTGGAAAATTCTCCTTTATCTCTATCTTCCCCAAAAACAAAACAAGCAAAATAATAATTACTGAGCAATCTTCAGATTATGCTATGAATAAGCATAGTTCCAAAACCAATGGGCTTTAGTTATCACTGCCAGAGCACAAGCAAGGCTGAAACACAGAGTTAAGTTACTTGGCCAAGATCACATAAAAGTCAATAGGGCAACCGTTGAGCCCACACATCTTGAAGGTCTTGCCTGCACAAACCCTTAGTTTCATCTAAAAGTTGGAATTCTTCTGATGCTACCTCCAGCAACATGCATGGAAAATGATTTTGTAGTTGTACAGTCTCTACTTTGGTCTTGAGAGAGAAAAAAAATCCTGAATAGAACAGGAAAACACTTTTTTTCTTTTCTTTCTCTTCCTTTCCTTTCCTCTTCTTTTTCCTTTCTTTTCTATTTCCTTTGTTGTTTTCAGATGCAGGCAGGCTATGAAATATTTACAGTCTATTTATTAGCAAGGGTTATCCCCCATCTCCATTAATACATTTAGTGAAGACAAGTTTACATCATTTCTGCCAAGAGATTTCATATTGGACAGAGGATAATGTTAAACTTTATAGATGCCAGTGATCATTTCCAATGGGAATTTACTACATTGGCTTGATTTTGTGCTTCTGAAACTCTCATTACAGCTGTGCCAGGCTGTATACGGCAATCCTGGAAAAGCAAAAGGCTCAGCAGGGATTTCAGTGTTCCCAGCTTAATGGTTTTTGTTAACAAAAACCAAAAGCAAAGACAGCAATCAGGGATAAGGTTGGAGAGTTGCAAGGAGTCTAACAGGGGATACCCACAGTGGGGATGATTTGAGTTGGCTTGTTCCCCATGTCAACGTAAGACCTCTGGAAGTCCTGCTGCCACCCGTGCTGCCCGTGAGGGCAGGCATGGAGGGCTATGGGGCAGAGCTGGAGGCAGGCAGAGGAGGAGGAGGAGAGGAAAGCACCTCTAGCAGGGTCCGCACAGGGGCAGCCGGGACCACCAGTTAAGGCCAAATCTTAAAAGAGATGTAAGTAAAGCTTGCACCTAAATTATAGGTGTATTGTGAAGGAGTCCTCCTAAAGTAAATGTTCAGGTTCTCAAGTTTAAGCAGAGGGACAGCTGGGCAATTTTTGAAGGCCAGCGGAGAAAAATCCTGGTCGCCTGCATTTTAGGCACCTGAGTCAAGTGTCTAGTTCCCCCACAGCTGGATCTATAACACTCTCCTCTTCAAGCTTTAAGCTACAGTGAGTAGAAAATAGACACAGCTGAAGGAGGCAGAAGTAATAAATTCCCCTCTCTGTAAGGAAGTGCCTGGTACAAGTACCAGCCAAGGAGGAGAGAGTCCTAGGCTCTCGTGCCTGTTCCCTGGATATTATATCTCCTCTTTTGTTTGCTGGATAGCAACCCACAATGACTCTTTGGTGTAAAACACAGCCAGTTTAAGGGCCAGATGTAGGTTTCCATCTCTCGGGAATGTGCCCTAACCATTAGACTCTTAACTGTTCATGTGAACAAACCCATGAAACTTGACTGAACAGAGAGCTTTCATTAACCAGATCTGTTGCCCACAGGCTTCAAGAGTTTTAAGTATGTTCCAGAATGAACCACTAAAAATCAATTTTGTGCATTCCTTATATTTAAATTGTCCTTGTGATAACCATGGCAACCATTATAGCTAAAAAAACTCAAGTGGAGGAAAATGCATTCTTGTTTTAAATTAACGGATGGAAACTAGAATAGGAAAATGTGGTTAAAAGAGCCTAAAGCAAGTAACAGCTACTGCTCATGATCACTTTGGTGTTTAATAGAATCTTCTTTCTTCATTGACTTTTATTTATAACTATATATTTCTGTACATTCCAGCTAATTTTCTGCTAGTATGTCAGAATACTAGAGTCATTTTTGTAGTCTGCTTTCTTTAACTGAAAAAATCCAGATACAGTCTAATAAAGAGGCTCCAACTTCTGATCTTGTTCATGTGCAAAAGCCCAGACTCTGAAGGCTACAGAATGAGATAGATATAATTCCGCATGGCTTTCAAGGGGTGAGGGAGCAGAGAGATGCCTACATATCCTTCAGGAGGTGGTTAAAGTTCAAGTGGTTGTAAGGAGATTTATGCTTTAATGGAGTAGGTTTTAAAGGTATCCAGAGACCTGCCAATGTAGGTACACATTGAGGAGTGTGTATCAGAACAACTAAGCAGGCCAAGTACCTAACTTGTCTAATTTCTGTGGAAGTTAGGCACCTACCATATTGAGCCAAGTTAATAAATCTCCCTAGCAGCTATCTGTGCCTTGAGATGTCTAACATGCCTGTGTACTCAGAGTTTCAGCCTTAAATGTTAATAACACCTATGAAAACAACATTTGATCATGATTGCAAACTCTAGCCACACTGCGTAATATTTACCATGGAAATGGTCGATAAAATTAGGGGCAAAACTATGGCATTGTCACTGAAGTGAAAATACCTTGTATAGCTGTAGATGTAAGCTACCATTTAGGATTATTTCAGCAACAATGACTCACTAGAAATCCATGCCAGTGACTATGGAGTGGTGAGCGATAAGTCTAGTTGTTCTGGCAAGACCTCACAAATACTGTTCTGCAAGAAGGAGCTTTTCTCCCCAGCAAGTCTTTTGACCACAGGTGGCTGAGAGGAAATCATAGCCAATGCTTGGAGGGGAGACTACAATTTGTGCATCTCCGAGTCCCTTAAGAGAGGCCCTGGCAAAGGCTGGAGGGTAGGCAAAACATGAGAAGCAGAAGAGCTGAATTGAAATGCTTTATCAGCAGGCTATTGTCTTTAAAATATTCATGGTTTTGTTTCATTAAAATTTTCCTACTTCTAATTACAATTGGAAGGGCAAGTTCTGTAAGAATGATTTTGATATAAAAAGCTGTTTCTCCATCAGCATGTTACCGCATGGGAGTTGCATAAGTCTCCATTCTCTCAGGTGGTCTGGGCTCACCAGGAGAGACAATAAGATCATTTGGCTTCTGAATAGAGCAGGGTACCATGAAGGAGAAATACAGTTTGGGGCTGAACTGACATTTAACTAGTGTTTGAGGAATATTCAATAAACCAGAATGATTTTTTTTTTTTTCTTCAACTTGGGAAATACTCTGTCAACACAAAACCTTTCAACACTCGATTTTTTTTTCTCAGTATTTCTGTTCAGCAGCAACCAAAGAAACTCTTTTCACTACAGTGTTAAAGAAAAAGACAGATTTGAATATCCCCCAGGATGGTGATTCTGATATTACAAAGTCCCGAATCACTGAAGAAAAAAGACCCCTTCCCCAATGAGGCCAAGCACGGAAAGCGTCTCTTGTGCTACGAGCCCTTCTGGTCTTTTGGGAAGGGAGAGCTCTGAGCGAGCAGCTCAGTGGCCCCAGCTGGGAACACATCAGTGCAGGCTCAACAATAGCAGTGTTTTCTTTGCTTTTTCTGCAAATGAGACCTAGGAATTTTGTTCCTGGATAGCTGCATGAGGAAACCGTTGCTAACTCTTGTGATTTTTAGTTGACAAATCTCATAAAACGTAAGGGCGCATGAAGTGTACCATTAATCCAGACACTGGAGTGAGAATATAGGCCAGCTGAAGAAGCAGCCTTTCATTTTTTTGTAAAGCTTTAGCTTTCCCCAAAATATTTGAATAGAACTGTTCTAGATAAACTTGTCATCTGATCATAATTTACCTACAAAGTCTAGTTGCAAATTCAGGATACCTGCATCCAGAGATGCAGGGGTTTTGTATAAAAGATTTAAATATTTGTTTCAGGTAATGAATAGACTCAAAAAAATTACAAATTATTTTTATAAATATAAAAGAGGCTAAATGCATATAATATATTCCCTAGAAATCGTTCAACGCTATCCACCACTATATCTTCCTTTCCATTTGTCAGTGATGGTGAAAATTATTGAATTGAAACACTTGCAAAAGAGTTTCAGCAGGAGTGAGATTAAGGCAAAGTCACCAAAGGGAAACTGAAATAACTCCTCCTTTATATCTGTTTCTCTGCAGCACAATTACATTTAAGTAATTTTGTTTAGCATGTTTTTTATATATTGCTCATTTGGGGCCTGCTGAATAATTACATGGGAAATACTGTGCTGTTACTGGAAGAAGTTTCTTGCAATTGCAAACAGCAGGAAAACATAGTTATTAAAACCTGATAAAATATTGGTATTTTTACTGCAAAATAACTAGTAGCTATTATTGGCACTGCTTAGAATTCATTTAATTTACTTTGCTTTCAATTAGGGTTGTGCATACAGAAAGATTGCTTTGGGTTTTGCTGCCAGCTGAAAAAAAGCAGAGTGAGAGATACAGCACTTCAGTGCAGTATTTATGGAAAAAACACCACATATTACTGCTGGAGCTAGTAAAACTGCCTGTGGCTAAGGTTGCTTAATATTTGCCATTAGCCCTATTTTCATTGGTTTATCGCTACACAGAATTGCTCAAGCTGAAATTTGCCATGCTTGCCTCTGCCTTAGGTAGGGTTTTTTGAAATATTACAACAATAATTCCTCAGCTGTTTCCAAGAATGAATTTAGGAAGAATAAGTGTCGTGGTTTAACCCGGCAAGCGGCTAAACACCACACATCCGAATGTTCGCTCATTCCCCCCCAGTGGGATGGGGGAGAGAATCAGAAAAAAGGTAAAACTTGTGGGTTGAGATAAAGACAATTTAATAGGACAGAAAAGGAAGGGAAAATAATAATAATGATAAAAGAATATACAAAACAAGAGATGCACAATGCAATTGCTCACCACATGCTGACCAATGCCCAGCCAGTTCCTGAGCAGTGGCTGCGCCCCCCTGGCCAGCCTCCCCCATTTTTTGTTCAGCATGATGTCATATGGTGTGGAATATCCCTTTGGTCAGCTGGGGCCAGCTGTCCTGGCTGTGTCCCCTCCCAGCTTTGTGTGCACCTCCAGCCTCCTCGCTGGCAGGGCAGTATGAGAAGCTGAAAAGTCCTTGACTTATTGTAAGCACTGCTCAGCAACAACTAAAACGTCAGTGTGTTATCAAAATTATTCCCATCCTAAATCCAAACCACAGCACTATACCAGCTACTAGGAAGAAAACTAACTCTATCCCAGCTGAAACCAGGACAATAAGAAATGTTTAAGTGGTTTCTGCTTCTCTTGGGCAGTGTGCTAAAGACTAACAAAGGGCTAACATTCGAGCTGTGTTGCCTCTAGGGAAATGTTACTCACTACCCTCTGCCAGGAGAATGCATTGTAACACATCTGTCTCTCTGGAGGCCACATCAGGATCTATAGGGTCTGGTGAGGACAGGGGTGCACCTTGGCAGGACCAAATGGATGGAGGGTGTGGACCCAGCTGCCACTGGAAATTCAGATTCAGTTGGGTAGAAGGGGGCTGGCAGGAGAAGAGGAGGGAGGTCAGGGCAACCTTCCCTTCCTCCCATGTATACAGTGGCAGAGCAGCAGGGACCTCCATCTGTCCGGCACAAATCCAGGTGAGTCACCAGCGTGGCTTTCTGGCCAAGGTGCCACACAGTGGCCCTGGGTTCCTGCAACTGCTTGGGAGCACAGTTAGTAACAGAAGATTGCTTTAACAAGTCAACCGAAACAAACGGCACGGTTATCCTCAGCACAGTGATTTCAGCTGCTGCATAAATACAAACCAAGCACTCAGTCCCACAGGCAGTCATTGGTTTCTCGGGGTTGGTGCCACAGCTCTTCATGCCAGGACACCCATCGCTTCGAGTGAGTCACTACCCCTGGAAATCATTGGTATTCAGACCTGTTCATTGGCATCCTCCTTGAAAGCTGCTGCTACATCTTCACTTGTCATTCCTGGCAAGACTCTCATCAGCAGCATGAAACTGTTTTCGACCTTTCTCTGCTCCTGGCACACAGCCTGCCCGGATGACACAGAGGTTTGAGGTCAGAGCCTCCTGGCCTCTGTTCCTGCCTGTGGACAATTCCTTGAATGAGGTCCCAGGATTATGATGATGGAGGCATTGTTAGTCCCTCTTCTCTGACCATTTAACGTAGCCAGTGTGTACACTGTGGTGGGCCAAGATCTAGCTAAATGGTCAGTTTCTGAAAAAACTTGCTCAGGTCCAGTTTTTAATGCTTCTCTAAACCATCTTATAACAAGCATGTTCCTCTGTGTCTTGGCTCTTTCTGCAGGCTGCACAAAGCTGAAACGTCACGTGGGATTGAGCGCAATGTTAAGGCAAAGTAAGGCAGTGAAGTGCTCAGGAAGGGTCCAGAAGAAGTCCTTCCACTGCTTGTTGCTACTGCTGGTGAAACTAGCAGCTTTGTATCTGTCTCTCAAGCAACTGAGGACTCCTACTTTTTTGGCAGATGGATAATGGAAGAGGCTGCAGACAGTCAACTCTGACATGGTTAGGGATATGACCTGATGCCACTGTTACCCCATTAAGCCCACTGCCTTTCAGAATAAATTTGTCAGGGCTGTGTTTGCACTGAAATTGTTTATAACCTTTCCAGCATGCAGAAAAAAAGCCTCATGCATTCAGAGACTGCTAGCAAATAGTTGTGTAAATCACTGGCAAAGCATGAGCTGTTTCCCCTGTCTAGTAGTTTGTCCACCCCACCTGTAATGACCATAACCAGTCTTGTTGGACCAGGAGTCATCCTAACTGCTAATTAAAGTTCCTCTTCACATGACATCTTGGGACTTGGTGTTATTTCACTTCCAGAAAAATGCTTTGTTCCTTTGCAGCACAGACAAGGAATATTCTTAGAGAGTCTAATGGCTAATTCACATGTGCCTTTAATCACCTCTCTTTTTGAATTCATCTAATTACTTTGAGCAAAAGATTGATCATATTACCCGTCCTCAGAGTTCAGGCTATTTCTACAA
This sequence comes from Aptenodytes forsteri, assembly GCF_000699145.1. Classification (NCBI taxonomy): domain Eukaryota; kingdom Metazoa; phylum Chordata; class Aves; order Sphenisciformes; family Spheniscidae; genus Aptenodytes; species Aptenodytes forsteri. The sequence continues at coordinate 3,841,184 of NW_008795041.1, read as the reverse complement.
TTAAAGATTATATTTCTGCAATTAAAACTGACTTTAAAAGGTGGCCTAATGTGTTTTTCATTTTATTATTCTTATTTCCTTCTCTAAAGAATTTTCTTGTCTGTAAGTGAAAAGAAGATCTGTGTGCAAAACTGAACAGTGATTTTATTTATTACCTTACTTTTGCTTCCTTGGAACAAAAAACCTCATTTTGTATTGTTACCTTTTTCCTGCCCCTTTCATTACCGTTAGATAATTTCAAACCTATTTGTAAAAACATCCAGCCTTTATATTGTGGTTGTTGTGAATCTCAACTTAACGCAGGAGGTCTATGTTCAAAATGTATCTTAAGCTGGTGTAAGCTGAAGTCCGGCAGACAATCTCTGACTAATTTCTCTCCAGCTGTTTAGTATGTTACCAACCCATGTCCACTCTGTGACAGAGTCACAGGACCCATCAGAGGTTATTCTCCTTATTTTAGGGGCTTCAGAGGGAACATGCTTTCTGCACCTCACCTGCAGACCGTCATTTGCAACTTTTACCACAGCAGCAAATGCCACGTGAAATCCCCTGGGTCTGGGGGGATCTGACTGAGAGTGAGTGCTCCTTCCTCACCGTCTGGCACCGAGCTGCAGAAAGCAAACTCCAGCTAGCACCTCTTTGCATCACCCTAACACCTGGGCAGACATTTGGACTGATGCGGTTGAAATCCAGCTGGGTTTCCGGCTGATGGGTATAATTAAATGTTGTCCTTATAGCATGGGTGTAGATGAAAAGAGCTATTTTTAATACCTTGGATACTGAAGGCTAATCCCATCTATCCCTACAACTGGTTGCAAAAGAACAGAGAGATTTAGCAACCCCCATAGAGTGTGGGGATCCCCATGTAATGTCCCACATGCAGGATTTCTAACTCTTCCTGGAAAAAAAAAAAATATTAGAAAGATTAGTTCACTTCACAGTTACCTTAATCATGTCTTCAGTATTTAATATGTCCCTCAAATGTTTTTTTTTCACCAGCTTCTTACATTACGCAGATAAAATAGTTTGCTTGTTAATCATATGCCAATTCAAATAATTTCTATATTTTAATATTAGCATGCTCTGATAATTGCTAGAATTTAATTTATTTCAATCTGTATCTGCATGTTCCACAGGTGATAATCAGTGGTCTTTTTCTTTCTCTGTCCCAAGGGAGACAATGACCTTATCACTTCTTTCCTTGCTAAAATGCTGCTCTGTTCCCCAGGTACCAATTGCGTTTCCTTTCAGATTTGTCTAATTGATTGATGGAATTAAACTAAACTCAGAGCAATTGCTCTCAACCTTTATATAGCAACTGGGCTGTTGCTTCTATTTTAGATCTGAAGAGGAGCCGGTGTTCCCAAAAGAAGGGGTGTTGTGCCAAAAGCCTGCCTGCTTTTCCCAAGGACTAGTTTTACTTCTTCCCCAGAAGCTTTGCTTCACATGCACTCTCAGACCATTGGAGCTACAACACTACCACTCTAGAGTCTCTACCATTCTAGACAGAATCTACTTCATAACAATTCGTACTAAGAAAAAGATTTTTTGAAGATTGCGGTCTCCTGGAGGCTAGCCAAAACTGCCTGTGTCCCATCAGTATGCTGCAGCATAATGTACAAGCTTCAAAAAGGACTAATATATAAAGTCAACACACATTATTATATTATGTTAACTTCATAGCATCAGTCTAATTATTAAAAGCATAGCAACAGTTTAATATTAAAACAGCTCTATTTTATGCTTTAAAATCAGTCTGCCTCCAGAAAGTGAAGTAGGATTTCACTGTGTGTTTTTGTAGGAACTTGGTTCAGATTCACCTGCTGGCATAACATGCCCTTTAGAGCTGATGAATTTATTTCTTGTACCACAGTGGCTGTGCTGCAGATAATACTGGGGTAATACTTCAATAATCAAAATCATGAGCTTTTTAAAGTCCTGCTATTTCACTTTATTGCATGAAGATGCAGTTCCCTTTACAAGCTCACAGATACTTCCAGTATCTGAATCATACAGGGAGGTAGTGCCTTGGGAATCTCAATGATCCAGATGCAGGAGAAGCTTAAAATATTTAAGGAAAGGAGAAGGAGAAAATGACATTCCAATATTGCTTGTTATGCACAGGATTCAAACCTTGATGTCCATCACTTACCCTTTAGTGTTTAGATGGGAGACACAGCCTCTTTTGGGCCCTCCTCTAAATAAATGGGTGTTTCCTTCCGTAAGCTGCCTCCTCCAAGGTCAGGATTAGCTTCTGTTATAGTCCATCAGTTTTATGATATGAGGGTGTTGTATTTCAGTTTGGGGGGGGAAAAAAAAGGAAACCTTTATTGGCACACTGAAGAATGGAGAGGAAATAATTCCAGAAAGATTGTAAAGGTTCGGACACATCAATAAATTAAGGTTGGAAACCTCCTTCAAGCGGCACTAGACTTCAAAATTACAGCTTAAAAGCCAAATACAGCTATTGGCTGCACCATTTGACTTTTCACTGATGTATATCTGCTGTGAGATGGTGAAATGAAAGGTAGAACTGGCTGTACTTGTCTTTCACTTACTTTCCTTAAAGGGTTAAAAAGAATTCAGACTTTCATGTTGGGGCTGTTTTAAAAGAAGTGTCACCTATCTCAATTGAAAGAATCTGTCTATGCCCTTTGAGAGCCCTTCTAATTATAGATGTTGAGGTGTCCTTGAGCTTTGAAGCAAATGCTGTTATCCAGTTCAATATATTGTACATTACAGATGATTGTTTTATCTTTCCATCCAAAAGTACATTTTCAGCTTTTGGTCACAGGTTAACTTTAATTACATTACCCCTTCTAGAGATGGAGGCTCTATAAGCGCCTAAAAAGACAGGCATAATTCATTTACAAGTACACACACAATAAATTTTCTCCTTTTAAAAGTGACTTTTTCCAAGCAATGGGTTCTTATTTCCCAGTATTGCATTCACTTGAGCACAGACTTCATGAGAACCCTTTGATCACGGTGACGGAGTTACTGTTTTGTACTTGCTGAACTGACTGTATGAATATCTTGCCTAAAGAGGTCTTAGGTACATACTTCTTTGACATGACAGTTTAAACAAACTCTTCATTGTGTTGGTTATTTTCTCTCTGTTTTGGAATACATAATTCTGTGAGTGCAGAAATCATCAGGAAGAAATATGGGTACTAGGAAAACAAGCCAAATTCACAAACATACCAGAAAGAATTATTTTAATGTAGCTATAAAACAGGTAAAAAAGGTTTGTAAACAGAAGTGATATTGATCAGTCTTTCTAGCACAAATGATCTCCTTTCAGTCTGAAATAGAAGCAGAAATCTTTCAGCTAAGTAGGGTGGAGAACATTTGTTCTAAGTTTAACTTAATTATGTTGTTCAATTAATTAGTAACTGCTGGATTCCTGAAGCATATAGGTGACCTCCCGATCGTCAGGACTGAAAGTCTGGTTTCACTCATTGACTTCACCACTCTTTCCTCTTATATCAGTACCAGCCTTCTAGACACCGCAATGAAAATATGCAACAATAGCCTAGCAATTACCAAGCTCCCATGGGTTGACACAATTACCTCCACAAATCAGCTGTCAACCACAAGTCACCAAAAAGTCAGCAGTGCAGAGCCAGGCCCTCAGGTGCTCCTGCGATTGCTCTTTGCAGAGCACTTGTGGTCCCCACCTCACCAGTGAAAAGGGACCTCTGCCCAGGAAGAACTTTCCTCTGGGGTGAGAAATGATACTGCTTTTTCTAACAGCTATGATAATGCGGGTACTGCTTCCTGCACATTTTCCTCACTTGCATTCTTGGACCATCACAGCTATAATGACACCGTTACCACTTATTTAACCTGTCAGAGTATTTTACTGAGTTCTTAAACTATCAACCCAGGATACCGTGGTAAATTGTTCTGATGGAGTTTATTGTTCATGAAATATACCTTTTCAATTCTAATATGCGCGTACTTTCTGTGCTTGTCAGTACTATCTCCAAGAAAATATACCAAGATTTTAAATGAAGAAATACAGAATTCCTCAGGATGTTTTACATCTTATCTATCAGTTCAAGGGATATAATTTGTGCATAGTGGTCCCTTTAACAATGTTAGTTACTTTTTAATTTGATTTTAGCAGTTTTCAAAAATACCAGATTCTTAACAATAGAACTACACAGAGCTTTATGTGCAAGTCACCTTCTTAAGTCACAACAACTTGAATATTACAGAAATCTTACATATCAGGAACAAGAGTGTGTTGTACAAGAGTATTTTAGGGATGACATAACAAGATAGGCACTCTGATATCTGCACTGGCTGAGCTCTTAAATCCCCCTTCCCAAGTGAAGGTTGATAGCAGGTATTGTAAGCCATGGCTCAGAACACCAAAGGCAGCTTATTCCACATGCTCTTTTTGACCACAGTTTAAATTGAATGTGAAGAATAAAACCTTCAAATAAAGTTTCTTTGTGTTTTCCCAAGAAAGTGACTTATCTGAATTCTGGTGGAACCACCTCTTTCAGCATAAATTAATACCATAGTTCTCAAAATTTCCTGTATTATTAAAGTGATTATATATTCCACATGCATTAATTCTGCACAGAGGCATAAGTTTTGTCTTCTGTGGCCACAAAACACCCAGGCCTGTTACAAAAATATAACAACATGCAAATGAGAAATTTCAGTTTCATATCAGATAATGTATACTGAATACATGCACTGCTTAACAAATTGCATCATCACTGAATCTATACCTGGAGCAGTTAACTTTGATTTTGTTACTGATTTATAGGACAGAATGCCACCATATCACTGACATATTACAAAATCAAATTCCACTTCTCAAATATTTCAGTGGCTTTCCCTGGCTGCTGTTGTGTACTATCACCCAGGACATGCGTGTTGAGTGCCATTACTGTGCTTGGAGTTGATAACAAGGTGAACCGCAAGCGTTCAAGGCTTTCTCCCATCTCTGTTTTATGGTTTTCCAAAGAGGAAGAGGTACTCTGACCATTTATCTGGAAGTAGTTTCTCACATAATTTTTTTAAAGAGAAAGCTTTTACTTTTTCAGCAAGTAAAATATCCCAAAGATTGAAAACTAGGAAAGGAACAAGCTAAAACATAACATATGTGTCCCTTTTATATAGAGAACACATAGTGTCATGTGTTTATTCTAACCTTTCTTTGTGTTTTTGGCTATCACACAACCCAAACAAAGCATAGCTAGCCAGGATTTGCTTATTGATATTGCTGATCATAGAATCATAGAATCATTTGGGTTGGAAAAGACCTTTAAGGTCATCGAGTCCAATCTTAAACCTAGCACTGCCAAGTCCACCACTAAACCATGTCCCTAAGCTCCGCATCTGCACGTCCTTTAAATACCTCCAGGGATGGGGACTTGACCACTTCCCTGGGCAGTCTGAAGAAATTTTTCCTAACATCCAATCTAAACCTCCCCTGGCACAACTTGAGGCCGTTTCCTCTTGTCCTATCACTTGTTACTCAGGTAACAAGCTTGATAATCAGGTCCCTGATTTACATCTGAATTATGGAAAATATTGGTCCTTCACAAAAAGGCAAAGAGATCAATATAATTAGCAGATACTAAGGTATCATTATATGCCTCTTCCCATTAATTTCCATGAGTAAATGACACATTTATAAAATGTTTCTCTCAGAGACCTTATGACTGGCAGCTGTCAAAAGGTAGGCTGGGTTTATGTGCACTTTTTTCATCTAATAGTTTTGATTGTGCAGTTCTACTCAAAAATAATATTAAAAATAAGGTCAGACATGAGAGACAGTTTATTTGAAGAGAAAGAAGAAAATCATAATTACATTATCATGATATTCTCTAGATTATTGTTGTGGCATAAACATGAAACATAGGTGTTTATTTGGAAGATGAGTCTAAGCCAACATCCAAGATCTAAATCTTTTTGTCGAATGATGATAAATTAAATGCTTCTAAGTGCAAAAATCCCTCTCTGTCTGAGAGTCAATAGAGCCGGCATTCTGAACACAAAGCCTGTTTAACTTATTTCAAGTTGCTTGTTTGACTCAGGTTATGGTGTTCAGTTTCCAAAAGAAAAGGAGCTATCCAAAATTCAAGGTCACTTTTGAAATCTTGACCTACTGTTATGAAGTATGTGATTTGGAATGTGTATTTTGGTTGAGAAGAGAAATAACTTCTCTGTACTAGCAATTTCCAATTTCATAGAAGTAAGGAGTATTAACTGCAGTACTTAGGCAGAGTTCTTCTTGGCAATTAACCAAGTGTGCTAATCACTGAAAATAATCCTGCAACAGTAGACAGCACAGGCTTGCTTTTAATTCTCAAGCACACTAGATTTGCATCCACTCCATATTGCTTTAAGCTCATTCTCACAGCAGTCAGTTTTCTAGCTGTCTAACAATTTGACAGCTAGTTGAGATTCATAGCACTGATAACGTTAAAACAATTAAAGCTATTGTAATTGAGGAAAAAAGCAACAAGTTCTTGTGCCTATTCTACTGTCTCAAATTCAGCCACCTTAAGTCCTGGAGAACTAATGAAGACTAGACGAAGCTATAAATACACCTTTTCCTCTTAGTATGTGCTATTACTTATTATTGTAGTTATCCCATTGTTATTATTTTTATATTGTATCCCTGCCAGTCACTGGCCATGCAGGCCCATCAAAGGGCACACTGTACGCCTCTCTAGCAGTCATACTGGGAAGCCAATGAGAAGAGCCAGGCTCCTGATGCCTCCGGACTCTCTCAGTGGGTTTCCATGTCAATGGAGTGAATGAAAATCTGTTCTCCATTGTTACTGTGAGTCCACCCTAGAGACAAAATCTTGGAAGCTAATAATTTTTGCATTTTTAGACTCCGCTTTTATGTAAACCTTAGGAAAATGGTTGTCAAGTGTCTGAAAAGCAAAGACCAGAAAGAATCAGGGTAGTCTGGAAAACCCCTAAAAGCACTGTTATAAAATGCATTTCAGTAGTGGTTTCAGTGGATGACTTTCATGTTGACATGGCATTTTTAGGACACCCTTAGCACAGTGTGGTTAGGAGTTTGGTCTGCCTTTCACATCAGCGAGGCGTGCCATGGAAAGCAGTCCCAGGGTTTTGAAGCACTGCAGTTTCCCCAGAAGGACAGAAATCAGTGTTGGAAGGTGGATCACAAGCCCTCAACACAAGACATGTAAAGCACTTTTGACGTTTGAGATCAGATTAAATTGTCTGTAAAAGCAACCAAGAAAAGTTGTCAACTAAATTGAAGATATGTTAATGTGTTCTCACAGATTTGACAAGAATAAATGCACCGTCATAGAAGTATAATACATTCCCTGTTGTCTCTAGGTTATTGGGATTTCTTTCCATGTAAACAGCCCTGACTTTTAGCTCTCATGTGCAAAAGAGATCCAATGTTTAGCATAAACCTGGGTTTTTCTGCATTCTGTGACAGACTCCCTGATAAATAAGAAAAATTGAAGCTGACAAATACATTGAAAGAGAGATATGTAATAATCTCAAGGTAATATCACTCTATTTTACATCCTGCAACTCCTTAATAGATACTGTTATTCTAGAAATCATGACCATTATTTTTCAAAACCTGTTAAAGCATCTCAGGCAATGTTATTAAGAAGCAGTAGAAGCCATAGGGTGGTGGAAGTGTGGCAAACTTGTAAAAAAATGAAAGTACTTTCTTCAGGACACTCTAGTTCTCTGTAAGTCTTTTTCCTGTTCCAGTAGTTAACCTTGCTATACATTATCATATCACATTTGGGGCCTTTTTTCAGCACTTCTTTGATTTTTTTAAGTTGAGAAATATGTCTGGATGAAGAGCAAACATGGTCTAGTGACACCTTTGGAATGACATTATTAGTAGGGTTGAAGAGTGAGGCAGTTTGTGAATGATAACTAGGGATTATGGAGAAAGAATTTAAGTAACAAAACTAGGAAAGACATTGTGAGGAACACTGAAACAAAGATATTGCATTTATAAGTAGCCTAATAGCCTGGATTTCATTTGCCATTGTATAGTCCCTCAAAGATTTCAATACCATGAAGATACATTCCACTGGATCCTTTTACACAAAAGCTTTACTGATTTCTCTACAGATTCAGACTGGATTTTCATTTTCATTAACTATTTTCACATTGCATTGAGATCCCAGGTTAAATACTTTCTCGGAATTTCTTAAGTAAGAATAAAAGTAATGTACTTTCTGAGCATATTCTGCCAGATTTCCAAAGAGATTGAGGCAGTCTCAGAGGCAAATCGGTACTTTAGACACATTAACTTCGCAAACAGCTAGAACAGTTAAAGACTTTCTTGAGTCCAGTAATTATTCATTCCAGACTGCTACTTACAACCCACTGCCAAAATCTGTCCTCCCCACTGCAGGGGAGAGGCTAGAGCATCCCCCAACCTCTCCAACACAACCCAGCTCCATGTGTCAGCTTGGACAGGGAGGAGGCTGCCTACATGGTGCTGCAGGTACAGGTGCGCTCATGTCTTCTCCTCCAGCACTGAGCACTGGGGCAGATAAATTATCTGACTTGCACAGCCTGGCATTTTGTCTCCAAATGAGTGAAGTAATGTTCTACCAAACATCTGGACTTTTCTGCCTGGCTGCTTGAGATCTCAATTTGATTCCCGCATGGTCAAAGATTACTCTGTGTTGTGCCAGGCCACTGAAGAGCATTTCCTACACACATTTGGGGACCACTTTCGAACTAAAATGACTGAAAAATCTTTATCACAGATTTAAAAGACTGTAATTGATTGGTTAGGTTTCTCTTTCTCTTTCTCTTTCTCTTTCTCTTTCTCTTTCTCTTTCTCTTTCTCTTTCTCTTTCTCTTTCTCTTTCTCTTTCTCTTTCTCTTTCTCTTTTTCTCTTTCTCCCTTTCCCTTTCCCTTTCCCTTTCCCTTTTCTCTTTCTCCCCCCCTTCTTCTTCTTTTTCTTCTTCTTCTTGTTCTTCTTGTTCTTCTTCTGCTCCTCATTTTCTTTTTTCTTTTTTTTTCTTTTTTTTTTCCTTCATGTAGTATATCTTAGGAATATAACTTCTCACTTTTCATCCTAGTCCATTAACAAGACTGATCAGCCATTGAAGCTAGCAGCAGGATTTTCCAGCCACCCTTGCTCTCCACCACTGGACTCCAAGGTAAAAGTCTTGATGACCTCTGGAGGCCAAAGTGAGAAACTTTTGAAATTCTTATCGTGTTTCTGCAAGAAAAGAGTAGAGCTGCAACCAGTATAAACCAGTGCTCTCCATTACCATTAATTATGATATCCCACTAAGGATCAGTTACAAGAAATAGAAAAGGACTGAGGATGGAGGAATTTGGAAAAACTACATTTTGGTTTTATCAAAGACCAAATGTGCCTGATATAGACAGAAAGATAGTACCTGTGGCTCTGCCACAAGGTACATTGAATATATTGTGGGATGTATTGAAATAGCATGATTTTAAGTATGATTTTTCAGCTTTTCTCATGCTGTTTCATGCTATGGATGTTCAATTAAGTTCATGAAACCTCTTTTCCAAGTCTGACCTCTTACCATTATACTCGTCTGGTTTGACTGCTTTGCCAAACCTCTGTTTTAATAATTTCTTTGCTACAGAAAGGTTTAAATTGCTGTAAACATGGGATTCAGACTGGTTCTCCTTTCCTCAAAGACAGTGAAAATCAGTCATAATCAGTGTCAAATGATAAATTGGGCAGAAGGTGCACTCCAATATTCAAAAGGGAAATTTCGCAGCCTTAGATAGTCAGGTAAAACTTTGAGCTAATCCTGAATTTAGAATTTATCCTTAAAGAGGTGTTTAAATTCTATTGAAACATGGAGGATTTAAACACCCACATAAAGTCAAAACCATGCTTAAGAGCTTTGCAGAATCTAAATTATACTGGTATTTACTCAAGATATGGGGTAATTCCCAGTATCATCTCTATAATTTACATGCTTTAAACATCCTCTAATACTTACTTTCGGCATTTATCCTTCTGACACTTATCTTTTGTCTTGCCAGGCTTTAGTGTTTAAGATTAGAGGGGAACCTTTGAACAAGCAGTCTGACTATCTGCACACAAAGGCTTGATACTGGCCCCATTATCCCTGCCTGGAAACCAGTTACTCTTGGTTAACTGAAGCACAGCTTCCAGAAAGCCACTTAATACTGACTTGTGGTTATCAAATTTATTCCTTTAATGTCTTGCTCCAGTGGTCGAGGCCTGTCATTGTTAGAAGTTTGTGCCTTATTTCACAACTGGCTGTAGCTGGCCTCAATATTCAACCATTGTCTCTTGATGTGCTGATCTTTGCTAAAGTTATGAGTCCTTTTGCATCTTTCCCCAGGAAGGCACTCAATTTATGTAATTTCTCAGTCCTCTCTTTGACAAGCTAAACACACTCTCTTAGTTTTTCACTGTGAGAAATTGTAATCATTTTTAATTAAATTTTATTTGCTTTAATTGAACCTAATAATTTTCAATAATTTTAATAATTTTTGTGGTCCCAAATAATTTGACTTTCTTTTTAAAATGTAGGCACCAGAACTGTCACCTTCTGTAGTAATATTCAGAATTTCTCATTTAAGAGAATTAAATCTTTTTTCAAAGTTCCTTGTGCTGGGACAGAGGGTCTTAGCCTCTTTGCATGGCCTGCATCCCATGTTCCTACACATATAGCTTTTCTTTTGGCTCTGTTAAAATGATTTGGACTCAACTTATGGTCTATCGAGAGCATTCTCTGTTGGTGCCCTGCCCTCATAGCTGTAGACATCATTAGATGCATTCCTGCATGTAGGCCTAAACCAGCTAAATTGTATTAGGAATGATTTTATATTTGCTTCTAGAACATAAATGGAAATGATGAAGAGTATCACTTAGCACTAACTTTGGTGAAAACCACTTAAGAGATGCCCTCGTGGATTGCCCTTTGAGATCTTAAAACAGTTTAGTGTAAGGTTATTGATATTGTATAGTGCCAGTTTCTCAGCTGGGGTGTGTGACTCTGTGTGTGTGTGATGATAACAAATCAAAAATACATCCATTACATCTATTGTGTATATATAGTACAGCAATCAGCCAGCAAGTGACCTCACTGAAGAATGAAATCAGGTTTGTTTTGACAAGTCTTGTTGCAATCAAATTATGTCAAGTGACTTTCATTGGTCTTATTGTTATTAATTCATTTTTATATTTGCCTAGGGTTGAAGTCAGAATAACTGTGGTCTACAGCTGCCTGCAACAGGCTGCTGGTCAGGTCTGAACACTTACCGTTGGGATTTTGTTAAGCACTATGAATTAACAGTAATGAAAGTATGTACATCAGTCAGAGGTCTCCTCGCCTAGCTCTTTTATGCTGAGGGTTACTCAGGCCAGCTAGTTTAAAAATAGCTGGCAGATGAAAATAACATCTTTTTTTTAGTCCCTTTTGAATAATAAACACATCTTCTCCTTTCTTCATGAATTAGTGAGCTATACTGCTTCCTTCCAAATGAAAAATAATTATTTATTGAAAACTCTACTATTTTCCTTCATTACTAGCTGTGCTATCACTCTTCTGTCTCATGACAGGTATATTTGGTATCACTAACATTTCTTTTGCTCCAAATAGAATTGTTTTAATTCCATATTGCCATTCACACTGCCACCCAATCATATTTTTTCCAAAGTTCTTCCCTTTTGACTTCCATTCTCATTTTTCTGTGCTCCAAAAGCTTACACTGGGTTTACACTGACTGCTGTCTATTCCTCCCTTTCCTCTTTGCAACATTTGTTGCTTAACTTATCATCTTCATCTTCATTTTGCTGCTGAACTAAAAGGAGCTTTTAGCAAAACATGACAGCTTTTCAACTGTACATCCATGGCTTTTTAATCATCTAATATAAGTTTCTAAAGAGTCCTCTGAGGAGCCAGAAAAATGAGACTGCCAGGCAGAAAATAATCACTTCTTCTCATAATTTCCCTCAGCTTGAGAAAACTAATCCTTATTCTCTGTTTTTCCACACTGAATGTAATCAGATTGTGATTGCTGATCTCCAGGTTTTGCGAGCTTTCCCTCCAGTGACTAAATTTTTTTTTTAAGCCAACACAACAAAATCTGCAACAGAATCGCTTTGTGTTGGACGCAATATTGTTGCTGTGAGAATGTACCGTCTACTGCTTAAGGACTGTCGTGTTTCACTACAGGCTCCCTGGATGAAACCTACAATCCCTCCAACATTTTTTTTCTTCTTCCTCTGCATTGGGAACAAGTGACAGAAAGACAACCATGCTGCTCTCCCGCTCGATTCATGCCGTGACCTGTAGCAGCCACTCCTGCCCATCTGCCCCATCTTGGTTTCCCCTCCTGGGTTTTGTCTGACTTGCATCAGACGTTGTAATTCTGCGTTTCTCTCAGTTGTGCTGTACTGGAGCAGCTCCAGGTCTATAACTATCTGCATTGCCGGCTGGGTCAGGAGGAAGAAATAAGCAGCAAGAGATGTGCTTTCCAGCTTCGCAGGCCGGGGACCCACGGGGTGTGGGAGAACCCAGCTGAAGTCTGACCTCCCCTCAACATGCAGCAATGCAAAACTATTGCCACTGCTGCAAAGTCCACATTTGTACTTACACCGGCTGGATATCCTGGCATTTTCTGGGGTGGCACAGCACCAAGCTGAAGTCCTCAGCTGAGTCTGATTTGAACAATCTCCCCTGGGCAGCAAGGTGAGGAGAAACGGTACATGGCTTTCGTAATGGCATCCTGGCCTGTATCAGAACTAGTGTGGCCAGCAGGAGTAGGGAAGTGATCGTGCCCCTGTACTCGGCACTGGTGAGGCCGCACCTCGAATACTGGGTTCAGTTTTGGGCCCCTCACTACAGGAAAGACATTGAGGTGCTGGAGCGTGTCCAGAGAAGGGCAACGAGGCTGGTGAAGGGTCTGGAGAACAAGTCTTATGAGGAGCAGCTGAGGGAACTGGAGTTGTTTAGCCTGGAGAAAAGGAGGCTGAGGGGAGACCTCATCAAATACAAATGCTGCAAATATTTGAATAGAAGCACCGTAAGGGCATTTCTTACCAGCACTGCAAGAATCTGCTGTTACGAACCTATCTGAAGTCTCTACCATTTTTTTTTTAAATAATGTAGTGTGGGTTTTTTCCCTCTGATGCTCTCTCATTTTTAATTACCTTTTGCTTCCTAATAAATTTAGAAAACTTCAATAGAAAACAGCTATGACCCACAGCCCCCACTCAATGTCAGAAATCTGCATGCAGTCACACCCAGTATTTCAGTTTGCATAACTTATTTGTGACTTGTTATTAAAGCTGCTTGCATAATAAAATTAAATGCAGTTTACATTTAGTAATGTGTCTGTTCACTTGCCTGTAATCAAACTGACAGCTTTTCCTTTAAACAGTCAATCAAGTCTCCCGTTCTTTCTGGCTCTGTTTGTTTGATTGGAGTTGAGATGTCATAAAACAGAATGGAATATTTTACAAGTTCTGATTACACACTTTGACTTTTTTAGGACTGCAATTTCTTTCATTCATAAAAAAAACCTCCTGAATTATTAAAACCCCCTGATTTTAATTTCACAGTTGATGCTACAGTTACCAAAAACACAATCTGAATTCTAAATGTTTTTTTCTCTGTCAAAACTAGATAAAAAGCCTACATATTAAGATCTTAATTGATTAAATTATAACAACAGTTTCACGAATAAGGCATAATTTTTCCAGGCTATATCCTCTGAATGGAGCTGTATTTAAAGATAAGACAAAATGATTCTGCTACAGAACAGAATTTAGGAACTGAATGATAAGTCTGCAGCTGGAATAGTAGGTGGTTGTTTGAAGTAAAAAATATTACCTGAAATTTTTTATTACTTAGAAATGAAGAACGTCTTAAGTGTCTTGAAAGGAAAGGAAAATTAGCAATGAACATGAAACACCATAAAACTTTATATCTAATTCATTAAAAGGTAGACTCTTGCTAATGTGTAGGAAAAACTCCCAAACATTATATTTCAGATCAATCCTCAGTTTCAATTTGTAATATTTGGCAGACTGCATGAGCATCAAACATGGCCATATTTTTATTCTTTTCATCTTACCATTTGATCTTTTCACATATTATACATGGATACTTAATGGCCTTATTGCTACAGGCTTCATGGGATCCTACATTCAAAATGTCTCTCTGAAACATATATTTGAAATAACCATTTGAAATACTTATGAAAGTGCTATGATTAAATTAAATTTTTGTATATAACCTGATATAACCACAAAAAAGTAGGACCGTTTTTTCAGTCCTGACTCCTTCTTTGGGGTGTCACTATTTTGTAGTCCCGAGGGACCCAGTTTCAAGAAGTGATTGGTACTTTTAAGATATTACTGTTTGAGAATCAAAAATTTGGATTGCAGCATTACCAAGATATGACTTCTAACAAAGATAAATAAACTAAGAATCCAACCCAATGATATACCATACACATATTGGGAATGCATGTCATTTATAAACCTCTTCAAATACACTTCTTTAACTGTATGACATGAACCTTGGAAAAAGTTACAGCACCAGTTTAGGATACTCTTTCTCCATGAACAGTTTAAATGGGACATATTACCAATAGGAATGGTACCCCTACTAGTATGCATATTCCTATCTTTATAGGTATATGATCTGTAAAAGCAGTATCTTGAAGCAGTCTTCCACAGGGAAGACAGGCACAGTGCAAGAAAATGTAAGAAGCATAAATCAGAATTGTATCCTTTACTTTGAAGTCTCATGAATTAAATTGGTGTCATGTGATTGATGCTCTTTTCCAAAAGTTTAGCTGTGTATAATTCTCATAAGGCCTGACATGACTAGAAATGACCAAAATAAAGAGAATACCCTGTACCCTGCAAAAAACGGCTGCCTTGATCCCAAGAGATGGAGGTGTAAGTCCTTCTTACCTAACTTGAGCTACCTAAAAGTGAGGCACCTGGGTTAAACCACAGAGCTCTGCTCCCTGCCTAGCCAGGGAGATGGACCTCCGTAAGGCAGTACCTAGCTTCAGGGTCTATCTGACACCAGACAGATTAATCACCTTCTCTCCTCCTACTAGCTACTAAGACAGTCCAGGTCACTACACAGAGTTCATGTATGGGTTTTGCAGGATTATGTTTATAAGAGAAATATGACCTGGACATAAAGACTGGTTGACTATTGTAGTATTAATTAACTGTAACTACAGTTTTAGCAGCTCCATAAAAGTGAAAATCTTCTGAATATCTCATTGAGTATAATAATTAAACTCTACATTATGGATATAACATTAGTAGAAAGCCAATCTGAAATATTAAGCCTGAAGAGATTCTTATCCCCGGTCCAAGTCTGGTGGATTCTTATAATTCTTCCACATTTTAGGATACTGAAAAAATTAAAAGAAAATCGCCATATACTTTCTCCCTGTACTCTGTAAATGCAATTCATAAATAAAATGACTGCAGACACTAAAGGAGTTCTATCTAAATTATTAGAATTCAAATTAACATGATCTAGAGACATAAAAATTTTCAATTTAGAACGTCAAAAAGAATCTTCATCCATATTAGAAAGGAAAAAACCCCAGAAGAATAGAATAGACACTTCTAAATGTATCAGCAGTCTTCCAAACCTTTTTGAGAAGAAATCCTGATAATTATATAGTTTTTGAATGTATGGGAAAATGAAGTCATATACCAGTTCAGTGACTGTAGTACATTTCAATAGTTCTCCAGCCATTATGAGATTGTTTAGCTGCTAGAAGCAAAATTTAACAGTCTAATTTAGTTAGTTCCTGTTTGTGGAAAATAAAAATAATATAAAATTGTTTGGGCTAGTTTTTTACACCCATCTTCTGTTTTCTGCTGGAGCACTTGCAGCTACTGACAACTAAATATATGAGGTTATAATAAACCAGTCATTGAAAGAGGGCCAAATGTCTGTATCTTGATGGTGAAAAAGCTTATTTAACTTCTTTTAGAGGCTTACAAGACTTCCTAGTAAATAGTACGATCTTGCAATGTGCAGGACACCAAGAGTATTGATCTTAGAGACATTAGTAGAGGTTTCCATGCTTTTTTCAGTTTTACGTGTGAAAATATTTCCACAGGAGGGTCTGCAAAGGAGCCCATTCTCTGTGTCTGCCAAGACTTGAAGGGGAGCTTACCCATGGGTTTCCTTCCCTACACCCTCCACCTGGCCGGGCAGGGGCAAAGTGGTGCCACCCAGGGAGGAGACAGGAGAGGACAAGCCAACAGCGGCTGAATACTGGTACAACCGAGATGCAGCAGGGAGGAGACAGGAGAGGACAAGCCAACGGCGGCTGAATGCTGGTACAACCGAGATGCATAGGCACCAATGCAGTACAGAGCTTAACAGGGCAGCTCGGTGCTGCTCACAGGCATGAAGACCATCACGCCCTGAGCTTTTCTTTTGGGCCTCCCCAGAGGCAGGGGGAGCTGGTCAGCTGGTGAAAACTTGCCGTGACTGGTGGCAGTGGCTGTGCTTTACCTCGCTAGATTAACACTGTGGTTTTTTGCCAAACGTAAATAATGCTCTTGAATCATGGTCATCAGGGCACTGTAAAAGCATTTGATATTTCCCCCTGCTGTACTTTTGCTTTAACTGCAAATAACTGACAGCAGCAATTTTGTTTCTCAGCAGAGCCCTAACTTGATATAGAGTCCCTTGGACTAGTATCTCATCGCTACTCCCTGCACATTACAGAAAGAGAAGTCTTTATTGTATGTTTTATGGCAGTTCGGCTTTAGCTGAGCTTTGTATGCTCCTTTTACAGAAACTGCTGAAAAAGGCTGTCTAAAATCCTTAGCAACTTTTCAGTTACTTCGCAGTGGAGCCGCAACTTCAATGTTTTATGTACAGGGGCCTAATATGAGCACAGAAGAAAAATGGGAGATCCCCTCCTCACTAAAATAAGAATAATCTTGGATACAGCCTCTTTGCAAGAGGCTTTCCCCAGCCTTGGGAGAGAATATACTTCAAAGCTGCCAGTCAGCCTTTCCAAGTCACAAAGCTGCCTGCTGATTCTCAGATTTTCAAAGTGTTCACTCCAGATCTAAAGCAGCCCTTCAGCGTGGTCTGACATGTGGCATACTTGCCATGGGCCCCAGTACAAGGGATAAAATTATATCCTCTGACTAGTCGTCTTCTGTTTTATAGCCCAGCATCGCAGCTCTTCCATCCCATGTACTCCCATACAGTTGCATTTCCAGCATGTTACATAATTGGGCTACTGCATTTTAGAAGGGGGCTACCAAATAACAAAGCTCTCACCAGCAAGTGCTGACAATGTTCAGTGTGCAGGGATGGCTTCCTTGCAGCTGTGATTTGGATACAGCTCCTGCTTACCTCTGCTGACCAACAGCTAGGAAAGAGCTTACCAAACTAAAGGAATAATTGGTTTCTGCCTGTCTAAGATTACTTTCTACTCTACTCTCCTAAGGTATCTTCATTGCAATGGTGTTTTCTGAATGTACTTTTGAATTGGTGGTCAGCCACTCCTACACCTGTTTCAAGCAGAGAGGGGGTATTTGAGAACCACAGGAACAAGCGATTCATTTGCTTCTTATGTTGGTGCTGAGCATTGGTATGTTACTGGAGTCACTGTCGTTGAGAGTCTCCTGAAATGTGCGAGTGCACTTTTGCTTCATGAGCAAAGCCTTCGACGTGCTTCTAGCCTGTAGCACAGCTGGGCTTTGGGCACCCCGCTGCCCCTGTGGCACTCCCTGTACAGCTGTGTCCTAACAGTAAGTTCCCTTGTCCAGGAGCAGATGGGCCTCCGATTGTCTCTTTCCATCAGATTCAACCACCATTTGATTAAAAAAAATTGCCTCTCTCCTCACCGCAGCTTGGCCTGTAGCTTGGTGGTGCAGAGCATCCTCTGGGAGATACCCTCAGCCTGGGGAGGGTTTGGGGTCAAGGTATTTTGTTTTCTCAGGTAGTGCTCTAACTTCTACACCAGTGTGTAAAATGTAGATTGCCTTTTGGAGTGAAAGTGGCCCTGGTTGGTTGCTATATTTGTGCTGGGCTCAATGCTATTGCATGCTTCAAGGGTACCCCTCAAGGAAGGCAGGTAGAACCTACCCGCTGCTCTGCTTCACTTCCTAGTGGCCAAAGTAGCAGCAATTTTATATATACTATCAGAAATCTGGAAGAGATGAGGCTAGAAATATCTCCAGGCTACATTTCCCACAGCACTGGTCAGGATTGCTTTTGTTTTTGTAACGGGAGGAAAAATTTCCCTGCATGTGGCCTGTATGATGCATACCTCCTTTAGAAGCTATGAGATGAAAATGTCAGGCCAGAAATATTTTGAAAGATGTCAATCAAATGCACACCTTCCTCAGAGTTATCAAAGCATCCAAGAAATACTTTTTCTTAAATACTTCATTATGTATCCTGGCATGAAGAGCTGCAGGAGGAAAAAACTGGAAGTATTACTATTCATGGGTCCATTTATCATAAGTAAGATGAATTTACATGTTCTTAGGGTACCCAGCCTGCACAGTGTGCAAGACACCATTTAAATAGTCCTCTACTAGTTTTCAAAAGATTGAAACTGCTGTCCCTGAGATGAAAGGTCTTATTCATAAACACAACTTCCCACATTAAAAATGAAAAGGCCAGACTGATATGTCATCTTAAATTAAGCAGCAGTAATGTTCAGACATGACCAATCCATCTAATTTGAAGCCAAAGAAGAATTATTTTAATTTCCAAACTCATTTAGATTGTATCTAAAACAGACATGTTTATTTTTCAAAGGATATGAAGCATATTACACTAATACTGCAAGACTCATTACTTGGACAAAGGACTAAAACTTTCAGTCATTAGGCAAAGTCCCATTTCTTTTTGGCATTTTAGCAGTTTTCCAGGTTTTAATTCAATGCATTGATCACATTTACATTTTTCTGGGCAGCAGATAGTAAGTGAAGTTATCCCATATCTTTTATTATTGAGTAGATTTATTAGCTTCTATATGCAGGAGACTGATCTGGTTTAAAAATCGCTCCTTTCAAAATCATCTGGTGATCATCAGACTCGGATGGACCTGTTTTATTATTATTTTAGTAGTAGTAGTGGTAGCTGTAATAGTATTATAAGAGTGAAAAACGACCCGGTTTTCCTTATGTTTAATTTAGAGCACAAACCCTTGCATGCTGTCTCTGTGTTCACGAGGCACATAGAAGTCACGCCGCCACCACAACCTCTGTCAGAGTTTGAGTTGAAGGAAATTCAGCACAGGAGCAGTTTCTGTTCAACTTTCCTCCCCCCAGACACACCTTTTTTTCTGATCATAGAATCATAGAATCATTGAGGTTGGAAAAGACCTCTAAGATCATCGAGTCCAACCATCGACCCAACACCACCATGTCCACTAAACCATGTCCCTAAGTGCCTCATCTACTCCTCTTTCAAATACCTCCAGGGATGGGGACTCAACCCCTTCCCTGGGCAGCCTGTTCCAATGTTTAACCACTCTTTCAGTAAAGAAATTTTTCCTCCCATCCAATCTAAACCTCCCCTGGCGCAACTTGAGGCCATTTCCTCTCCTCCTATCACTAGTTACTTGGGAGAAGAGACCGACACCCACCTCACTACAGCCTCCTTGCAGGTAGTTGTAGAGAGCGGTGAGGTCTCCCCTCAGCCTCCTCTTCTCCAGGCTAAACAACTCCAGTTCCCTCAGCTGCTCCTCATAAGACTTGTTCTCCAGACCCCTCACCAGCCTCGTTGCCCTTCTCTGGACACGCTCCAGCACCTCAACGTCCTTCTTGTAGTGAGGGGCCCAAAACTGAACACAGTATTCGAGGTGCAGCCTCACCAGTGCCGAGTACAGGGGCACGATCACTTCCCTACTCCTGCTGGCCACACGATTTCTGATACAGGCCAGGATGCCATTGGCCTTCTTGGCCACCTGGGCCCACTGCCGGCTCATGTTCAGCTGGCTGTCGACCAGCACCCCCAGGTCCTTTTCCAACAAGCAGCTTTCCAGCCACTCCTCCCCAAGCCTGTAGCGCTGCATGGGGTTGTTGTGGGCAAAGTGCAGGACCCGGCACTTGGCCTTGTTGAATCTCATACAGTTGGCCTGGGCCCATCGATCCAGCCTGTCCAGGTCCCTCTGCAGAGCCTTCCTACCCTCGACCAGATCAACACTCCCGCCCAACTTGGTGTCGTCTGCAAACTTACTGAGGTTGCACTCGATCCCCTCATCCAGATCATCGATAAAGATATGGAACAAGACCGGCCCCAAAACTGAGCCTTGAACCTGATGTTCGGGTATTTCCAATGCTTTCATTAATGTTTTATTTTCTGTCCCCAGGAAACATCTGTTTTGGGCACATTTGCCTCCTGATCCCTGGCAAACACTGTAACAGGGGAATCGTTTTGACATCCAGCAAGCACCACCTCATTTGTCACCGCGCTGCCTGTGCTGCTCCCCAATGGCTCCTTCTTCTCACCCTTTCTGACCTCCAGCTCCTTATACATTTGTAAAGAAGGGGATTTGTCTTCATAGCTCTTGCAATTCTCTTTATTTTTTATGTTTATTTTTGAGATGGGACCATCTGTTCTATGTAGAAGGAAGGGTTTAAGGAGAAAGGCAGATATGTATGCCTTTACAAAATACTTTCTTTAGCTTTTTCAGTTTATTTGACTGATGAATCCTGCTCTTTCTCTCTCTCATGATTTGCCTTCATTAAATGCTCTGATCCATGCTTAAAAACATATTTAGATCAGTGGCGCTTCCTTACAGGTCTCCTTCTTCCTCTCTAAACATTGTGTCCCTCGGCACTAAATCAAGGCAGAAAAGAAAAGCTTCCTAAGGTACACTGTGAGGAGAGTGTGCAGTGCAAACCCAGACAGAGGAAAGGATTAATTCAAGCCTGAAAGGTCTTTGTAAGCTGGGAAGGTGTTCAGCACAGATAAGGATAGGAGACCCAGGGAGACAAAGCCTGAAGTTAGTTTTTTTGGAGAATTTGGTAAAAAAGATGCCAGATGAAATAGTAAGTAAGGATTCAGCTGGACAATGCAGTATCTGGTAGAGAGGAATTAAACGGGAGCCCTGGCCCTGGAAGAGCAGGGAAGCTGGAGAGGAGACAAGGAGGAATGGAGGCAGTCACGACAGTGCCTGCTAATAGTGGGGAGGTGCTGAGACCATGAGAAAAGTTGGGCTGTGGGTCCAGTTCCCTGCTGCACCAGCAGGCAGTGGAACAAGCATTAATTACATCAAAACTTCAAAAATTTTGTTTCCCCCCCGCCCCC
>NW_008795041.1:3803522-3819799 GCF_000699145.1 Aptenodytes forsteri | reverse complement strand
GCTTTCCAGCCACTCTTCCCCAAGCCTGTACCGCTGCATGGGGTTGTTGTGGCCAAAGTGCAGGACCTGGCACTTGTCCTTGTTGAACCTCTTACAGTTGGCCTGGGCCCATCGATCCAGCCTGTCCAGGTCCCTCTGCAAAGAGTCCACTACTTACACTTGAATCCACTGGTGGACAGGATTTGTTCAAAGATAGGAATGAAAAACTAATTTGAAAATCCAGATTCTGACTCTAAAACACTTCTGAAAAAATGAAGACTTTGAAAAGGTAGAAGAATGAGCTGAAAATCTTGCTGTTTCTACCCAGACTGAAGAAAGACTGTCTGGAAGCTTCCTTCTCATGCTATTTTTGCATTTTTCTTGGAAGCTCTTAGGGTCTCAAACTGTCTCTCTATGTAAGAGAAAATGAAAAATGTATCTGAATATATCTGCCATAAACACAACAGGAATGCAGAAAATTTAGCCTCTGGCTAAAAGAATCTGGAAAAATTGAGAAGGAAGGCTACAGAGAGCTCTTTGAAAGGGTTGGTACTGGTGGTCTATGGAGTCCTGGGAGAGTGAGCACTGTATATCTCTGGAAGGAAACAAAAAGAATCACACATATCATGAACAGACTTAAATATACTGTCCAGAGAATTGTACCTCCATTTTAAGGTTTTTAACAGTCCACAAAACACACTTTAAAAACAAAAAAAAAGAGAAAAAAATTTAAAACCACAAGTACTCAAGACTTTGTTTCAACATGAACTTTAAGTCTTTTTCATTATTACTCCTAAACTCCATAGAAAGGTGTATGTCCCTACATATTCTGCCTATGGTTTAACTCCTAACACAAAAAAGAAGGTCATAGTAACTTGCAAAGGGTTTTTGTTCCTTGTTAGAATAAGATTCAGAACTCACCAGCTTTGGGCTCTCTTCAGTACAGGTCTTCTCCCTGCTACAGCAAAACTTTTAGGGTGAGATCCACAATAACTATTGCCACATCAGGTGCGACTTAGAGGTAAAGCACCTAACTCCAACAGCATGATTCAAGAAAACCCTGCTCACTCTTGTTAAGGCATTTAAGAGATGGTAGTCTCCTAATTTTCCATATCAAGCTTATTTAACTGGAGTTTTACTATTGCATACACCTACAAATGTCACCATCTTAGGTGCACTGAACTCGCACCTCACCTACCTATTTGGCAGGTGCCCCCACCACAGTCTCCTGAAGAGCCTGGCTTATTTGGCATGCTCAGATAACACCAGACAGCACCGATAGCCCTATATTCACTCAGAGGAAGGAGAAGGAGAGAGGAAGCAGGGGCAGCAGATACTGTTTTTGTATTAGGTTTGCTGCAAAGAGACTTTCTCAGAAAGTAGGTGATACAAATTCTTATTTTTCCTGGCTCTGAAAAGAATTGAAACCTACACTTGTGGTATCTAATTTGCTACTGGTGTAGAGATGCTCCTATGGTGGAAAGAAAGGACCACTCCCTCCTTCTCATGTAAAAAAGTTAAAGATGGAAGCTATGCTGCAGAGGACCAAGAAAACAGAGCTGGTCTACTCTTACATGCTTAGGACCTGCATGATAAGGCAATTTCTGGCCTTCAGTCCCAGGCTGGCAGAGGCACCTGCGCCTGGGAGGCAGGAGTATGTCCACCTGTTGGGGTGGTGGTCCTGAGCCTGTCTGCACATATTAGCGTGAGACAGTCCTCAAGACAGTGCCCACATTTAAAAATCAGTCTCACAGTTTCTGGCAGTACCCTCCTCTTAGTTTTCTCTTTGGACTGCTTTAAATATCTCCTTGCTTGGTAAGCTGGGTGTTTTGGATCCTATGAGAAGCTTCTTAACTCTGAGCACTAAGCAGGTAGGAAGCACACACTCAGATGGGCTGACACAACATCACCAACTCCTGATCTGGAGTACAGTAAGTTTAAGGCTTTGCAGCGTTGAGCATCACAATGCTGAGGCCCTTTTTGCAACTGTTTTAATCTGTATTAAGCAGCCATTAAGTCTTCATGGATACATACTGAGCATAAACTTACATGCCTTTATTGCCTCAGTTTCTTCAAAAGTATTATCATGAAACACAGTATGACTGAGAGTTGCATTTGCCTAGTGGTTTAACAACAATAAGCAAAAGATAATCAGGATATCTCAAACTGCTATAATTTACTTAGTGATACATCCCTTTATTGTTTGCTCAGCTTCTATATGAGTTTAATTTCAAATTGACATTTGACCTTTTGTCTCTTTGTGGCAAAGCAACCGGAATAATATTTAATTACAATTTTTCCGTTTAATCTATCATTTTAAAAATAGACCAGAGTTGAGTTCTGCAGTACTTTTTAAATAAAAGAATGCTCTCACAAAAATCTTATTAGCTTGAAAAAAACATTCATATCATCATCTCAGTGTTTCCTCAGTGACATAATTAGGTTCCCTAAAACTTCTATGATTCATTCTTTGTGGCAAGAGAGAAGAAAGATCCCCCTCCATTACGTGCCTAACAGATCAATGTTGTTTGCGTTCCTGTTTCTCTCCAAAGGGAGTATTAGGGGCTTTTTGGCGGGGCAGGGGGAATAAAATAATCACAAATTGGGTGAGGAAATGATCTGATTTTTGCAGTAAGTGTGTCCTTAGATTTATCACTTCCTCAAACCAATTTCCTACAAAGAGACCAAAAGCTCTCTTAGATGCAGACAGCGGTTTTCACATGAACTGTTTCTAGAGTCCCATTTTAATGCTTTTTGGAAGCCTATTGCTACATTGGTAATGGATTTTCTCACTCTGCCAAGTTATCTGACAGCTAGTTGATAGCCAGTGATAAGCTAACATACACATGCTAGACAAGTGCCTGCATGTGATTGAATTAGCATTATCTGCATTTAAACACTGTTTTTCGAGCCCTGAAAGTACACAATGAGGAAGCAATCAGCAATTACAGAACCTGAGATATGAAACGCTACAATGGATTCTCAGTACAAAGATCTTCCTGAGCTGGCAGCGTATTTTGGTTATCTAGGCTGATAAATATGGAAAGCCAGCTGCCTGGTTTCAGGTGACTCAATAGGTGCCTGTGTCTTCAATGCTTTGCAGTCTCAACTGAGTTTCTCACTAGGTGCTAGCTATTCAGATAATTTGGGGGCATGAGAAAACATATTGTCAATGTCACAATGTATTGCTGAAAATCTTAAGGATTTTCAGAACAATGTTCATTTGGCAATTCCCCACAGCAACCCAAGCCCCTTAAAATCACAGGTTTCATGTTTTCTACAGTCCTGGTGATCCTCATCCAGAGCTTTTCCTTATCCATTCCTGTCCTCTTCTGCCACAGTCCGCTTTTGGAAAATATTTCTTCTGACCATGAAAAAAGTCCATTTCCAGAAAATTCCTAGGTGTCTTGCTATCTCAGAAAGCACTATACCGGGTTGCCAAAAGGGCTCAGACCCTCAGGCCAACAAACAAAACACTCTACTAAAAAAATTGGTGTGGGAGAGGACATAATTTGGAACATCAGAGCCTGTGCTGTCACAGCCAGCCTTCTCGTGCTTTACCTTGTCTCCCTTCAGCTTTACCACTGTACATGTCCAAGATCCACTGTTTAAAGACATTCCTGAGGAAGCTTTAAGGGTCTTGTCATTTCCTTACTGACGATTGTTGGTCAACTACACCAGTTATTCACGGTGTGAACTCATCAGAGAGGCTTTAAGAATACTTGTATGTGTTATGCTTCTTTGTTTATTTTAATTTGTCTTGCCTTTTGTGCCTTTTCCCCACCACTTTCTTTTCTGTCACTTGCCAGTGTGTAAAGCTGTTCCATCACTCAGTAACATATTTATCTGATGCGGTGATAAAAGGATACACTACCATGCTTTCAAACTGTCATCTGCTTAAAAGAAATTTCAACAGTGACAAAATCTGTGATGCTCATCACATTGACACTTGAGGGGTACAACTAAATGGCTAGATTAAGACCCACGTGGGTCAATTTTTTCATGCATTACAGCTAAATGAAGTTGAGTGTTGCAAATGGAAAATGCCTCTTACTAAGCACTTAACATAATCTCTTTCTGTTACTTTAGACACCTACGGAGAGCACATATCTTGCATTAGCTCACTGAAGTACACTCTAAAGGTCCAAGAAAATGTCAGCTAAAAGGGCCACTGTATGGGTTTTCCTACCAGTACGTAGCGGTAATTCTCAGCACAGCTGTGGTAGGGAGACCTGGGGGAGGATGGAGGTGGATTTCAGAAGTCAAGAGAGAAACACCTCAAGGTGCTGTTCAGAACCCAAACTGTGCCTCCTCAGCCCAGGTGCTCTTTCAGTGAGTGATTCACATAAAACCCCAAAGAAGGCTGGTGAGAGAAATTAGATTTTGCTCGCCTGTGAAGGTCTATTGGACTGAGATAAATAGTTACTCAAATATCTCAGCTAAGCTTTGTTTGCAGCTCTGGCATTTATAGCATCCTGGTTCATTCTTTTAATATTGAACACATATAATTTACAAACATGTTACTTTTCTGGGTTAGATAAGATGGCCCGTCCACCTGAGTAAGGCCGTTGTGTTAATGTTGGCAGGTTGAAATCAGGACTATATGATTCCTTTTCACATCTGACATACAATCCTTCCTACAAGCTTCGCATCAGCCTCCTTCCCAGGTCATGAACAACCCCAAAAATACAGTTTATTTACAGTAAAAGCAAGTAATACAGTAGTCCATGGAGCTTGCAAGTATATGGGCAATGTCCACCAACATTAATAGAACTCTCCAAGAAGAGCCCAGCCACATTCTTGTCAGGTCTTTGGATATTCCACCAGCCCCAAGATTCTTCCTGTCTGGTTACTGCAACATGGAGACATTGAATTCCTTTCCGGGGCCTTCACAACTGGAACATGACTGACTGGAGTTTCCCCTGCCCCTGCCCAGCAGCTGGGATAGGGGTCCATGGCAATATGGGGAAACTGGCTGAGGACGAGGAGAGAAGAAACTGCTCCCTGCAACCCGGCCAATCAGTCACTCCAGAGGAAGGATGACATAGCTTCAGTCCAACATACTGCCAGTTTATAAACTCTATTCCTGCAATATCCATTTCTTCTTCCTCCGGTCTGCTGCGGCCTATGGTACCTGTGAACACAACAAGTGTCAACATCATACATAATGTAGGGGGCAGACAAAAGCCAGGCAAGCCACCCCCAAACACCTGCCTGACTCGGCCTAACACCACCCGTGGGCACAGGGCAACGATCCATATGATTTATTGCCAAAATTTTGTTTCACCTAGAAGAGAACCATTGAGTGGTCGGTGAAGCCAGTCGATAGGGCTGGAGCGCTGGAGGGCTGGAGGAAATAATCATAACTCAACACTGGGACAGAGGCTAAGCTGGTTACCCCAAAGGGCATCCAGGGGAACCACAAGGAGGTGTAGCCTCTGCAGCAAAGCCCAGCTAGTAACTACCGTCCTGTCTTAAGAGAGTCATAGTTACTCCTGCCAATCAACATACAGATTTCAGGTTTCCAGTCTACATACATTGTCTATATATGACAATGCAAGTGGCAGGAGGGAAAAGGGAGTGGGATCTTGCTGTAGTAAAAGCAGTAAACAGTTATGGTAGTTTCAAGCAATGGTGACTCAAAGCTAGCAAGAGGAAAGACAAGGGAACTGCCAAACTTCAGCTGAAACTATTGTGGAAGTTAACCTGTGTTTTCTGAAGAAGTTTTAAAACAATGTGCCTAAGATTAAAAAATCTGCCTTTTCAGAAAAAAAGGGGGAAAGGGAAAAGGAAACAAGCATACGGGGTTCCTCTAAGAGAAGGTGACTTTGATTTAAATCTTACAGAGAAAACTGAGATCCCTTTGCTGGCGGAAGTGTTTACCTTTTTTTTCCCCCCACTCCATTTTGTATCTCAAAGTGATTTTTTTGTAGTAATTAAAGGTGCTGCACTGACAGCACAGAGAAAAAAAATACAATCCCTCTTCCTTCAATGACAGAACAAATCCAGCACAGATGACAATATTCTTTGCACTGGTCTACCACTGTGGCTCAAGTCTATTCAGAAGTGATCACTCCTAGGGCAAGGAGTTATGCAGTTATGTTACACAGTGCAGTACAGCCATCAGTGTCAACTTTCTACCTGTCAGCTGGGTACAAGCTGTGGCAGTGCTGCACTGCTGCTTCGGCAGCAGCCCAGGGCTCTGGCTGTAAAACTGTGTCTGTTGGTAGCACCCAAACTAGATGAATCTGCACTAGCTTAGGTACAGCTGGGCTGCACCAGCCTGCCATGTGGGCTATACCTTCTTGTGGATAGCCAAAATCAGCCTGGTGGAGGGCGGTTTCTTTAGCATGGGTTTTCTTCTGCTAAGTTAGTGTTGCTCCCTGGAAGGAAGAAGGAAAGTGGTGGCGAGACAGGCCCATAACCCCTGTCTCTGTGTTTCAGTCCAACAGATTACCTTTTCCCGCTCACTATGGGCACATCGTTCTTACCAGACCATGGAAAAGAAGCACAGGAAAGCCATTCCCTTGTTTTCTGAAGGAATCTAGCATCTGGAGCTCATTGAGTCCATGTCCCTGAGTTTGTACCTATCAATTGCTTTGAATCAGAGCCTGAATTTCTCTATGTACCTTTGCTATTACTTCATCTTCACATGATTCTGCAAGGACAAAAGACATGGGGAGGGAGACAGGCATAACAGAGCTGGAAAGTTGTGATGCTAGTAAGAAGAGTATGCCAACAGGAAACATCCTTTAAAATCACTGCTATGACTCCTTTCCATGGGGGGGACCAATTAGCTAAAAATGCAAATTATTCAATATCACAGAGCTAATGCTGTAAGAAACAACTGTTCTGACAACTTTGACCACTTGGTAATCTGTGGAGAAGTGGATCATCTGCACTTTCCTGTAATGTGACACACTGCATGATTTTGAAATTTTGACCCCAAGTAGAAATGCCAAAGACTTTTGAAATTTCTAGTTATAGTATCCAGATAAATAGGAGTAAAATTAAAATTAAGGTACTCTAAAATACTTCACCTATGATCAACAGAACTCAAACACTTGAGTGTTAATTTCTATTTTAGGAATTAAAGCTAGGTTTTCTTAGAGAAAAGAAGAGTATCCTGGAGAATACTTCCTCTCATTTTTAATTTTCTAAAAGAAAAAATAAATTAGGAAAAGTAAAAATATGAAATCAGATCCAGATATAAGAAAATGGGGAAGAAAGAGTAAATTACCTATTGGAAAAGAAGACACTATCTAGATTATATCTGAATTATAGGGCAGAGGTAAACACTGGCATATAGTAAGTTCTGTTTGTCCAGCCTAAGGCCTGCTCATGCTGGGACATCCCTTTGGCTCAGGTGACCATGTTTCTACCACAGAAACCAGGATACAGAGGGGAGGGGATGGATGTCCTCCTGACATCAACAAGCAGCACTTCCTTCATCAGGATCCTTTATCCGGCAGTTTAGCGATGGCATACTGAGAGTGCACCCAACATTTTTCAGTCCTATTCTTTCTAGATTCTCTTTATTGTTCAGTTTGAGGCACGTATAGAGAGACTTGCTATTTTAATTTTGAGATGGGGAAAAAAAAAGAAAAAAAAACCCCCTCATCCAGTAAGTAATGAATGAATTTACCAGAAAGTTGGCGTGCTGGCATGTACCAAGAGTAAGAAGCATTTACAAAAAGAAGGTTGGTCAATGGGAAACAGGGGACTGGATCTGCAAAGTGGTTGTGCTTGTTGTGATGGATGTGCACCCCTGACTGCACCAGTACATTTAGCTGTTTCTGCAGGAACACATTGGCCCCGTAGCTGGATGTGGGTGGAAGTCTTTCCTCACTGCACCAGTACATTTAGCTGTTTCTGCAGGAACACATTGGCCCTGTAGCTGGATGCTTTCCTCAGAGATGTGGGTGGAAGTCCCACTCCACAGCCGGCTGGGAAGATAACTCATCCTTAGCTCCACCTCAAAGGACAGGTCAGTCTGTGCAAAGCGCTGATGCTTTTTTCCCATCCCCTCCCCCTTGCTAGGCTGAGCTCGCTCAGACATGGCCACCAGGCAGGGCCCTGGGCCCAGGAGACACAGAGAAACACT
The DNA here is from genome assembly GCF_000699145.1 of Aptenodytes forsteri. Taxonomy (NCBI): domain Eukaryota; kingdom Metazoa; phylum Chordata; class Aves; order Sphenisciformes; family Spheniscidae; genus Aptenodytes; species Aptenodytes forsteri. The sequence goes on along the minus strand of NW_008795041.1, from coordinate 3,811,716 downwards.
TGGGGAATGATTTTGGGCTTTAAGCCCGAGTTCAGTGCTGAGCCCCCTTGCGTGGTCAGGGCTCCCACGTTCTGCCTGCCCTGACAGCAGAAATATAGGGGGATAGAGGTCATTACTGGGAGCAAAGATGGCACCAAGCTTTTTAGCTATCTGAAGGGTGAGCAACTGAGGAGCCTTGAGGGCGACGGGCTGTCAGTGGCACCTACATGAAGTCTCATGCCTAAATGCCATCATGAATTTAGGGTCCACTTACAAACAGTTGTACCACTGGCATACAGGGCAGGGGTAGCGCTCAACAGACCTCAACTCTTGCATGAATCCAGAGCCAAAGGGGAGGCAGGGAGGGCCAGAATAACACCTGGCTATTTTGTCCTTGCACCTTTGTGCTCTGTTTTCCACGGGTGAAAAAGAGGACCTCTCATTGCTCTGTACTGACTACTGACAGGCAGGAAACATGACTTCCTTGGGGTCTTATTACATGAGAAACACATCAGCAGAAATTAAGTTGCTCCTTGACAAAATCCATGGTGCTGTGTGTCACTTCTGACGGAACAACAGCCGTCTCCATAAGCTTCGTTTGAAAATGACAGGAAATGATTGTGTGGGGACAGCAGGATGTTCCAGCTGCTGCAGATTAGACAAGTCACCTTCAGCACGCTCTGTATGCCAACCTGAACAGACGGAAAAAAGAAAGTGGATGATGAAGCACTGCTAATTTGCAAAACACTTAACCTGTATGCAATTATCATATATAGTGCCTCTAGCAGATCAGCTCTGCCACTTTCTGTTCTTACAAAACAGCAGACCCACGCTGGGGATCACCACAGGACTACAGCTTCATGCAACTGGATTAAAATGTAGGATGCTGTGTAATTTTCCACAAACCTGCTTATTTAATCAGTGCTGCCAGAAAAGCCAGTGCTCCTCATTTCCTGAAGAAGTTAGAGAAGCACAAAACAAAATAAAAGAGGATTTCCTTTCTAGGCAAAGACGATTTGTGCAAATATTAGGGGTGAATGGGTGGCACTGAATTTTTGCTGTAGTTTGTATCACAGCGGGCACCTAAGGCCATTAAATACAGATGGAATATACTTCCTATTGCACAGCAGAGATTACTTATAAATCAAAAGCTGCAAGGGTTCAGAAAGTTGTAAAGATTAGACTTTTTTATAAAACTGTTTTCTAAAGTGGCTGCTTTAAGGGAGAACAAGTGGGCTACCTGAACCATGAGTCAATGGTTTTTATTTAGTGTTTGAATTAAAACAAATTGGATGGAAATTAGATAGTAATTCTTTTCCTGCTTTTACAGGGAGGTTAAAGAGTACACCCTCTGATATTTCCGTTGCATTTCTGTTTTCTCAAATGCCCTGTTTTTCAGCTGAAGTGCTTTATCTGTAAAGCATTCTTCATCTTGTATACTAAAAATATGTAAGTGCATGACACTTGTCTTAGCTCTAAGTCTCCAACCTGGGGATGCTTTCTGAATTACAGAAGACCTGAAAATGAGTTTCAGGTCTGGGTTATGTGTTTACAAACAGGAGGCATTTATTAGAAGTATCCTTTCCTTTTTTGCCGCTCATCTCAACTGCCTACAAGCCTTTCTTCTTTCCTGCCCATCAACAGCCATCGTGGGACAGCTAAGTAAATTACAGGTGCAGTTTTGGTTCAGCTGCAATAGAAAACACCACCCTCATAAACTCTGACAAATGCCAGGAGCCGCATTAACTAACTGCTTTGCAGGGGCTCCTTCTGAAGTGAGCACCTCCCATGCTGGGAGCCCCGAGGAGCATGGTGCAGATGATACCCATTTCCATGTTTCCTGGAGGAAGGGGACATATTTCCAGAGGGCGTTATGTTACGTGGATCTTGAGGGAACTTGCAGCCCTGAGGACTATTTTCTGAGGTTTCATCCACCTGCAGCAAGTATCACTCTCTCTGTTAGAAGGACGCAGGGGAAATCTGCAGGGGGAATGTCACAAAAAAGAATTTTGGCTCATAATTTGTTATACCCACAAAGGTCTTGGCCAGGACCTGTATGAGACAGCTGCATGCCTGCCCCACAACTGAGATCTACTCATCCCACATGTTAGTGCAATGGGTTGTGCAGAGCCCGCTGAGCATTAAGTCTGAGGACCTGACCAGACACAGGCAGGTCTGTAGCCATCGTGGATTTAACCAACATCCCCTGGCTCTGCAATTCATCATACAGGCCACTATCTGCTCCTCGCACTTGGGGGTTGTCCTCCATTTTACATTTTTAACATCTCAAATTCTGTTGCTCCAAGCGTTTCTTAAATGTAGTGCAAATGGCCTCAGACCTGACACAATAAAAATTGTTTTCTGTATGGTGATAAAGTGATGCCCCTGAGGGAAACACGGAGATATTGCACCTCCCTCTTTCAAAAATAAAAACCACTGCAAGTGGAATTACCAGAAATGTCATTTATACCAAGGAGGATACCCTGCGGCTGTTCAGGTTTCCTGCATGAATCTTTCATTTGTTTGTGCTTGTTCCTCTTTGTGGTGATGAGACACACATATTTGGGCCTTGCAGGCTGAAGGGCCTGGGTATCATCATTAAGCAGGCATGCGAAGAAATGGTATGTGTGCCAGGTAATCACACTTGGACTGAGCCTGGAAATCCCACTGCAACTATTTAACAGACACAAGAATCTGGCATCAGACTCACAGGGTTTCTTCTGAGGACTTTTGCCGCTTGAGCCATATGAAGCTACGGCTGCCTCTGTGATAATTAATCTTCTATTCTCTTTTGTAAGCTTGAATGTTCATGTATTTATTCTCTTTCATAAGCTCTTTTGGCTGGCACATGAAACCGAGGAAAAGAGAGGGAATTATTCATTCCCGCAGCCCAGATAGGGAACTGAAGTCGATGGGTGTTTTTGCAAGGGGGTGCACCAAGTTCAAGGTCAGCTTTTAAATATTAACACCTTATCAGAGAATAAGACCCCTGCCTGCTTCAAGGTGATAAGTGTAAAGTGTTTTTTTCCCCCTATTTTTTAAGCACTGCTATGTAGTATTTGGTTTTATTCCTGTCAGATAGTTTATGAATTTTGGAGTCTTCAAATAACAGAAAGTTAGCTCTTCTGCCAGTTTTGCCATTCTGCTTTCTCCACCCAAACCAGAAAATATCTATGACTTATACCCAGAAGTGTGGGTGTCACTCTAGCAGCAGCTCCTGCCCCACATGAGAGTTACCACTCCCTGCAGCTTTCAGGAGTAACCAGACCAGCTAAACACCACCCAACAACTCTTCCATTGCCAGACAAGTCCCTCCCTGCTATGCTGCTCAGCACAAAGCCCTGGTTCTCAGTAGGAGTGCTGTGTGTCTGGCTACACCAGGTTGTGCTTGAGACCAGGGATCAGCTCACATGGGCTTCAGCGTAGCCCTCCCTGCAGCTCTGCTGCAGCTCTCTGTGTTTGAGGACCAAGCTGGAAAAGGGTCGGTGTCTACAGATTTTCTCTTGTGCTTTCCAAATCATCTTCTGGAACACTAAGTGCACCATGTAGTGAGAAGCCTTCCTGCTAGGTAAAGGACTGATCTCCTGGTGCCTCGCACTTTTTACAAGAAGAGCTGGAAGCTCTGGAGATTCAGTCTCTAGGCTAGCAGATCAATCTTCAGAAAAAGAAAAAAATCTGGACTCTAGCAGGTCTCTAGCAGAATACCAGATACTGCTATTGCAACATCCAAAAAACGTACCAGACTGGCCATGACTGCTTAGCAGCCTCTCCAAGCCAGGACTAGAGCTGCAGCCAGCCTGTGATATGGTCAGCTCTGGTCCCTGAGAGCTGGGAAGGCCCACAGTGGTATTTCTTCTGATACTGACTTCAGTAGCTATAAAGTGTCCGTTCAACACCACCACTCTGAGGGTGTTATCTAAGTGCCAAAAGCAGAAAGTATATTACATGCATTGTATGGTGTGCTGGGTTTGGCTGGGATAGAGTTCATTTTCTTCATAGTAGCTAGGATGGGGCTGTGTTTTCGATTTGTGCTGAAAACAGTGTTGGTAACACAGGGGTGTTTTTGTTACTGCTGAGCAGTGCTGACACGGAGTCAAGGCCTTTTCTGCTTCTCACACCACCCCACACAGCCGGGACAGCTGACCCCAACTGACCAAAGGGATATTCCATGCCATATGATGTCACGCTCAGCATATAAAGCTGGGGGAAGAAGAAGGAAGGGGGGGACATTCGGAGTGATGGTGTTTGTCTTCCCAAGTAACCGTTATGCGTGATGGAGCCCTGCTTTCCTGGAGATGGCTGAACACCTGCCTGCCCATGGGAAGTAGTGAATGAATCCTTATTTTACTTTGCTTGCATGTGTGGCTTTTGCTTTACCTATTAAACTGTCTTTATCTCAACCCACGAGTTTTCTCACTTTTACCCTTCCGATTGTCTCCCCCATCCCACTGGGGGGAAATCAGCAAGTGGCTGTGTGGTGTTTACTTGCTGGCTGGGGTTAAACCACGACACATGGCAAAAGAGATCCATCTCTTTTGTCATGAGCTTCCCTCATGACAAAAATCCCTCACAAATTCAACTAACATTACAGGAAGGTGTGAGCACAAGCAGAAGTGAAACAAAAGTATTCGGCATGAGGAGACACACTGGGCAGACCAACAGGTAGCTATAAATGAGGAACAGCAGCCAGCTGGAATAATGAGTCAGAAAAAATTTTGCAAAGTCAAAATCAATAGGCAGCAATGAGTCAACCAACTGATACCAGTAAAGGCCACGTAGGACTGAGAGAGTGACAGACAGTGCGTATGTCTCTTCAATAGTTTTATCTAAAGACTCTTATTCTCCACTCTTGGCCTACTTTCTGTCACTTTTTTCAGTCAAATATGAAGAAGACAGCAGGTAACCCTTTGTGTTTTTATTCATTTATCTCTTGTCCATGAATCCAGTCAGCCTCCCAGCAGCTTTCAGTTTTGATGGCCCCAGGGCAGAGGAAACACTTCCTAGGTGTTCTGATATGCTCTGAACTCCAGCTTGAGCCTGCAATTACCTGCCTGGTGCAGTATCTCCCTGCCTATGTTAACATTCAGATTTTATCACAGTACCACCATATAACAATGCCATAAACATTTATTCTAATTTTGTATCCAAGAAAGAGCAACGGTAATTTGCCACTGCAAATGTTTGTGAAGCATTCCTGAAAAATGACAGGCAGGGAAACAAGAATAATTGGAGCTAATGGAGACAAAAATCCACATTTATAAAAATATATGGCACTTTAGAAAATTGATTTAGTACCTCTAGCCAAAAGAAAAAGGGAGAGCACATGGCATCCAGTCATTCACAATCTACTTATCGTGAGTCTTCCTGATTGAATTGGTATCAGCATAAATCAGGGAAGTAATATAATTGATACCAATGGTGCTCCACTGATACAAAGTCAGTGTGACAAAGTCAGTGTGACATCAGAATCAGTTTGAAGATGTGGATTTGAGTTACCTTGCTGCATGCTACTTGGCAACACATAAAATATTAACAAGTAATTTTTAAATGTACACGTGACTTAAATCAAGGTAAGATGTGTAGCATTTTGCAACTCTTGTATCAGAACTGGATAAACCAGAAAAGTTGCTTTAGTGTTTTCTGTGAGAAGAAGAATCACACTTGCCAGGATATCAGTTTGTTTTCTTTTGGAAAGGATCTTGTACCTAGCATTCACCAAGCATCACTTGTCCATATATGTGGGTTTTTTTTAAAAGAGGAAAATATCACTGTGCTTGATTTCACAAGGAAAAGCTGAGTTTCTTCACACGCAATAGAAATTTTGAAAATATTCGATGTGGACATTGGTGTTTAGGCATCTAATTAAGGCATAAAACAGAATTTAGTCTAAGAGCTTACCTAATACATGGCTAGTTGATACAGTGTGTTGGATTCACTCTGCACTCTTCTCGCCAGCCAGATTTTGCCCGTGGGAGCAGAACACATTATGCCATTTCTGCAAAAGTTCTATCCTTAGATGCCTAAATACAAATGTAGTTGTTTTATTTCAACATACTTGGACATTATGACTATTCTGCCTTTTTACCGTTCTTTCTTAGTCTGGGTGTTGCTAAATATTATATATATATATATATATGTGCACAATTTAATATTTAACCTGTGATCATTGACTTAATTTATGTAACATATGGCTAAATTAGACAGCTATTTTCCAAGCACGGCATCCCATATGCTGCAATGGCCAGGAGGTTGGTAATTCAAGCATTTTTTCATTACATTGAGGCATTCCCTCTGTCAGAATAGTTCTCCATCCTTTTACTGAAATTCCCTGAGGAGTAACAAGTGGATTTATTGGCTGATAATAATGGATATCATGACTGGTACCCCTTGAGCATTCAAAAGCTGACACATACAACAAATTTCCTCCACTCAGAAAAAGAAAACTGCTTTGCCTAAGCACATTCACTTTGTAAGTATGTATGAATTTGGGGCATGCCCTTGTCATCTTTTTGAGCAGGAGCAGAGAATTCTGTTGAGCTTGGAGTTCAACAAGAAATTTTTGCATGTGTATATTGCTTCTCCAATGGAGTTTTTAAAAAATGTAGTTGCCTTTGGTGATTTACAACAGGATTGTTTGTTTCCTTCTTCAAATGTCTCTCAGAAGATATTTTTCTGTGTCATCCTCCTTGCAAGAGAAATACATCTTAAACTAAACATGCCTCACAGGGAGATTTGCCATCTCTAATGGCTTGTCTTCCACTGCCAGTGATAGTAAAAAACAATGAAAAGAAGCTGGGAAGGAAGACAGCTTTTTGGTCTTTTAGCACTGAAAAGGCACTAAATTGGCTGTACAGGTTTAGGAGAACAAAGATTATTCAAGCAAAATTTGTATGAATCCGCTAATTGTGCATAATTCATACATTTTAAGGCAAGACTTAGAAATAACTGCTGTAAGAAGTCAAGTTTTCAAATAAAACAAACTTCAGTGAGTGTATCATTCTTAAGTTGCAACTTTTTAAGGATTCCATAATCTCCAACTCAATATTATGCCACTCTCTTGAAATTACAGTGTTAACTTGCATGAACAAGCACCATTAGAAAAATACGCAGGAAAATGAAATAAAATTGCCTGGAGACAATGACTGCAATGACATCAAAATTTCTTTGTTCTATTTTGGGGAGTTTTGTTTTGCTTCTGAGAGATTTTCTTCTTTTCCCGAAAGTACAAGCTGGCTAGTAATAGCATTGGAATATTCCATGGTCCTGATTCATCACATTTTAATATACTTAAGTGTCATGCCAGACTTTAAATTGAATCACTTGCTCTCCATCCATCCATCCATCCATCTGTCCATCCGTCCATCCATCCATCCGTCCCTCCCTCTTTTTGGACTGTTTATGATCAATGGATAGGGGCCTACAGTTTGGTGAACAGAAACTGCTCTTTAGTGTTTAAAACAAGACACTTTCACCAGAAAACTATTCATCAGAGTGCTGCAACTGTGCAGCTGTGTGTGAGGTGATTAGACCCTCTGTTGCAGTACATGTCCATTGGGCTTGTTGGTCTTGTAGTTGTGTCTGAGATCTGCAGGGCATTTGTCCACTGGACTACCTCAGTCTTAGATCTGCGAACCATTATTTTATCTTCTGGACTATGGCAGAGTTCTGGGAATGCCGTAGCATGATAGCTAGCAATGCAAAATAGTAATCTCTTACTGTCAGTTACATCTTCGCCATCAGTCTCTTGACATGAACTCAGGGCTCATTAAATGGTTGATTGAATGACCTGTCAATCCTACACTTATTCATGGCAGGCCTACTAACATATGCTAAGTTGTGCCCCTAGCTAATGTGTAAGCACACCCTAAGCCTGTCTACGTGGTCAAAATAGATATCATAGAATCATAGTATCATAGATGAGGTTGGATTGGAAAAGACCTCTAACATCATCGAGTCCAACCATCAACCCAACACCACCATGCCCACTAAACCATGTCCCTAAGTGCCTCATCTACTTGTCTTTTAAATACCTCCAGGGATGGGGACTCAACCACTTCCCTGGGCAGCCTGTTCCAATGTTTAACCACTCTTTCAGGAAAGAAATTTTTCCTCACGCCCAATCTAAACCTCCTCTGGCGCAACTTGGGGCCATTTCCTCTCGTCCTATCGCTAGTTACTTGGGAGAAGAGACCAACACCCACCTCGCTACAACCCC
>NW_008795041.1:3800554-3801235 GCF_000699145.1 Aptenodytes forsteri | reverse complement strand
GATGCACTTGAGCTGGGCTATCGATTTCACCCCCAGCATCGACACGCCACCCCTAGGCTCATCTCTAGTGAGCCTGGTTTTATCCCCTTCCCCCTTCAAACCTAGTTTAAAGCCCTCTCAATGAGCCCCGCCAATTCATGAGCCATGATCATGTCTCAGATGAAGGGCAGTAAGCCAAGAAATGAGAACTAGTGCTTTTTGTACCTCGCCTGTGCTGTAGCTTGCTGTGTGAACATCCCTAGTAGTCTGAAGTTATAAGCCTATCTTTGCCATTGTTTTTGCTTTAGAGATACTCACAGACCTAGCTGGCGTCTAGCACTGGGTGTGGGACCATACATCCATGCAGCACACGGATGTACCTGTAGAATACATACATGTACTCTATCTATTATATCTATTCTTTATATTTTTATTGTATTACTTTTATATATATATTCTGTGTAGATAAGGATGCCCTGTGTAACTTGAAGATGGCTAACTCTCTTGAACCCTGCCCTCTTTGTCCATCTCCATAGAGCCATTCAAATGCAAAAAACAACACTATTCAAGGAAAACAGTACATGTATGTACAGAGTAGACAGGGATCTGGACAGGCTGGATTGATGGGCTGAGGTCAATTGTATGAGATTCAACAAGGCTAAGTGCCGGGTCCTGCACTTTGGCCACAACAACCCCAGGCAG
>NW_008795041.1:3790619-3800087 GCF_000699145.1 Aptenodytes forsteri | reverse complement strand
AAATTTCATTACTGACAGAGTGGTTAAACATTGGAACAGGCTGCCCAGGGAAGTGGTTGAGTCCCCATCCCTGGAGGTATTTAAAAGACGTGTAGATGTGGTGCTTAGGGACACGGTTTAGCGGTGGACTTGGCAGTGCTAGGTTAACGGTTGGACCTGATGATCTTAAAGGTCTTTTCCAACCTAAATGATTTTATGATTCTATGATTCTATAATTATGACATGGACCTGTGTGTCCATGTCCATGTGACACAATGACCATAGTGTCAAGCAACCTTTGAATATCTCCCCCCACCTCAATATTCATCCTCTTTTTTCCTCTCAGTTTTGATAAGAAACTGTAGAACATAAAATTACAATAGTCTGGACATACCTACTCAGATTTTTTTTAATTTCCATGATAAGGTAACCATTTCTCCAGTGTAATCATTAGCTGATTTTCCTCCATAGGCCATCAGTGCTGATGGAGGACATTGTTCTTTGCATTAGCACTTTTAAGCAATACTCAAACGATGTCTTTCCATTAAGACGCAACTGCCCCAAATCCAATTCTTTCCTAAAATTTTGGAGACTTTAGCAGAGAAGAATCACTTAGGTCAGTAAGTGATTTAAAACCCATTTGTGCAACATTAAACTGTATGGAAACTTAAAAATCAATAAATTAATGGCATTCAAAGGTCGATTTTTAAACAGAAATTGCTATTAACCTATTCCTATGGTGATTGGCTGTGCATACAAGGAACCATAACAGGTACAATAGCACTTGAAGAATGAAAGTATATTTATCTCTTTATGTAATACAAATATAATAACTTGCACAATATGATTGATTAGAACGATGGAGCTCAGAGTGGGTGTCTAATAGATGATGGATATACAAAATATGAAACTGAGAACAATTTTCATGTTCATTTAACTTCTTTAAAGTGTTTTAAATGAGTATTAGAAACTAAATCAGGGAGAATTGTCATGACTTGGTTGAATGATGCTCGCTCAACAGAGATTATCTATCACTGGGCTATAGGTTATTTGTTGAACTAATGATCTAAAACATGAGCTAATCGAAAAAAATATAAAACCAAAAGTGATCATAAAAGAAGCTGATAGCAGTATGACAGACAAATCACTCTGTGGGAACAAAATAAGCATGACCTGTGTGTACTAGGCATCGGGGTGGGAGTTGCCAGCACAATTTGTCATTGAATTTCTGTTTCTCACAGATATTCATAATAAATGGTAAGCCATTTTCTGCTCCTTGAGTCTCTGGATAGCAAGTAAAACCTCAGATAAAATCTTCAAATTAAATAGAAATGGATTTAGCCACTACAAATCAGATTGAAGAGGATATCATCATTGTTGCTGTGTTCCCGTTACAGTTGGTGATGCCACTGAAGCAGCAAAAGTGCCTGTACGATATCGCAGGCACATAAACCAATGCAGAGAAAGCCATCACTTCTCCAAGCCTCCTGTTGCATGTCCCATAAACCAGCAGTCTACTGCTACTGCTCCGCTTTCTCTATGTGCCTTTCCAAGGAGGCCACTCTGAAATGTAGGAATGCTAGGGTTTTCCTTGGCATGGGAGAGAGGAAGATAAAGGTAAGAGCTGAGGCCTCAAGAGCAGGCAGACAGACACCATTTCTGTAATAGGGTAAAGACTTCCCACTCCTTCTCAAGGCTGAGGTGAGGCACCACAGTCTTGGGGATCTTAAGCAACCCAGAGCTGAGATTCAAGCAACGTTGACCTTGATATGCAGTTCCAGACAGAAAGCACTCAAGGAGTACTGCATATATTCATGTCAGAAAAACTAAGCAAATGGCATCTCAGAAGAGCTTAGAAGACTGCAAATCTCTTCCTTTATCTCAGCCAGTTCTTGATAAACTAGGTGAGCCCCAGCAACCAGTAATACTCATAGGACACTTGCAAAAGACTTTGTTGAACAGGTCACTTGATGCATAATTGAGTAGATCAATAATCTTTTCTTGTTTGATCTTTTGTGGCACAATTCCCTAGTTTGTCATGGATACTTTGCTTTTCATAAAATTTCTCAAAATTGATCAAAAATCCTCCTTTTTAACTGGTTGCAGAAAGAACATAAAATGTCTGGTTTTCTGGGAAAACAGCTCTAGAAAATAACTTTTTTGGGGGATGGAGAGAAATAAAAATAAATACTTCAATAGCTTTTGAACTTCATTTTCATGCCTTTTACACTTTATATTTTCTTTTGTGTAATTTTCAATCATGCTTATGTCATCACTTCGACAAGAATCTCAATAAAAATTGTAGTTTATAATTTGGTTTTCAAAGGCAATACTTTTCCAAATACTCTCTGTCAGATGGAGGCCTTAATTGGTAGAAAGGATAGATATCAGCAGATTTCTAAAAGCATTTGACCTAATATTATTTGCTTAAAATAATAGCATTATATGAAATAAAATGTAACCCTTTGTAAATGGATTGTAAACTGACTGAATGATACATCGCAAATTACAGGATTAACTGAAAAAAAACACCATCTGCAAGGATTGTTATCAGTCAAATCACCCAGAGATCTGTTTTTAGCTCATTGCTGTTTAATATTCTCATTTATGACACGGAAGAAAATATGAATCATTGCTGGTACTGCTTTCAGATGGCACAAACATTAATGGATGGGGAAATAATTATAAGCAGAAGTCAATTCTACAGAATGATTTGTATCTCTTGGTATTCTGGGTCCACATAGATGGAAATCTTCCATAAGGAAGAGTTGAGGGACTATGGAAACATCTATGGGGCCACAAAACTAGGTATCAAAGCCATAGAAAAGCTGTAAGGACATGAGTAAATCTGTCTTGAAAGTAAGACTGTATTGTGTGCAATAAATAAGGTGTGGAACATACACTGAACAATAAAGGGAAAACAAAATGCTGAATAACTGCCCGTAAGTGAGCACAGTCTATTTTAATCCGCTGAGTGAGACAGAGGTCCTGTGAAAAACTAGTTTGTTCCTTTACCATAACTTTACAGCTTAAACCTATTAGATATGGTAAATTATGAAAGAATTAATGTGTGTGTATCCTCATGAGTAAGACCCCAGTGCTCTCTGACTAAAAAGTCTTAAAAAATTGATTAATCACAAGTATTTGTACCACTGTCACGGGCTAGTAAGTATGTCTCAGTTGTCTAATTTACCCAATTGCAGATATTGATCCAAATCTGTTACCTGAAGTTCATTATTCTTTACTGTTCTGTTTAAAACATTTCAATCTTTTTCTCATAAAAAGGAAAAAACTGCATTTAACATAGTTAACTAGCCTCAGCATGCAAAGCAAATCAGTCATGAACAATGTATCCACTGAAAATTACTGGCTGAATTAGTAGGTGGATATTTACAACAATGGTATTGATTCAAGCAAAGTATGTCTGGTTTCCAAACGATTCATTAACCAAAAACTGTGGTGAAAATGTAAAGTTTATAAATGAAAATATTATCTAATAGAAGCATCTGCCTGCATATCTGCAGATTTCTTTCTGCACCCAGCCTCCTGCTTCTTCAGTAGGCAGAAATTATTTTAACTGAAGCAGTACAACAGATCATAACCAATTTCTGAATTATATGAATCATAAGGAAGTACTAGTGAAAGCTATTCTGAGGTTTCAAGGAGAGAGAAAGAATGAAAATTACCTAAGCCTTTTTAACAGGAGCAAAATAAAGGTGCTAATGCTGAAAGGTTTGATTCATTTTTCTTTTTAGAAGAAACTTGTATTTAGAGCTCTCTTCACAGAATGTTATTGGCAGAAAGAAGAAGAATAACATGATCAAGCAGAAAGAAGTGGCCCTTATTGAATTGTAATGAGTTTCAGGGACAGAAGGTTACAAGCAAATAAATAGAAATATGCCAACAAGTTAAGTTGGGAGACTTAGACGATGTCTCTGTGTTCTCTTGTGTGTCCAAAGTATACAAGACAGGTGATTGACCTGGTGAAGATATTTGAAATGTAAGGGTCATTCATAGCACGATCTGGGCTGCTAATATTTTATCTGTCTCTGCCCTGTTCCTTTGCAAAACAACCAAGAGTAAAATGTGCTTGCATTTGTACAACACCAAAGATGGTCTCATGCTGGACACCACAGAGGAAAGTAAAAGGATAAAAACCCAGGGAGGATGAGGCATGGTTTTATAGAAAGCAACATAGAATTCATCAGTTTGCTTTGAAACCTCGCATTGTTAAAAAAAAAAAATGAGGCAACGTGTACCTCTAATAGTAATTCATGCTTAAAAACTACCAGGCAATTCCAAAATGGTTCCTTGTGGCACTTTGTTTGCTACCTCTGATGGGTGTTGAGCAAAGAGGAATGTTTGACTTCCTCCAGCTCCTAAAAGGAAGGGGATAAAGAGATTGAAGCCATTATTTTCCTTATGGATGTCAAATGCAAAAAAAAAAACCCAAAAAACACAGAAAATTTATGTAGATGAGTCTGGTTTGTGGAACTGTGGCACAAATGGCTCTGCCTCTGCCCAACGGGAGCAGGGTGGGACATCTCCAAGAGATGCGCAGGCAGTGTCCCTGAAGAGCTCTTAGGCTATTGGTAAAAAGCTCAGTTAGAAAGCTTGTGCTTATAATGGATTTGAAATCTGATGTTACATAGATGTTTACTGCTCATTGTCAGCTTTGTTAAATTTGGTTAGAAAATGAGGGCCAAGAAAACTGACCCCGGCAAGTGCTCGCTAGGGAAGGCAAAGGTATGTGTTGGAAGCAGAAGCAATAGGAGCTGAAATGGCGAATGCAGCAGATCGCTGTCAAATAGCTTGACTAAGAGCCATCACAGAGCTCCATAAATGCTATTAAAAATTTAGCTCAAAGTGTCTAAGCCATTTTAAAATGTTCCACAGTCACTCAAGATCTCTAGAAAATATTACTCTGTATTTGAGGGATTTTTGTGTTTGTGGAGTGTTGCTACAATCACATCCTGGAAGCAAGCTTAAGCCAACCGTTCTAGTAAGCAAGGGTTTAGAAAATCTTTGTATGGAATTGAAATCACTCCCTGAGGAAAAGCACGCTACACATTACAGCAAGGAAGTGCTTCAGTGTCATTACCATGCAGGTCTGTTCAACTCTTTAGACAAGCATTGCTGTATGTGTGTTTTCTTCCTCTCCATTGACTGCATCAAAATTGGGTTAAAGCGTCATGTTTTGCCAAACAAGCTCAGCAGAACAGAAAATGATTGCCCTCTGTACAACATAAATATATAGACATCAGATGCTGTAAATATTGTAACACCACAGTAAAGCTACCAACACCAGGTAGTGAGGATACTTTTAATCCCTATAAAACTAGAGAGAGAGAGGAGAGCTCAGCTCTTTAACAGTAAAGAGAAATGTCAGAGGTGTGTCATAAGATAGATATATTTATAAAATATCAGGAGGATAATGAAAATTCATCTCAAATTTTGTATTCCTTGCCCTTTTTTTTGGTGTGTTCATCCATGGCATTGGGCAGTAAAGCAAAACAACATTCATTATGCCTGTCAAAGTTACGACACTATAATAAATTGACCTATAAAACTCTCTTTATCCTTTCATATTGATTACTATATTTTTTTCTCTGATTGATGAACAACATGTTAGTAATCTACTCATTTTCATCAACAAAGTAAAGGATAAGCAAATATCATTTGCTTTTGTACATACATATATACAGTGCTATTTTGAACTATGCTGTCTGAATAAATATTGCCTAGGGTTTAAGATTATTCTTACCCTAAAAAAATTTTTTTTTCCTTTGAAAATGTCCTGATCCAATTTGAACAAGGGTTTGTTTGTGTTTCCCCACAAAAAAAACCCATAGAGAAATTCTGGAAAAAGACAACATCTGATATGAAATACCATAGCTTTTCTTGCAATGAACCAATACTTAATAAACTCTAAATTCTCCACAGAGTGATGGCAAGTCTTAAAATATGCATGAATACTCCATTGCTCGTATTGGATTTAGCTGTGATGTGAAACATGGAATGTGAAATACCCTTCCACTTCCTCCTGCTGGCCTTTAGGTAGTAGGGTTAAAACGCTGTTGCTGACACTGTTGTTTGTATTTGAAACAGTCAGACCTTTGAGAGTGCAGAGAGCTGTTTCCCTGAGCTCTGGAAATGCTTATATGTATCAGATGATATATTGATATCACTATAGACTGCAAATTTACTTGTAAATTGTGATTTAGTATTTCACTTTAATGGCAAAAAGGAAATCCCAGTCCAGGATCAGGCAAACCTGCTGGGGCACATTCAACCAAGAATGATTTTTCTTAAAATGAAACAGGCATTTGACTACAAATTCAAAAAAGGCACTAAAGTATTCATGACCAGTTCTACCACAGTATTTCCCATAGAAAGTCATTTAGACATGAAGAATATGCACAATGCAAATATATTTTTCCTTTTTATCTGGGCTTTCCCATTTAGTAAGGTTAGAGGACAAGATTTATGCCCTTTTGTGCAATAGAAACAACTACTGCAACTTTTCAGTTTGAGTACTCTGGTATTTTCTGACCATAGTGTCATCTGAATCCCTTGTATTTCTCTACTTGATGCTTAGTTTAATCAAGTGGATCGCTTGGATTGTAGAAGAGCTGACAGTAGAGACAGATCCAGGCTGCAAAATATCCATAGTCTGGGTTCAAATGTGAAAGCTAAGGGATGGTTAAGCCTAAAATTTGGAATCAGCCAAATTTTCTAGAACTATATTTCTAGTACTATTTCAATTTTTTTAGTACTATGATATTTCCCTTGCTGCACAGCAACTTTGAGGAGGAAACACAGAATGACTATTTCATCTTCTAAGGAGCATCCACACTCAGAATTGTAAATGGCCATCATCCACCAAGATAAACCAAAGCAAGCTGCCACATTAGTTGTAAGATAAGAAGCAAAATATGCAATTTAGGCACTATACAGTTCTATTAACCTGAACTCATGTTTCTTTCATGTAATGCCACGGGGACTAAGCTTAGCATTAGCATTTCCATGCCTGTATAAGAAAAAGTCTGTATTTTTTTCAAGTCTTGAAGCTGATAGTTGAATAAAGGGCAGGGATTTAATGACAGACTAAATTCTGCTCAGAGGTTGTGAAGCTCAGTGCAAGTCCTTTCACTTTCAAATAACTTTCTAGGCCTGGCTAAAACTTTGAAGACCTGAGGATCACTGCATATACATAGGTCCCAGCAGCTGTTTGATGGTGTATGAGACATACAACACGGTATCAATCCATTTTCTAACAGATCATAGCTCAGAAACCATGACTGTGGTTTTAAACATAGAACATGCTTGTCTTAAAATCAACAGATCAAACTGTGTCCTCCCCTTTTGCCAGCATGGACACCCAGAGCCTGGACAGCCTCAGGACCATGTAACGCAAGTGTGGGTGCATTGCCTGTTTGCAGCATGCTAGATTCATTCTTCCTTAGCCTTCAGAAAGGATCTGATGTCTGTCATGATGAAATGCAATGGAAAAGATACATTTTGTCAAATGTATGCGTGGCAGAGGCTCATGCTACAAATACTTGGTTTCTGTTTCTCCCGGTCTACACGAAAACCAGATATACACACCCGGTCCCATCCAGGGGGTGGTATGGACAGTGGTTCAGGGGTTCCTGCCCTGCAGACCCGTAAGCCTCTCTGTTTTAATAAGAGGTCACACTTTTCCCTCCAATTCCTCCGTTTCCTCAAAACTATTTCATCAGGGTTCTCCCCAGATGTCCCCATCCCAATCCTCAGGATCTGCACCCACAATTAGCTTTTGGATTTGGACAACACTGGGGGGTCTTTTCACTTGTGCTAGCATGATCTCAATTTTTTGTTCTAACAGACGTGTCCGCTCTCTTTCTCTTTCTAGTTCTCCTTTTAAACAATCAATTTCTAACTGCTTCTTTAAATTGCTCTTTTCTAATATTCCGGAATAATTATAATGATCTTGTGCTTGAATTAGGCAGGCACCCAGGATGTCACACATGGTCCCTTTACCTTTACCGTTTCAATTATTCCCACGGCATTGTTCTACTCTCTCTGCGACCACTGCTGGGTTGAACCACTTCTCCTTCGCCCATTTTATACCTGGGGGAGAAGGGCTACATCTGTGCCTGCATAATAATTCCTCTATTGACACCATCATGACGACTACACCAATTTAATGTTGCTGAGGCTCATGAAATCAAATTAGGCAGGTGATAGATTCAAAAATAAACTTTATTTAAACAAAAATTGTTTAGCAGAAAACTGAGTAGGAATGAGGCATCAACACTCCGACATCTGTAAACCACAGGTTCAGGATGGTGTAAGAGGGATTAATACTGCACAGCCAGCTCTAGAAATGAGGATCCAAAATGTGCACAATCACTCACCTATAAGATGAGGGCTCTCAACCTCAAGGAGTTTCCTTGGGCAGCATCCCGACCCAAGGGGAGAGTCCCCAACTGCAGACCCGCTGCTCCGAGGAGGACCGACTCAACTTGCCCTCCGGTGGGGCTCCATTTATACCCTAGTCAAATCTGATCTGTGGTCAATTCTAATTGGCTGAGTGCCTTAACTTTCTTACTCCTTGCCCGAGGTGTATACATGACCATAATTACTGGTCCAAGGTATGTATGTGATGGTCAGCACTTGCCACCTTAAAGGCGTGAAAGTAAGGGCGCTAAAAGTAAGGACGCAGCAATCTTAATGCCCCCAGTCTTTGTCAGGGCGGGTGCACCTGCCACAGTATGAAATGGAAAATAAGTGAGGAAAAAACTTGCACAACATGTCCTCTTTGTCAGTGCATTTTCAGAGTAAAAAGTTACAGTAATGGGGAAAAAAAAAGTATTTTGCATACATTGTTCATACCAAAGGATTAGATTCTGATATTCATCCTGGTTACCACATGGGTGTTTCCGCTGAAGCCGAGCTAAGGAGGCAACAATCACTAAAGGCTCTGTCACAGCTGTATGAGCACCAAGTTTGTGCTTCCCCAGCAATTTAAGCTAATGTAACCTGAGAGTACCACAGTGGTACTCAGTTCCTTCCTTGTCTGAGCTGACGCTGAAGTTCACCCAGTTGGGTGGTGAGAAGTTCAGGGATCTCTTCTGGCCTCAGACTGAGTGCTGCTTCATTTTGGGGGTTAGGTCTCAACTGGATGCTTTCCTGGTACCAGCCTGTGCAGGGCAAGAGAAGAGGAAGGCAGCCCCACTTGGCAATTAGTCTGATTTACACTGTTGTGGCCATCACTCACAGCCTCACTTAGAATGGAGGAGACCTTTTCCCAGTTCACCTTTCCAGGTGGTTCAAGTGAGCTTACCCTAAACAACAACAAAAAATAAATCCAGGGAACGGGAGCTGAAACCCAGTGCTCCGCACCATCTCCTTAGCCCTTCTTGTCTCTCAAAAATACTATAATTTTACACCAGCAGCTCAGACAAGACACCTGAAAACAATCCACATTGACACGCATAGCTTTCC
>NW_008795041.1:3782046-3790604 GCF_000699145.1 Aptenodytes forsteri | reverse complement strand
GATGGAGCAAAGCCTCCTGGTACAGTCCCAACTTCATCAACAGCTATAATCCCAAGGACTACAGGAGGGCTGGGATTTCGCTTTATAAATATATATATATATATATATATATATAAAAATAAAGCGAAATCCCAGCCCTCCTGTAGTCCTTGGGATTATAGCTGTTGATGAAGTTGGGACTGTACCAGGAAGCTTTGCTCCATCAGACTGCTGAAGGAAACGGCATAACAGGCCCAGATCCTAAATCCTCCCAGGGTTCCTTTTTCATGCTCTACACAGGATTTCAGGATTTCTTCCAGCAACAACGAGAAGCACCATTACCTCTATGTTTTAGGGCTGTTCTGTTTATTACTCAGCCTTCTCACACCAAAAATAATAAACATTGAAGTGGTAGTTTTTCCAAGAATTAAACTAATGAAAAGAAAGTAAGTGTATGATCTTTTGAAGGACCATAAATACTGTTGGCTTCCAAAGCATTTTAAAGAAATATGTGTATTTACTGTGTTTAAATCAACAGAAATAAATCAGCAATCCAGAAAAATGGATTACTTATGACATTAATTTTTCCATTGTGTATTTAAGCCCTCAGGAAGATCCATTTTTTGTGTTCAGACCTCACTGGTTCTTTGTGACTTTTTTTTCTAATTTCCTTAAGACTGTGTTTCCACAGACATGGAACTATTCTGTAAAAATGATAAATCAGCATGTTAGAAATATTCCAAAACTCTATTCCTCATGTCTATCTATAGCACTGCAGTGCATGCTTCTTGGAAACATTAATAGCTGCATTTCATTTGACTATATAAATATTTAAGGTTTGTAATTTCTCTGTTGCTGACACTGCCAGTGCCAATGCAATGCAATGTTTCATTATCAGTTCCTAGTATACACATAATCTTGTCACACTTTGTTTCCAATAAATATAGCATGATATATTTTGAATATTTGAATAGCTGAGTGCATTCGTATTGCTTTCAGTCATGACCTGCTTACAAATTCTCAGCTAAGAAGTACAGCCACATGGAACAATAACCTGCAAGTATTGTGCTAATATATTTTCATTAGTCAATGACACTTAGCTGCAAAAAAAAAAAAATTAAACTACATCCTTCAGAAACAAGTCGGCTTGGCTCCTGGATCCCCATATAAGGATAAGCCACATCCAGGACCCATATTGTTTTTGTCTCAAAGTTGTAAGTGGGTATTTCAAATTTAATCTGCCAATATCCATTCCTTCTTCAGCGATTTGCCAATCTCTTTCTCCATCTTTTGAGAGTTTCCTTGTGCGTGAATACCCAGGAGGAACGGTCGCTCTCTTAGCTGTTCTGGGAAATCAATCTCAGAACAGGTATTTATTAACGGTCTCTGATTTTGAACTGGCTGTGAATTTTGTATTATTCTGCACCTTTCTGAAAGCTGCAAGGTGTTTTATCAAAAGTGAAGATAATTTGGGGGAAGTCTCTCCTTTCATGTTAGATTATAGAAAAAGTAATTTTAGGTAGTATGGGAGCACTTTGTGAGACTGCTGCTGCTGCATAAGAACATTCAGATCTACTGAATTGCTGTGGAGTAACACAATATTATGTGGGATGTACCCAGGCTCTAACGCAGAGGAAAGGAGGCAAGGGCACAGGTAAAAATTGAAACTGTTGTCCTCTAGGTAAAGCATCCTACACTGTAATAAATGAGAATCCTGCCTGACCTCACAAAACAGAGGTCCAAAAGCCAACTGCCTCCTGACTCCCTCCCAGCCAGCCTAGAGACATTCCCCCATTTTCCCTTTCATACCTGGTGCCAGCATTGTGGATCCTCAGTTGTCTGCTGATGCATTTCCAGAACTCTTGATCTGGAGCTGATCAATGCATTTCTTAATTTCGGGTTCTTGAAACTGAGTGACGGATGCTAAGGGGACACTGTCTATCAATGAAAAACGTTTCTGGCTCACACCAGGTTGAGGTTGTGAGGGACAACAATTAAGAAACATGTCTTGCATGCATCTTATGAGCTCAGAGTCCCAGCAGGAAAAAAATAAATCTGAATGCTATTGTTAATTTTCAGGATTTTAAACCTGAATTCAGAATTGTTGAAGTCTGATTTGCACTTTTTGAATGCTTCAGATTTTGGCAGTGCTGCTCTTACGACCAGGTCCTCTTTTTGAGAGCTCGTGGTCAATGCCTTCATTATCGCCTGATCATTTTTTCATTCATTCATTCATTCATTCATTCATTCATTATTTTTTTCATTTAATTTAATTTCATTTTGTTTCATTTCATTTCATTTTCTTTTTATTTCATCTGGCAATTTTGTCTACATGTATAATTTCTTATATTTTTCTGGAGTTTGTGGACATACAGCAGCCCAGGAAGTTACCCTACAATGGCTCTGGCTGGCCATCCTGGACTCCTTCACTGCACATCTGTAAGTTCAGTCTGACAGTTCAGAATCCAGAATCCAGAAAACTGGATTTACTGCTTGGGCAGGATCCAGTGGTGACTGCCTATTGCCCTGTAGCAGATCTGGTAAGCACATACACTTCACTCACATAACTCATTCACAAGGGGTCCCACAATTCAAGGAGGAGTCCATCCCCTTCTGTGTCTGAGCTACACTGTACAGTCATGCATGCACAGAAAATATGACTCACTGGCAATATTAGAGGCCTGTGAAAATGGATATTTGTACATCTGGCCCCTAGACACTAAGTAAAACATCTCAGTACCTCAACTGTCCCTCCAGTGTGGTCCTCCCAGACCTCTGTTTACCTGCTAACTGTGTGCTTTGGCCTCCAACATTACTGATTAGCTTCTGTTTATTCTTTTCTGCCATCTTAAATAGTGGCGGACTATGGAGAATGCAAGGGTTAGCTATGCAAGAAAACAACTAAAAAGATATTTGGTTGCCAAACTGAAAAATTTAGGGAAGTCCAAATTTAGACTAGAATTAGATCCTACTCAGCCATCCCATGGACTTAGGTAGGGACATTTCCTACCGGCATAAATGTCTTCCACTTTCCATGCATGCAACAAGCCACATCCCAGGAGATGGGTTATAAATGAGGCTTTCTTTAGTGATAGTTGTATTGGAGCAACTGCAGCAGCAGGCCCTACTGGAAATATAGGCTAGTCAGTTTTTTTCTCTGCCCAGTGGCTCATGGTTCATGGTCAGAGACCAATTAACACTGGGATGTGGGATACCCAGGCCCAAATCCCTCTAACTTCTCTGGAGTTAAGACTGAATTCTGTATGTTTCACAGATGAGATGAAACTCCGTTTTCTTAGGTGAAATCTCTAACCATCAGTATCTCCTCTTTGTTGCTGGGTTTTGTGCAAGAAAGGAACTATCTAGAGTTGGCACCAGGTCATCGGAGAGAATCCATGGCTGTATATACCTCGAAGGAAATAAACAGCTTCCCCCAGCACTGTAGACCTTTTAAGGCCAAACTGAAAAATTTAGGGAAGTCCAAATTTAGACTAGAATTAGATCCTACTCAGCCATCCCATGGACTTAGGTAGGGACATTTCCTACCGGCATAAATGTCTTCCACTTTCCATGCATGCAACAAGCCACATCCCAGGAGATGGGTTATAAATGAGGCTTTCTTTAGTGATAGTTGTATTGGAGCAACTGCAGCAGCAGGCCCTACTGGAAATATAGGCTAGTCAGTTTTTTTCTCTGCCCAGTGGCTCATGGTTCATGGTCAGAGACCAATTAACACTGGGATGTGGGATACCCAGGCCCAAATCCCTCTAACTTCTCTGGAGTTAAGACTGAATTCTGTATGTTTCACAGATGAGATGAAACTCCGTTTTCTTAGGTGAAATCTCTAACCATCAGTATCTCCTCTTTGTTGCTGGGTTTTGTGCAAGAAAGGAACTATCTAGAGTTGGCACCAGGTCATCGGAGAGAATCCATGGCTGTATATACCTCGAAGGAAATAAACAGCTTCCCCCAGCACTGTAGAATTCCTTTTAAGGGCAGAGATTTCTAAGCCTAATATTTATATATAAATTTCTTAAGTACCTCACTCTCCTTTAGCACTGAAGTAGGAATCAGTCAAAAATGTTAGGTTTGTAGTCAAATTTACCGTGCTGAGCAATATTATGTAAAACTACCTCCAAAGTTCTGTAATACACAAACAATATTTTTTTAAAATTTTTATTAAACTTTATGTTGCAGAAGCATATGAAGACCTGCAAGACTACAGACTATCTTATGGAGAACAAACTAAAAAGAGGAAGACACCTCTTTTGTACCACATAGCTCACCAGGCAACATGCACAGCCATGTGAAGAATGTCATTTGCCCCTCAGAGCTCTCCTCCACTGCTTGGACCATAATTTGGTCCTTGCAGCTTGCTATTCAGCTCAGTTCCTCTCTCCTCTGAAACCAACTGATCTCTTACAATGATATTTAAATGGGTGTTCTGGGCTTTACTGGGCAGGCTGGTGAATAGCCACATAGTAGGTGACAACCTCTTCTCTCAAGGGTCATACGTGAATTCCATTTAGATCCACTACAATGAAAGAAGACAACCCTCATAATCATATTAACATGTTTTGAAAACATATTTCAGCTTTATCATACTTTTTTTTGAGTTAAAGCCCAAAATAGTCAGGAGTTGTCCTCTAAATGCAGTACTTTCCTAAAGGTTCTGTTATCTATTTATTCTCTCTTTGGAGAAAAAAATGTGTGGATGTATGTCCTATCCAAAGAAAGATAAACTTTCTGTCCCAAGGAGCAGACTAAGGGCTTGACCTCTTGCTGGATGAATGTGAATGCAGCCAATGATGAATTAGGCTTGATGCGCAGATCAGGGGAGATAGAGTAGAGATGTTGGTGAAGAATAAAAGATGTGGAAATATCAAAAAGGCAATTTAACAAGGACTAGTGCGCAATACGGTGGGGAAAGGAGCAGCGGGCTTATTTTCAGCCTAGGCTAGCTTTTTTGTTTTCACATGCTGGACATTTCAATTGGTTTAAATGTTTATTGGCTATAGCATTTAATCCAAGATTTTTTTTTTTTGCTATCCAATGAAATGACACAAAGAAGAGCTGAGTAAACCTAACTTTTATGCATTTAAAAAGCCAACCTTGAAATCCTTTGTAGCTAATGGAGGAAGTCACTTACCCTTCGGAAATCCTGATTGTGTTTGCATAAACCATGTGTGAGGCCGTGGTGAAACTCTGCCTCACATGGCAGGTGCCCACAGCTCAGAGGCGTCATCTTAATTCATCCTGAATCAAGTGAATAATTCATGCAAAAAAGACCATAATAAGAAAATGTGACATGGGGGTGGACTCAGCCATTGGGCTGGCTTTAAATGCCTCGTAGCGTTCAGGTTTAGTACCAGAGGTACCATCATGATACTGAAATGTTTTTTGTTAAATCTACCCAACACAGTGCATAAGTTGTGCCAAGAGATGCTGTTGTGGCTGACAGCTGAGCTCAGGGAATGGTGTTGCCACTTACTTTACTGTGCTCCACATGGAAACGCTTATCATTGCTCTCTGCAGCCTCAGGGCAGGGGGATCTCCCACAGTCAGCTGAGCTCGTCCTATGTCTTCATTCAGGACTGTAATGGTGCATTTCAAATCACCATGTGCTCCCTGGCCTGAATGTATTTAATCCAAATCTGCATTTTTTGTGGACTCAAGGATGTTCTGGTCCACCAGAAAGCAAATGTAACCTTGAGTTTGAGCCTGATTGAGGTTTAAACCCATCCCCGATTCCTTCAAAGCTTACCTCAGGGGATGGCCTTAGGTGCAGACGTAGCACACACAGAGCACCCTGTAGAATAGGGGAAGTTATTGGTGGAAAGGGAACAGAGCTCTGGTCTGACAAGTAACATTTCAATGGTATGAAATACCTTCTTGTGAGCACAGATGCCTGTAAAGTGCTGGTGAGACAGCCTAGGACAGATCTAATCATTAGTGGGAAATGCTGTAGCAAGCACTAATCAATGCAATTAACATGGTTATTTAAACTTTTTGCTTACAAAGTAATTGTCAGGGTAATAAAAAATAAGATTGTGAGAAAATTAGCCAGCTACCCTATAACACTCCTACTTTTGCTTCATTATTTTAAGTCTCCTCATTGCCTCAACCAAACATTACTAAGGCATGGGTCCTGGTACGTGGGTTAGTAATGTTCCAGATCACATCTTTCACAATAACATTTTTCCTTTTTGCTATTAAATCTCTGGCATAGTCATAGTGCCTGGAAAAAACGTAAACATAAAAAGGCAAATAAAAGTAAACTACATTCTTCTTATGATTTAACATATTTCAGTACTAATGGTTTCTTTAAAATAAAAATGGTTTCTTCAATTAGCTTAGTTTTACAGAGGTTATGAAAAGCAGAATCTAGATCAATAATAGTAATCGTTACAGGATTTGTTGAGGCTTTCTTCTCAACAAACAGCCTGAAAAACAAACCAAGTTGATTTCAAATGTTTGGCTGACAAATAAGATATACAAAAGAATTTTCACTGCAGTATTTAAATGCTGATTTCTTCATAATGTAAATGGAAATAGAATGTTTTCTTCAGCAGGGTAAAGAGAAATGGTTTGTTGTTAAACCGTTCTATACAAGATGGTGAGTGGAGGATTTTTTATTTTTCCCAAATACTGCTTTTTGTTGCTTCCAAGAATCATTCTGCATCACTGAAGTGGAAAACGTATGTGTGCTCTTCTGGACTGGTAGGGTTTTCCTGCTCCACTCCCTGCTGCCCATTGCTCCCTCACCAATCTCTGTGCAAGGCTGTGTGGAAATGACAGCCTGATCCGGCCCTAGGCATCCTATCTCAGCCTTCTGGAAATGGTGCTACTTCATTTAGGGAATTTGAAAGACATAACTTACAGTAGGTAAGTTATGAAATGAAGAAAAGGTGTTTTCAAGACAAAACCCACTCATTAACTGCTAGAAAGCTGGGGATAAAAAAGGCCGGCTGCAAGTTTTTTTGGCATTAAACTACACATTATAGCTGCTGTGTAGATGCTCTTCAAATTAATGGCAAGTTAAAAAGAATCCATTTTAAAAAGGTGGCTTTTTAAAGGACCCATGGATTCAAAATGTGATTTCTACTTGTCTGTGCAGTTCACTTGACAGTGCAGGTTTTTGACACAGCTTTGTGTTAATAATTTATGTAGACACAAACTCTTACGTGCCTTGTAAAAATGGAGCACAGCTGGATTTGTGCATTTACAATCCATCCTCTATATACAACTCAGAATGAAAAAGCTTTGTGTGCTGAAGTAGAAATCATAGGGAAGCCTCTCTGTAAATTTAGTTCTTATTGTGAAGAATCTGAATGCACACTGAAGCAAGACATGGGTAGCATTCACATTTCTTTTTTGGTTGTTTGCCTTAAATTCCTGTGGAGGACCTTAAGGAGCTCTACATCATCTTGTATCCTGTAATCATCCGCAGTGGTACCATTTTAATGGTCTCTGTGACTGTATGTGGTTTATTTAATGGGAAAAAAAAATAATTTCTATAGCTGTGCCAGCCTTCCAGGTGCAGCCTGAAAGGACTAAAGGAGGATTGACTCCTTTTGCCACTTAGCAGACCATTGGATGTGGTTATTATGATACCCCAGAGTCAACCCTGGGGATCACAGCTGCTCATCTTAACATATCTAATGAAGTGCAGATGGGAAAATTTACATGATAGTCTTAATCAAAGCAGAGAAAAGAAACTAAAATTTCCTGTATTAATTTGCTGGTCACGCTGATACAGAACTGCTGTACAGTCTCGGGATAAGCCTTTCCAGCATGGACTTTATAGCTGCTGGGGCTGATCCAAAGCCCTTTGCAGTGAATGGTAGTCTCTGAATTACGTGGGATTGCCTTTGTTGACTTAAATGGTCTTTGGATCAGGTCCATAATGAATTATTGCTTAATATTGAGTTTGCACAGCAGTTCGTGCAGAAGGGCGTGCAGGAAGGGTGCTGAGGCTCTGTCAGCTGACCAGGGAGCAATGGTCTCCACCTGGCAGAAAGTCATGGCCTCTCTAAGCTCTACACCCACCACGACTGATGCAGTTTCCCAGACAGAGCTCCGGTGGAAACACGTTGCCAGCCAGGTGCCGGGCTGCAGGCTGTGCTCTGCTCTTATGCCAGTAGCGGGCGGCAGCAGTGAGCACACCTGTGGGAGGTGTGCCCAGGTAGAGGAACTCCTCCGCTTAGTGACAGAGCTCCAGGAGGAGGGGAGTAGGTTGAGGAATATCAGGGAGTGCGCGTGAGAGAGGGACTGCTGGAATCGCACCCTGCCTTCCCTGAGACAGGCCCAACAGGCAGACAGGGCACATGACACAGAGGATTCCCTATCCTCTCTCCGCCTGGCTGAACACAGTGACTTAAGGGATAGGGGGCAATGGCGACAAGTTCCTGCCCGGCGCAGCAGGCGCATCTCGTCTGTGACTACCCCACCTTCCCAGGTGCCCTTGCATAACAGGTACGAGGCTCTGCAAGTGGAACCAAACAATAACGAGGATGATGGTTCATCTAGCTTGGAGGGGTTGCCCTGTATCAAAACTGCTTCCATAAAGAAAAAAAGAC
>NW_008795041.1:3779344-3779994 GCF_000699145.1 Aptenodytes forsteri | reverse complement strand
AGATCATCTTGAGTGCCACCACATGGCACGTACAGGACAAGCAAGGGATGAAGCCCAGTCAGCATGGATTTATGGAAGGCAGGTCCTGCTTGACTAAGCTGATCTCCTTCTATGACAAGGTGACCCGCTTAGTGGATGAGGGAAAGGCTGTAGGTGTTGTCTACCTAGACTTTAGTAAAGCCTTTGCCACTGTTTCCCACAGCATTCTCCTGGAGAAACTGGCTGCTCATGGCTTGGAAGGGTGTACTCTTCCCTGGGTTAAAAACTGGCTGGATGGTCGGGCCCGAAGGGTGGTGGTGAATGGAGTTAAATCCAGTTGGCGGCCGGTCACAAGTGGTGTTCCCCAGGGCTCAGTATTGGGGCCAGTTCTGTTTAATATCTTTATCCATGATCTGGACAAGGGGATCGAGTGCACCCTCAGTCAGTTTGCAGACAACACCAAGTTGGGCGGGAGCGTTGATCTGGTCGAGGGTAGGAAGGCTCTGCAGAGGAATCTGGACACGCTGGATCATTGGGTCGAGGCCAATTGTATGACATTCAACAAGGTTAAGTTGGGTCTTGCGCAGGTGGGTCACAACAACCCCATGCAGCGCTACAGGTTTGGGGAAGAGTGGCTGGAAAGCTGCCCAGCAGAGAAGGACCTGGGGGTG